>NW_021604605.1:1123373-1194857 GCF_004785775.1 Grammomys surdaster | reverse complement strand
AGAGAGAGAGAGAGAGAGAGAGAGAGAGAGAGAGAGAGAGAGAGAGACAGCAGCGATTAGAGGACAACCTTCTTTCCATCCTGTGGGTCCTGTGGACTAAACTCAGATCATCAGGCTTGACAACCAGCATTCTTTCAGCATCATTTTTTCTTTATGCTTTAGGGTCTACACAAGGCTCAATGTTTCTCACTGTTGCATAATACTTCACTGCACATTGTAACTGTGCCTTATCCTAAGAAGGTACCTGGGAACTGGCTTTGTCTCATCATAACCAGGAATGCAGCCAGGAACTACCTTGTGTATAATTCTCTACAAACGTCTGTACTGTTATGTACTGTTTTGTCTAACTTTTCCCCCTCTACAAAAGGCATTTTCTCCACTTTCTTCACATTCCTTTACAATCTGTACAACTTCTGTGCTTTCTTCTTTGGAGATTTCTCATTGCATGTATTGCATTCTTCTCTCCTTTGCATATCACAGTCCTATGACATAAGGTGTTTAGATTTTGTTGCAATTCCCTATTTGAATCAGTCAGTAGAGGTGAAATCTGAAGAAGGCAGGGGTTAGATCTGTCATGATCTTACATAGTATGTGATATGACATATGCACAAAGCATTACTCAAAGTGCATGAGTACTGGATCCATCAGACACTTGTTTGGTACCAACTTCATGCCAACCCTTTGCTCTATTAAAAATAAAATTACATTTATTTCTTTATTGTATGAAGAGCATGCATGCCATCATGTGCAAATAGAGAGCACATGGTGACTGTCAGGAGTGGTTCCTGGGGCTGGAATTCACTATCAGGCTTGGTGGCAGGCCCCTTTACCCACTAAGCCACCTGGATGACCTCTGCTCTACTTTCAATATGTATCCTTCAAAGTTTCCATATACATGTGAATAAAAAGTAGTAAGACTATTTTATTGGCTCCTTGGCAAACCAAACAGATTAGCACCATTCTAACTGCACCACTGCTTTTGGAGTGCAGCCAGTCCCCCTCCCCAAGGTAGTCATTATGCCAGGGAGAGTGTCCTCACAGTTTTTGAAACTTTTCTTTGAGGGGGGGAAAAAACCTTCCCTAATTCACATGACATTCTTTGAGTCTTCTGGGCGGGGGAAGGGGTTGTTTCTTGAAGGCAATTTGATTTTTGGAAACAGCTAAAAAGCCACTTGGCAGCAAAGCTAGTGAATGAGGTGTGTGATCAAGCTGAAAAATATGACTATTGGCTCCAAGCAAGGTGTGAGCTTCAAGAAACAAGACTGATTTGCTTGTATGGCACAGAAAGCAGCTCAGCAGGGCTTCCAAAGGAAGGCTTCCAAACATGTCGAGGCCTTGGCAAGAAAAGAATTTCTCTACTACTACTAATCACCATCATCACTATTAACTCCACCCTGCTCCCCCACACCCCGCACACACACGGCGGTGGGGGAGGGACAGGGATACTGTCTGATATATCATGTGGAGAAAATAAAATATTTAGACTTTTGTTTTTGAAACCCAGTGGTGGTTCTGAAACAGTGGTGCACACCTCCCCCTCAGCACTGGGGAGGCAGAAGCAGGTGAATCTCTGTGAGTTCAAGTCTAGCCTTCTCTGCACAGAGACAAATTCTCTCTCAAAAAACAAGTAAGTAAGCAAGCAAGGAAACAAACAAGAAAAAGAGACAAGTCTGAGATCGAAAGACTTAGTTGGTAGCCATTTCTCAAAGCTATCTTGGTAGTTTAGTTAATCACAAGATAATTTGTCCAGCATGGTATGAGGAACTAGGGATATAGCTCAGTTGCTATAATGCCTGCCTAGTATGTATGAGGTCGAGCATCACACAAAGTAGGTTTGCACATGCCTGTAACTCCCAGAACTCTGGGAGGTGGGATGGCAGGAGAATTAAAAGTTTAAGATCATCCGCTACTGTATAGTGAGTTCTAGGATAAAATCATCCTCTATTACATGGTGAGTTCTAGGCTAGCCTAGAAAAGAGATCCTGTCTTAAAACCAAAGTCCATGGTTGCAAAGGAAGCCTCTGCATGCTTAGGTCCTGGGCCTCTGTGGAAGCATAATGCTCTGTCTTCCACTCTGCTTAGCCTTTACCTGCACCACAGGTACAGCAATGGGCCTAACAGTCCAACAGAACTACTGTTTATAAGAACTACTGGGTTTTAAAAGACATGCTTATTATTGTTGAAGGATGATTGTGAAACGCCATTACATTATCCTTAATTTCGTGTTGTTCTTTATGGAAGAGCCAGATCGATGGGCTGACCTAATAGGAAGGAAGACTTAGACTCCACTAGTAAGGACTGGCTCACATTATGAGTTGTATGTAAACATAATCTCAAGTGTTTGAATAGACATCTGTAGAGAAAAGGGGGAAAGTGATTGAACAATCAAATGGTTAACAGTAGGAGCTGGGGGTGGTGCTTGGTGGTAGAACACTTACTAGCCATTTGTGCAAGGTACTGGGTTCATCTCCAGACCGCTCCTCCCTAATTAACGATGTACACCAATGGCTGTGTCACTCAGCTTTCCATTATTATAGCAAAATCTCTCAGGTAATTAATGTTCATAGTACCTTGTTACGGAAATGGAAAATTTCATTTGCCTGACTCTCAAGGTGGAGACATTAAAACCACCTTCTTCTGCTTGCAGGAACAAAGCGTACTTTCACAGCTACTGATTTATTGTTACTGCTACTATTGCTACTACTACTTCTACTACAGCAACTATTTTGCCAGATTAAGTAAAGCTTTATTTTTTTTTTCAATGACTGGGACAGTGTTTCGATGACAACTGGGTTTAAGCCCTTCTTCTGGTCTGTTGTTGCTAGTGAATCAGGCTGCAAATCTAAGGCATGAACATTCTCAGTCTTTGGTTTTTGAAAATCCGGGACCAAAGGTTCTCACAAACCTCATACAAATTTAGAAGCAAGAACAGCTACATTTTCAAACTATCTTCAAAACAAAGATAGTTTCTTGTTTGTATCTCACCAGCCATTGTGAATCATGCAAGTTGTGTCAGAAAATAAAACTAGCAACAACAAGAAGACAAAAAAACAGAACTTGTTTAGAAAAAGGCAAGACTCACATTTCCAACTTGCATTTGCAGACATTTCTGAAAGGGACAAAGACAAGTGGATATTGGAAAGTTACGCTCGGCAGGAGTCCAACAGAAGAGTGTTGGGGACAGCAGGAGTGAGGACTTAGATGGGATGCTAAGCTGTGATAAATTGTACCTTCTGCTTCCCCTGGTGACCTTCTACTATGGGACTGAAGCTGGAGTCCCTGCAGGGAACTATTTCCCAGAATCAGAGAACTGCCCATCCTCTTCCCTGCACCTCACCCTGCTCTCTCTATTGACATTACCTGGCAGGACAGCCACGTACAGAGCATTACATACATGATAAAAAAAAATGGCAAATTGGTTATTCCCAGAGTTCTTTGGCAGCAGGAAGGCAATGGAAGTAAAATAGGAAGTGCCACGAGTGCTTGAGATGTCTGTAGACAAAAATGGAGTGGCATCAGAGTGCTGGGCCTACGATTCATGGAAGGACACTGTTAGAGCTGGAACTAGTGCTGGTACCTCAGCTTTGTGAGGGTAGTGATCAAGGGCTCTTGCCCTCGCCACTCTCTCTAGTATCTGGTGCCTTATGAGTTACTCCATAGGTTCACAAATTCAAGCTTTATGTAAGTGCCTGTTGAACAAGCCAACTGAGGCTGAGAGAGATGTTTCTGGTAAATCATAAGCTTACTGATGACAACTTTTACAACCCAATGCAGGGCATCTGTCAGCCCTGTCATCTTCGAAGAGAGACATGTCAGAGAATAAGCCTAAGACAGCAGGAGAGAGCTGAGAGAGTTCCTTCTTTCTTCTCCTTCAGCCCAACTCTCTAGCTTATAAAAAAGGAGAATATTGATTTTATGACTTGTATATAACCTGCACAGAAGCTTTTCTACTTGAACTGTGTGTGTATGTATACATCTTTATGTGTGCTGATGGACATATGTGTGCTGGTGCATGTGAAGGCCAGAGGTAAACCTTGGGCTCCTTTAGTTTTCTACCTTCCTTTTGGGAGACAATATCTCTCACTGGTCTGGCTGGCTGGCTAGCAAACCCAGGGTTTCTCCTATCTCTGCTTCTATAAAGCTGGCATTAGAGTCACATGCCACTAGGCTTTGCTCTCTTCATGTGGGCTCTGGGGTTTGAACTCATGTCCTCATGCTTTTAAGACAAGCATGTTAGCAATGGAGGCATCTCTTCAGTTCAAAAGGGAAATTTGTAAGGAGAGGTCATGGTGGAACTCTTTTGTGCCACCATTGGTCTTATACACAAGACAATCCAACCTAAGGATTCTCAATGGAAGAGACTGGGCATGTGATATACCTTGAGAATGGGCAGTTTGATCAGGATGTGAAGCCAGTGCTGGTACTTTTCAGAAGGTATAGGTAAAGAAGTACTTGTGCAGTCTTTTTGAATCATAATGGGATTATACTGAATAGAAAAATAGGGGGCAAAATTTGGATGAAAGGAGAAATATATGACCCTTTATATATATACATAAAAGGACCAACACCATTTATTTGAATGTTTATTTATTTTTTTTTTGTCAAAGAAATCCATGCAGAGAAAGAGAAAAGAGGGAAACATGACAACCATGTTCCGGCAATCAAATGTAAGAAAATAATTTGGCACAACTTGAAGGTTTTTTTTTTCCTTTGCAAAAAGACAATCTATCCTACCACTAAAATTTACCATCCTCATAAAGATACCATTTGATTTTCGAAAACATAACACGCGGTTAGTCTCCTACTTAATGGCGGTGGGAGGAGGCATAAAAGATAAAAAAAAAAAAAAAAAAGGTGGCTTCCTTTATGTAGGAAGACCACGAGGTGCTGCAGGGCAGCACAGGCACTGGGACACTGGCAAGTCAGTGTACCAGGAAAAAAAAGCACGCCACATAGATGGCCACACTGATGAGGATTTTCAGTGGGGATGGCATGTTCCCCACGCTGTGAGAGGTGGTGATCTCGTTGTCCTTCTGATTTCCATGCTGCTTGGTCCCTGGAGCATCGTCCACATCCAGATCATAAGCCAGTTCTGTCAAAAGAGAAAGAGGATCTGAGTTGCAGGATTGTTCTACCCCATGAGGTCTATACCATTCACAGCTTCTGGCCTGTCTGGACTGGTGAGGAGCTCCTATTTTGATTTTTCTTTTGTTTGGGAAGCCAGGGGTCCCAGAAGTGGGAAGGAGAGGTGTGTTTGGAGAACGTGGGCTAGAAGGAGATGACCAGAAGTGCTATTTTGCGGAGCACAGCAACCGGGAATGAGTCAGTCAGCACTTTCCCCTCTGCTCCGCCAACACAACAGGATGTTTGTTGGCCCCTTGCAACATCTCCCGGGCAGATATGTACCCTTGAATTGAAGGTCAGTTTCATCAGAACTTACATCAAAATGTGCTATTTGGTGAACTAATCTGTCCTTGTGTGTTGGGGAAGGGAGGGAGGGAGACTGGTGAGTATGAATTGTACTTTTCCCTTACAGTTAACCCTTACAGTGGACTGGATACTCTTATCCTTGGGACGTTGTTTAGTTAACGTTGAAGGACAGGGTGGTTTGCTGTTGATAGGTGTTTTATTTTTCCAAGTACTTCCTCTTTTATAGAGTTTCCTCTCCCACAAAAATCAATAAAACCACACCAAAAAGTCACATCTATCAAAGAAAGTGCGTCTAACCTTTTGGCACTGTGATACAGCACTGTCACCTACAATGTTCACATTTGAGAATTACTGGATCAAGTTATTCTCCTTCTCCAGAAAAAGCTACCCCAAACTCTCCTAATGTTTTAAGTAAGGTTATGAATTTGTGTTGGGGCACATTCTTAGCTATCTCTGGGTGTATGAGACTTCTGGTTGGACATGCCTGAAATCATAGAATAGAACCTGATGCCAAGTGAATTAAGGCTAAGGAGAGGCTAATGGGTAAAATCTTGCATTCTTTGCCTGTTATGTATGAGATGTGTACATGATTCTGAAACAAAACAAAACAAAATACCAAACAAATAAAAAAAATCCACAAAAAGCAATAATAAAATGTCCTTGATTTGCTCTGAAACAAAAGTCCCCTAGAAAGTAAATCTAAGCAGACTGAGGTTTCTATGTGAAATTCAAGATCACCAGTTCAGGGGTCAGTTTCTTGCTTCTGTTTCTATTTCAGTATCTTGTGAAGGTGATGTGAGCGACTCAAACCCAACCAACTGTCCCATTGCCAGGGAGCTAGGAGGAAATGGCTGGGATTCTACCCAATGAAGGCAAGGAGAGGAAGGAAGAGTTCCTATTACAGATCATGAAAATACTCAGTAAGTCCCAGGAAGCAAGTGTGGGGACTCAACTGGTCCAGAAGACACGTGGAGCAGGGTCCAAGACCAGGGAGCTCTGAGGCTGGCATGGGTTAGTACAGGAAGCAAAGTCAAGGAGATTAAAATCAGGGGGTCTGATTTCGTAGGCTGTGATCCCACCTTCCAAAATGGGTATTGCATTCTATAATGCTACCAGGGATAATGTGCCTCTCTTGAAACAAGATGTTTTACCACAAAGTTTCCTTAATTTGCATACATTTGGTCACCAATGTAGATCAAGTTTTTCTGTGCTTTGGCTTACTAATTGTATTTCTCAATGGGCAACAGTTCCACATCATCTGCCTTTTAGTGTGATGGGTATTGACATTTTTCCTATTAATTTGAATAATATATATATATACGTTATATATATATGCATATATATACATATATATGTATATATGCATATATATAATATTGGACCATCTGCTTATATTAACCAAAATCAAGTATTTTTTGATCTTGCAATTTGTTATAATTCTCTATCCCTGTGTCCCAAAGAGGTGACGATGGAGCTTTTAATATGTATAAATCTGATTCTATTTTACTCGTCTAAAATTGAAGCAAGTTGCTTTTACCCGAGCTCTGATAACAATTCAAATCTTGTTTTCCAGGGAACTCTGTGATTTAGGAAAAGTAATTTAGCAGGCTGTAATCCAGATCCCCTCAGTACATACAGACAGACAAAAGAAAAGGGGAACAGAACAAAGAGCAACACTCTACTTGGAGATCAGACCTCTTTCTCTGAAAAGTGAACTATGTGCGGTGCACAAGAAGGCCAGGGTCAGCTGTCAGTCGGCAAGGATAGCACAGACTTAAGTCGTGATCAGATTTCACTAAAGCAGAGAGCACACATGGCCGGTCTGTTGAAAGCCAAGCCGTGGGTCCTACGGCAGCTTCTCCACTTAAGCAAAGAGGAGGTATTTTTAGGGTTGACCTGAATGAGAAGGCTCTCCGAATTGCTTTCACATTCCTTTTCTGGATGATACTCTTGCCGAACATCAAGATGAAACAATATCTATTAATGTTCCCACTTCACGCTGGCTCTATTAGCTCTGCTCTTCAAATAATCTGCTAACACTAAACAGTCTTGATGACTGTAGCAGCTACAGCAGGTGTTTCTAACCTGCTGTAACAACCCAGGAGTTTCTAATCCTTTTAAATACAAGCTGTACTTTACATTCATTCATTCATTCATTCATTCATTCATTCATTCATTCATTCATTCAGTGTGTGTGTGTGTGTGTGTGTGTGTGCGTGCGTGCGTGTGTCCCTGTGTGTAGATGTGTTTGTGTGTGCCCTGTGTGAGGATAGATGTATAGAAAAAAGTCAGAAAGCAACTCTCAGGAGTAGCTTCTTTTCTTCCACGTGGATTCTGGGGGACTGAACTCAGGCTTGTGCAGCAAGTGTGTCCTCAGCCCTCTGAATGTTTTATTTGGATCTTATATATGGACATGATAATAGAGACCTCTAAGTAAACTACTGAATGCCCATATATACCAGGCAATGTGTTATTTACCTCATTTACTTTAACGTTTCCCACCACCTTATGAAGTAGGTATTGCAATTCCTATTTTAGGAATGAGGAAGCTCAAGTTTGGGATAATGATTTTGGTCTATATTTCCATGGCAACCAATAAATAGCTGTACTATCTGAATCCAGCATCTAACTGGACACCTCTTAGGAAGCCACGCTGCTTCTTTTTTAAAAAGTTTTTATTAGATGTATTCATTTGTTTTATATTTTAGATATTAACGTTTTGTCTCTGTGTATACATGTGTACCGCATGAATGCTTGGTGCCCATGAGGCCATTGGATCCCCTGAAACTGGAGTTATGGATGGTTGCGAACCGCTATGTGGGTGCTGGGAATTGAATCCAAGTTCTCTCCAAGAGCAAGAGCTCTTGTTGAGCCATCTCTTCAGACCCACCATACTGCTTCTTGAAAAATTCTGTATCTCAAATATGTTGTAGGATTAAGGAATAATAGATTCTCACTAAAAACCAAAACCAAAAACCTCAGTTGTTGATTATACATCACAAAAGGGAGCTTCCAAAACATGACAAAAAGGTTTTGTTCCCACATCAAGTTCACCATGTGTTCAATTAAGAAATCTTGTTAAACTCTATAGAATAGTGCAGGGAGTTCTTGATTTTGGGAGCTGACGTGGAAATTATCAGTTCTGTTCCCAAGAAATGAGTAATGATGGCTAAGGCCATTAGATCCCAGGCACACAACTAGGCCACCAAATAGCCTCTAGGAACACCCTTATCTAAATTATGGCTAGAGATTGTGTGAGACTCTCTATTCAGCAGCAAGCTATGCCTATCACTCAGTCTCTCAGTGCGGTGCCTGAGGTGTAAACTGACGGGAAGCCCAGAAAAGGCACACCCTGTCCTAGGGCCACCACCACAAGGATTAGAGCTGAAAGAGGGATCTGAGAACAATAAGAAAGTATTATGGGAGACAGAGAAAATAGGATCTTGGTCAAAGACAAATAGAGACATTCCTGGATGCAGGAAACAGAATTCAATTTCATTTAACAGACAATGCTATCTTATGTATGGTGTCCCCAGGAGTAATCGGAAGACTGAGGGAAGATTTAGCTATTCTTTCAAGGAATCCCATACTGCAGCAAGGGCACCACACCCATAGATAAACCAGATAGACATTCCTCAGATCATAAAGAGGGTTCTTACAAAGACAGTAGCGAATTACCAAGGAGATTGATAAAAGACCCTAAAGGGAAGTATCTAGGGTGATTTCTTAAACCAACTTGGCTATCTTCATTAGAAGATGTGTGATGAACACAGCAGGGTTCAAGAACTGAGATTGGAGGCAATGGATTTTCAGTAAGAGCAAGGAACCTCTAGATTGCACACTCTCCAGAAGTGTGTTTGTGTGTGCGCGCGCCCGCGCTCTCGCATCTGATGGGAGGTGGTAGTGGTGATAGGTAAGGCAAGAAGGACAAATTGGGGCCAAACCATGTGGCCTAGGAATGTTACAACACTTGTGAAGGCAGCAGGAGTTTCTAAGATGGAACCTGTACAATCTGATCTCTGTGCTTAGAAATATCCCTGTTATCAGTGTGAAGCACAGCCCTAAGCCAGAATGACTCAGATATCTTGTCCAGAAGAAACAAGAAGCCTGTGGGAACAGGAGCTGGGTGTCACTTGAGTAGCACATATTTTTTTTAAAAAAAAAAAGCCTACAAAAAGCTAAATCTATACCACTTGAAACAATTTGGTTTTACTATAAACCAGACAGACATATTATGAGAAACGCCACAAACTATTTTATTTGAAATCTCTCATATTTTTCAGTGATCCTTTTCAGCCTATATTTTCATCATGTTAGGTCTATGTTTTAAAAGGGTCATAAATTGCTTTTTTTTTTTTTAATCTTGGAGTGGTTCTGTGAGAACCTTTTGGGCCAGCAAGGAGATTTTTTTTCCCAGCTTCATCTAAAAATCTGTTTCTATTTGTAATCAGTTTAACTATGCCCAGGGGGTAGACCCAACTATCTGTACTAATTACACACTCAGCCTGGACTCTCATTTTGCCTCTGTGGCCTTTGTGTTGTAGATTAGATGATCCATTTAAAATAACAGTCAGTCATTAGGGGCTGCCTGTTGTTTGTGTTGGAAAGCTTTTCTACACTGGGCAAAGCTCTGAAACAAAAGTCCTCCATTCCTGATTATTGAAAATCTCCTCCTGGAATCCCCAAGGAGTCTTTACTATACCCTCGAGTCTGGAACTCCAGATTTGAGGCCTTCCCACTTCACCTCTGACAAGCCATTTCCTACTTAAAGCTTCAGTTGCCCTATGTCAAATCACAGTGCTGAACTGATGACCTGTACATTTCCTTCCAGTTTTTTTTCTTGTTTCAAGGCTCTTGGGACCTGGAAAAGGAGTGTAGTCTGCTGCAGGCTGTAGTCATTCCTTTACTTGCAAGAGTGAAGGCGGCCTCTTAACAGAGCCTCCCCATAGCAGCAAGGTCAATCAGTTGTTTCACAGGGGATATTTCTCTAGCAATTATCAGTCACGGAAGCTCTTGCCTCTTGCGCTTCCCTAGTCTTGGACAAGAGACCCTGGCAATAAACAAATCTATGATGCACTGTTCTGGTTTTGTTTAACAACCATGGTATAACAAATCTCACTAAACCCACTGCCCACAAAGCTTTGGGGGGAAAAGTTGCTGGATCTGACGGAGGGTCCCTCAAGCAGGCCTGCACAGGCAATGGAGGAGAAGGATTTGGTGGCCAAGAAGATCAGTCTTCAAAGCCTCTGAGGGCCTGAGCATATAACAACAAGGAAATGCTCATCCTCTGAGGAAATGGGCGTTAAGAAGTTGCTATGGGAACGTCTCTTACACTGACTGTACAGGGCAGCTCTGGTTGCCCTCAAAATGGCAGGGGAGGGAGTAGGGCTGGAAAGATGTATCAGTGGTAATGAGCACTAGTTGTTCGTCCAAAAGACCTAGGTTCAATTCGCAGTGCCCACATGGCAGCTCACAACTGTCTGTACCTCCATTTCCAGGGGATCTTATCCCCTCACACCAATGCACATCAAATAAAATAAATTATTTTTAGAAATGGAAAGGGAGGAGGGTAGGGATGAGGCCATGTTAAAATGCTGGTATCAAACATACAAGGCCTTGGGTTCAGTCTCTAGCCCAGTGCAACTGCCCAGAATCTCAGCATTTGGGAGGTGGAAGCAGGAAGATCAGAAGTTCAAGGTCGTCTTTGGCTGAAGACCCTGTCTTAAAGATAAAAATGGCAGGGAAGAGGATGCTACTGCTAAGCCAAGCATGGGGGTTTCTTCCTTGCCAAGCCTGTTCCAGCAGATGGCTTCAATCTGGCCCTAATATAGCAACAGAACAACACTGCCATCCATCCCTGTGTTTTCCATTTGCTGTGTACAGTTAAGACATGAGTATGTGAAACCTCAGGACATTGCCTGGCATACCCCAGAGGATAAAACTGGGGGCAATCTCCAAGGAAACGGCACTCATTGCACCACTGCTCACTTTGCTGCCCATTCACATGGGCATCCTGGGGCTCTGCCATTGGTTTCTGATTCCCAAACAGATCGCGGTTTCCTTGTCTTCTGAACCACAACAAAAGCCCCCTTCCTGCCACAGTAACTCCACCTCCTTTATGAACTTTCAGGAGTGAAATGAGTACTTGGGACTTGAAAGCAGAAGCAAGTGGCTCTACAAGTGAAGCCAGGCTCTCTAGAGGTCTGCATTTTCTTCTTCAGATGTGGGTAAAACAGACATACTTCAGGCCTTTGGTTTTTAATTCTTCTAACGGGACCTTGTTGAGAACAGGCACATTTCATAGGGCATCTTATTGACAAATAAGTGAGCTGTCTATTTTGCCTACTTGATAACTGATGATAAAACCTGGCAGTGATCTCACGGCCTCTCTGGGAATAGGGTTAGGCAGCTAAGTCTCCACTTCACGTTCTATTGCTAATCCCAGCCTGCAAACATCCTCAGCTACAACAATGGGGTATTGAGAGGATACAGTAGATTGTCCCCATTCAAGGAGGCATCTCATCATAGGCCTGGTTTTCAAGCTGGTATGATATCTGCAGGTTACACTGCATTGGGCTATGGGCATAAAAGCCACGGCTTACTTCCCAGGGATGTAGTAGAATAAGAGTACACTGCTTTATAGTAAAACATTCAAGGTGGGGGTTGGAGAGATGCCTCAGTCATTAAGAACACTTGTTGCTCTTGCAGAGGACCTGGGTTTGGTTCCCAGTACCTAAATGACAGCTAACAACACACTCTAACACTGGTTCCAGGGTGACTCTGATACCCTCTTAAGGCTTCTTTGGGGTTTTGTACGTACATCATAAGCCTATATATATTGAGACAGGAATACAAGGTGGAAAGCTCTTAAAGGCACTGTTAGGTGACTCAGATCACCTGCTACCATATGACATTCTGACTCTCATTCCAAAGGTGAATCAATACATTGTCTTCAATGACTTCTTTGTCAGGAGAGAACACCATTGGCTCTCAACTACGGCTCAGGCTATTTCGGTTCCTAATATAAAATTATCGCCAGGAACTTGAAACACCAACTCTGCTTTAGTATTGTTTGGCAATTAAAAAATCACTTAATCTTTTAGAAAACAGCAAATAGTTTTGTTATATAATCTATTGCCATTAATGTACTTATTTGCATGTGTCATGAATCAAGTCATATCCCAAAAGGAGAATAGCTCGATCTTGGAGACCTGGAGAGTTAAGAGCAGATGCTGGCCATCCCCCAGCAGTCTCAGAAGCACTGTCACCACCTTCCTTCCTCAGGAGTAGTATTATTACACTCTTGTCAGTGGGTGTTCCTTCTCCAAGACTGCCTGAAGCCCCAGAAGAATCAGTTCATCAAAGCCTTTACTTCTACAGGAGAACTTACTTTATTCTCAAGGGAGTGATGAGACCAAGAGACAGAGACAGTTATTGTTCCTATTACTGTTATCACCTTTTATTATTATCACCGTCTCAGAAGAAGATGTGTGTAATGATGCTTTTAGTTCTTTTTATTTTGCGTATGTGTCTGTGTGCCTGCTTGTCTCTTTGTGCACCACGTGCAACAAAATAAAGCTAGAGAGATGATGACTCAGTGGGTAAGAGCACATCCCTCTCTTCCAGGACTCCGGCTCAGTTCCTAGCATCGGTATCAAGTAGCTCACAAGCGTTAGTGACTGCAGCTCCATGGGGATTTGACTCCTATGACCTCCACAGTCAAGTGCACACCCCCCCCAATAGTTCAAAACAAAAGAAATGTAACAGCTATGTGTATGAGAATAACTTTATCTTTATGAGATGTCTAGTACAGATAGCTGTATGGAGACAGAAAATAAATAATGACTGAAGGCTAGGGATTCAGAGTAGCATGTTGCCTAATAATTACAGTTGCCTTCTAGGAGAAGAGGTTACGTATAGAAATAATGCTGACTACTGTGCAATAGTGTGAATATAGGGAATGCTTTTTGTACTGTGCCTTTAAATGGTTAAAATGGCAAGTCTGAGTTGCCTATATTTGTTACAATTTTGAAAAACATATATTAGTCAGGAGAACATGGCTCAGTTAGCAGAGTACTTGCCAAGCAGGCAACAATACCCAGCCGTTAATACCCAGTACGACATAACTAGGTAGGTGCATACCTGTAATTTCAGCATTTGGATGAAGGCAGGAAGATCAGGAGTTTAAGTACATTCTTAACTATAATTTGAGTTCGGGGAGCTGGCTACATGAGGCTCTATCTACAACCAAATAATAAGTGATCTTATACTAGAAAGCAAAGAGATAATGGCATTTGGGATATAGACTCTCTAATCCCCAATGGAAGAGTGTTGCTAGTCTAGTATCTTACCATGTGGAGGGCTGTAAATGAACCCAACTCCAAGGCACCCAGACTAAATGGCCCTTCTCCAGTGTTTTGAAACTCAGGCCAAGTTGTGCACAACAATAAAAATGACAGGGTCTTCAGTATTATCATAGAATACACGTAAAACTCCTCAACAGGGAATAGGGAAGAGGGCTTTTAAGAGGGAAGGGCTTACAGATTTTAATTGGAAGCTAATTTTTAATGAGCAAGTTTATACAATCTCAAGAAATTTACACTTGCTGTTTTTTGAAACTCACACAAATGATGCTAAGCTTAAATTATATTTTGAAAAAGAAAAACAACAAATACAAGGAGACTCTCCTCATAAATTTAAAAATTAATGGTTTAGATCCACGAAGCTCTGATTGTAACACCAATTGTGGACATGACACAGCCACAGAGGTATGCATCTCTGGGTTTGAAGAATGTAGAAAACACAAAATGTTACTTATTGCAGCCAAATCCAATGAGGGTTCATGGGAATAAAGAAGTATGCATGCACTTCCTTAGAGTCAACTATATTAGGAGTCCATCAAATACACGAGGGTTTTGTTTTGATGGGAAAACTCTTTTCAGCTTCCCTTTTTCCCTTTTTGAGTACTGGAGGATCTATGGGATAGGGTTGGGGAGGGAGTACCCAAGGATCCATATGTTTTCAGTATCCTGGCTGTGCTCAACAGTAAGAAAAAAGCCTTGCACTTCAGCCAGGGAGGCAAAAGAATGTCTCTAAAAACACTCAGAGCTGTTTGTGGGAGTATCAGACTGGAAATCAACAGCAGGCAGGTATTCTCAAAAAGGAAAACTGAAAACCTCCTCTAGGTTGTTCCATCTGAGTTTTGTTCATTAAATGCTCAGCAACTGTAAAATCCCTCCCTTATCATCCACAGGATTTGGAGAACTGAGTCTATCTTTTCTCTCAGTTTACTTGAATGCACACACTGGCCCCTTGGCTCACCGGTTCGCATTCCACCTGTAGATCTGGACTGTCAGACAGTCCTCATTCCCACTTATACAGGCACCTCTCCCCTGTAAGTCTGGATGCTGACTGCTTCTCTTCTGCTTCAGCCCAGACTCTTGACCTTGTCCTTAATGGCTCAGTAGTGTAAGATACCTGTTCCTCTCCAATGCACCCTCCCCTTTTTTCTTTTTGGTCCAGGAAGGAATGTTATATTTTGTGACAGCTAGAAATAAGACAGCATTCTATTCCTAAAAACACATGTGGGCGCACATTTCTCCCTGTCTCACAATTCTTTGATGGCTCACTACTGCATATGGGAAAGTCCTAAGTCCTTAGCAGCTTCGCTGGCTCATGTTTCCTTGCTTTGTTACTGGAAAAGTGCCTATGTATTTTTTCCAGGCATTATATACTGTAGTCCCTAGCAATGTTGAAAATGCCAAGGACTTGAAACCTTTTCAAGTTGTTTCCTTAGATTAGGATGATGTCTGTCTCTTCTCCCTCCTCTTTCTCCCCAGCTCTTGGGAGCTGCATCTTTTCTCCCTGCCCCCATTCCATCTCTTCTACCTACAATTATATCTTCCAAGCTTTAACATATACATAACATGACAAACCGTCTAGGAAGTCTACTTTTCTCGCTTTGGCCCAAATCAATAGCTTCTCTGTAGTAAGAATTGAATTGGACTTCTAGTTAGCACAAACTTCCATTTTTGTCATAGTAAAGTTAGTCATTTCCAGGGTCTCCTTCTTTGGTTGACTTTGGTGAAGTAAGAAACGATTTTTACTGTGCTCACAGCTCCCACATAAGATTTGATTAATAGAGAACATGCTTGCTGCCTGGATGAAGAAATGCCCAAATGGATACCCACTTCAAGCCTATGGGGAGTATGTAGTCAAGGGACAACCCTCCTTGCAAGGTATCCATCCTCCAGGGACTGATGTTTCTGATTTCCTCGAGGGAAAGAGTCACCACTGACCCATGCTGAAGACAATACAAATGCAGAGCCAGTGGAGGGAAGCTCAGGAAGCAAATGACAGAATTCAGAGCATGGCCCTTAGATTCCTAGGCATCACTAAGCAGTAGCCAGTTTATATGACCCAGAGCATCAGCTTACTGTGCTCAGTGTGGATGGAACCCACAAAGATTATTTTTGTATTTGCTTTTGTTGCCTGGAACTTGATGCCATGCTATGCGAGCAGCTGACACATGCCAGCATTGTGTGTGACATGCCGAGCCGGAAACAGGTTTTCTAGTGAGTAGGATCCATTCATGTCTCATTTGCAACCTTGATGACTGTGTTCCCATACCTTTGGCTTCTGTCCCTGCCTCTCAGTCTACCCATCCCTGGGCCATACTCCACCCTTCTCCCTACCATTGATTGATTCCCAAGTGTAGAAGCTGCTGTGACTAAAATCTCAAGGCCTGTCTCTGGAACATCAAAGTATAGCCTTGCTAATGAAGTTCTCTGCTTAGCTGTGATCAAACAAAGCAACAGGACTTCAATCCTCTCAGTACCACCTGCCAGCATCCCTTGCTCTTTGCAGAGGTCCATGGGATGAGTGCCAGTAAAATACAATTGAATGCTGGCACAACTGGCACAAGAAGGAGTGCAATACCTTAACCTGGAAGTTCTGTGTTTTCATCTCCCCATTTCCGTTTCTCAATTCACTTCTTTTTCTCTTTCCATTGCTCTCTAAATGACTTTCTGTAATCCAATTGTTTTCTATTTGGTCCATCATAGCTTTCTCCACCAAACATCTCTCTCTCTCTCTCTCTCTCTCTCTCTCTCTCTCTCTCTCTCTCTCTCTCTCTCTGTGTGTGTGTGTGTGTTTGTCCTCCACAGGGTTCTTTTAACATATCCTTGGGCAAAAGCAAGGTTGGAATTATCGGATAGATTTTGATTTTTAAAAAGTTTTGAGACAATGTCTCAGTCTGTAGCTCAGGACCATCTCTGAACTTGCTTTGATTCACTTGCCTCATTTCCTGACTGCTGGGGCTATCATACCCAGGGATGGCTTTTAGAGAAACAACAGTTATCTTTTGTTTGTGTTCCCTCATCTCCTTTGAATACTGAGGATTGAACCCAGGACCTGAAAAATGCTATGTTAGAGTTCTACCACTAAGCTACACCCCTGGTTCTTGGATCTGAATAATAAACATGCTTTTTGTGTTCTTCCCCACTTTATGCAAATGTCTAAGCCAGGTTGTGTTTCTTCTGGAAGAGGTTCCACCATTTCCTTCCTTCCTCTTCCATCAGCATTTCCACTGTATTACTGTTTACTCCTCAAACACAATTTGTGTTTCTTCCTTTGATTTTCTTCTTTTGCCTCCCTAGGTCCACAGACCTATGTCTGTGACATTACTTCACCCAAACCACCCACCTCTCTCCTCTCTGGATTAGATTCTTCTTGCCTTACTCCCATTTCCTTTTAGTTACTGCTGGTTGATGATCTTGTGTTTTTCTGAAGAGGAAACCAATTTGGACTTAAAAGAGATTAAGAACTTTACTTATTGTAATCTGAAAACTGGGCCGGAAAGGAACAGAGAACTTTTTGACAACTAGAACAATCTGAAAGGTATGGAGGTTTCCCCTAGGTGGTCAGATCTCAGGAGATAGAACAATCTACTCAAGACTTGTTTACACTGAATTTCTCAGAAGAACAACTTGAAATTCCCAGGTGGTAGACAGCTCAACTTGTGGGAGGGTATCCATCCCTTAGGAGAAAAAGAAGAGGTATTAGGTGGAGAAAAGTCCTTCTGAGGACCATGTTTAAGACCTAAGCTGAAAGGACCCACTGGAAAGGCAGACAAACTGAGGAGGAAAAAGGCAGATGATATACATATCAATAGTGCTGTGGGCAGTACAACAAAGTAGGTGATTGCAAAGTGAGGTTGGAAAGGGAAAAGGGTACCCAGCGGCCTGGGCCCACAACTTTCACAGAGAGAAAGGAGAATTCTCTAAAGTGACAGCTCACTGAGGAGAAGTATTTAAAAAAAAAAACAGCAGGAAGATAGTGCAGCAATATTAAAAGAAGATGCAGTTGGCAAGAAATGAACATGGATTAAATATGACCATTGACAGCCCTGCCTCTTTATAAGCCAAAAGGAAGACATATTTTCCATTATAATTTTACCTAGTACAGAACACATCAAGGTATCCATCAGCAAGACAAATACATTCCGTGATTGGTTAACTAGAATTAAGAAGGAAAATGGCTGCGGGCAAAGCACCATGCTATAAGTACCATAAAATGGGTGATGATGATGTTGATGACGACGACAGTCATCTGAGTGACAATCTCAGTTGTTGCAGGGTCAATAAAGAATCCGTGTTAAAGCACATTAAAACATAGGATAAAAAGAGGACATGCATTTGAAAGAGAGCAAGAGGGGATACATGAAAGGGTTTGGAGAGAGGACAGGAGCAAGGGGCAAAATGTTGTAATTACAATAAAAAAAATGCAGTCACCAATAACCAAACCTGCTAAAAGTTGGAGCTTTGTAGACTTGCCCCTCTAAAATTCTAGAAGTATATGGTGAAAAACAAATAAAAGATAAACACAGCAGTCAATGTGCAAGTTTCCAAAGGAGGACGAGATATAGGGTGGTTATGTTCACCGCTTGGGGAAAAAGCAATTCAAACGCACAAGCTTCATCTTGGCATTGCAATGGTAAGTAGTCAAAGTATGGCAGCAGGAACCTCATATGCTCCCATGACTCTCGTTCATGGTGCTTTCCCCACACTACAAAGAGATCTTACAGGGAAGTGCTCCTTGGAAACATGAGTTCTCTCAAACCAAAGTTTACTGTATTCTTTTTTTTTTCTGGGTTACATTATGCACACTTTTAAAGTAAAAATTTCATACCATAAAATTCATCCATTTCAAATAAATCTCAAATGTTCCATGGGTTTCAGTGCATCCACTGAGGTGTGCAATTGTAGAAAACCTTCATCTGCCCAGGAAATCCCTCATACCAGCTACACTTAATCCTTCCATGGATTCTCTTTACTTTTTCATCTTGAGCCCTTTGCAGCATTCAATACTGTTGGCCACTGCCTGCTTTGAAATTGCCGTGGCCCCTGTTTCCTGACACGGCTTCTGCCCTGTTCCTCTCCTGTGTCTATGATCCTTCTACAGGACTCCCTTCTCTCTTCTGCTCTGTTCTGAGGGTGAGAAGTCTATCTTCTACTCCCCTTGCCCATCTTCCTGGATATGCTCGCTGGTTATATCTCTAACAGAGGATTTCCACATCTGGGTTTAGCTCAGACATCTTTCTGGAATTTTTTAAGGTCACTGCCTGTTCTCGGCTGGATGTTTGTCAGGCAGTTCAACCCTGACATATCTCAAGTGAAAGGAGGCATTGCCCCTCCCCTAACTGCCCCCCTTTCAGTGAATGTCTTTAGTCATCACCAGGTAGCCCAAGCCAGACACCTACCTCTCTCCCTTTTCATCTTCCACATTGAATTAATCACAGCACATCCTCTAAGTGCTGTTTGTTCTTGATATGTGGTAAATCCTTCCCTTTCAATTGCTATTGTTTGCTATTATAGCAGTCTATCATTTTCTCTATCTCCAAACCACCACTGGAGTCCTTTTTTGATTGTTATCTACCCATTACTTATCATGTAGATATTCCCCTCCCCTCTCTCTTTCTCTGACAGGGTTTTAGGGAGTCCACATTTAGAATTGTATTTTAACTTTATGTTGGTGTTTTATCTGCCTGTATGTCCATGACCACGTGTATGTTCCTGGTACCCTTAGAGCCTAGAACAGATTAGGTTTTCTGAAACTGCAAACTGTCTCTGTAAAGACGGTTATGACTCACGTTCTGAGGGCTGGGAATTAAACCTGGGTCCTCTGCAAGAGCAGCAAGTGTTCTTAACGATTGACCCATCTCTCTAGCCCCAACCTTGAGCTCTTGATTCTCTTTCCTCCACGCAGTAAGCATGGGAATTATAACTGTGTTCCACCGTGCCTAAGTTTGCTACAGATGGAACCAAGGGCTTTGCTACTGTTAAGCAAGTACTCTGTCAACTAAGCTATACCATTAGCCCATGGATACATATTATTTTATTATGCTGGGTTGCATAAGGATTTCTTATGCAAATACATAATGTACTTTGATTCTGTCCCACATATCCCACTACCTTCCCCTTTTCTGACCCTTCTTACTCTATAGTATCTTGTGTTCTTATAGATACTTCACTTCTATAGATAGTTTCACTTGTAATTCTATGAAAACACACTTTTCTAAAAAAAAATTATAATACAAATGAATGAGTTTCTTTATGACATGTTCATGTATATTTTGTTTTGATTGATTGCTCCATGTCACCCCACCCCATTTTCTGCACTCCCTTCCTGCTTGTACCTTCCATCTCCAGTCTTCCCCTTTCAGGCCACACGTATTCTATTCCTCCCCCCAGTTTCCCTCTCCTAGACCTCTTGCTAGTATTATGACTTACACTCACTCACACAGACCTCACACATACTGAAGTTATAGGCTAGGGTCCACGTATGAGAGAAAATGAAAGATTTGTCTTTCTGAGCCTGGGTTTCCTCACTTAACACAATGCTTTCCAGTCCTAAATATCTTCCTGAAGTTTTCATAATTCACTCTTTTCCATGATTGAATGCATGTACCACATTTTTACCCATTCATCTATTCATAGCATCTGTGTTTGTTCTCTTTGCTGTTGCGAACACAGCACCAGTAAACATGGATGTGCAATATCTATGGTCGACTATTGATCCTTTAGAGTACATGTTTAGAAAGACTATAGCTGCATCATAGGGTAGTTCTCTCTTTAGCTCTTCATTATTATTTTAATTTTTCTATGTGTGTGATGGATGTGTCTATGTGTGTGTATATGCATTTATGTTCATATGTGGGAATTCAGGCTCACACTTGCTATGATGCATATATGATAGCAAAACAACAATCTTGGAATCAGATTTCACTTCCTATTTTTTTGCCACTGTACATGCCAGGCTAGCTGGCCTGCCAGGTTCTCAGGACTCTCCTGTCTCCATCTCCCATCTCTTCAGAGGAACACTGGGATAGCAGATACACACTACCTAGTCGTGGGTTCTGGGGACTCCCATTCTTGAGTTTGTGTAGCAAGGGCTTTACCCACAGACTCATCTTCTCAGTCTTTTTTTTTTTTAATTCTGTTTTTTTTTTCGGGGGGAGGGGAACCTCAACATGGTATTTTCATGAATATATTCTTGAGATTAAAGATTCAAACAATATCAACATATATGTTATCTAAACACACAAATGCACATGCACACACATACTTTCCATCTCACTATTTCCTATGACAACTTCTCAGTGATGATTCCTGGTGAATGTGTTTTATATGCAAGCATGGACACAGATTCTAACATCTTGTAAATCTTTGTTATTAATATTTGCAGAATGACCTCATTCTTTTGAACCATGCAAGAAATTCCATACAGTGAACATAATGAGACATTCCCACGGCTAGGCATTTGGGTTGTTTCTGATTTCTCCTATATAAAAATTGCTTCAGTGAATATCCTTTGATATATGACTTTGCCATGTGATTTATGTCCATGAGGTCTATTTCATTCTAGCATGTAGGAATAACGGCCAAATATGGTCAAGTTGTAATGCAACAGAGCAGAAGACACTACAGACTGATTGAAGAAAGGAATTTTGAAAGGAGAGTTAATGCCTTATTTATTCCTAAAAAAGATAATGTAGACGGGAATATTACAATGTTAAGAAATTGTGATGGAATTCACCTTATAATAAGATTACTATAATGTAGGAGATATTTTAAAAAGTATCTGGAGTCAGACATAGTGGTGTACATCTATAATTTCAGCTTCTTGGTAGGTTAGACATGAATGAAAGTTTTCACTTTGAGTATAGCCTAGGCAATACAGTAAGATCTTTTTCCCTCTCAAAGAACTAAATAAGAACAAACAAACAAACAAAAATACTCCTGTAACCATTCGTTTAAAAACCTGCAATTTCTAGAAATGAAAAATCTGGCTGTACAGAATTGTTGTGGAAGATAAACTGGGAGTCATGGTCACCCATTACTGAATATGACTAGACAACAGAGTGCTTTCATTAAGCATGCCAGTATGTCTCTAGGCTACATATATTTCTTAGTGAATCGAATCCTAGCATGTACATTATCTCCATGGCCATTGGTTGGGCCCACATATAATATCTTTTTTATCTTCACAATTTTAAGATGTTGAAAATACTTGGTAGAGAAAGCATTCAATTCATAGCAGAAAATATGTCTTCTGAGGAAATGCTAAAGAAAATATATTTGTCTAGTGACCTCTGAGTTTCTTCTCAAGTGATGACATTGTATTCCTGAGACCTTTAAGGAATTCTTGGTGATGAGGGTTTAAGGCTGGTACTCAGTTTGTTGCTCAGCCTGAAAACCCACAACTGCACAAACAGCAAGCATTATGTAAGGGGAAAACTGAAATGAGCACGCTGTAATTAGGTATGCAATGCCACCAGAAAAAGCAATTTGCCAAAGGGATTACCGTGATTAAAGATGCAGGCTCCTTAAATAAAAATTGTTCTCTTCAATTGATTTGTCCCAATTGGCTCTCTCTAGGTCATGGAGAATTCCAGTCGTACCGCAATGTGGTTGTCTTTTTAATTTCTCCACCAAGAGATTAGACAAAGTAAATGGAGCCTCTCTAGTCGCTATAATTTCCTCACAAATGCAAGAAGTATTAACAGAGGGCTATAGAGACAGATTACAGTTTAGGTCACCCAGGGGAGAAATCTGAAGCCCCCCTTTGACTAACAACAAGGTAAGTAATCCTCAAGTTTTTTTTTTCCTTACTATTAAGACTAAGACAAAGTTTAAGAGGCCCCCTTTTCTATTTAGCCTTTTTTTTTTATCTTTCTCATGCCCCTGGCAGGCAGGCAGGCAACAAGAAGGTTCAGAGCCCTCAAAACACACAGGTAGAGTTCTTCACCTATAAATCTTTCTCAGCTTGCCTTCTTTACATTACTGCCTTTTCTCCTTCCCTGCACAATTTCTCTCCCTAAACCCATTTCCAACTCTTGCCACTTCTTTTTCTCAGAGAGAATAGTGACAGAAATAGAAGGAGTGCAGATGAAATTCCTGATACCATAAGCTGAGTCCATATAAACATGTTTACATGTGTGATCATTAACCATGTCTTGAAATGAATAAACAGGGGAGTGTAGCAGCCGTAGATGAACAGAAGGGTGTACTTTAAGTATATTTAATTAATTCATTAAACCTTTTCTGAGAGGTAGGAACAGTTATTGATGTACTAGGAACCAGACAGGCAGGCCTTGAGGACACTGGATAAGTTATGGATGGAGTCTATTCTCCAGGAGCTCTCTATGGAACAGGAGGCAGAGATGCATACAATTTATTATTATTATTATTATTATTACTAATACCTTGAGCCAGAATCTCTGGCTATGTAGCCCAGGCTGTCCCTGAGCAGGTGTGAGATGAGGTAGCAGTGAGCAGGAATGCTTTCCCTTTGCTAGGCATGAAGCCAGGTGCCATGTCAGAAGAAAACTCAGTCTTGGCCTCCTGGAATTCTCTCTTATGAGGCAGATGATTTGAGTCTCAAAATAACTTGTCCTCTGAGTTAGAATGTGCTAAGTGCCACAAGTGAGGCATGAGCAAAGCGCCTGGGGATCTGAGTGGGGGCAGAGCATGCAGAGGGTCTAAGAAGAAAACCTCGGGAGACCAGCCGGTTACCCTTACTGCTCTGCTTGTAAGAAATCGTCTCACTGCTCAAGTAACAATGATGCAGGATATGTACATATTTGTAAACCTTAACAAGCACATAGTTCATTTTTTTGGTACTAGTGCTCTGAGACAATGTCTCTGGATATATGCTCCAGGCTGTACTGATCCTCCTGCCTCAACTTCCCCAGCATTGTGATTAACAAGCATTCAACACCATACCCAGCAAGATGTTACTTATATGGCTTAACTGAAGATTTCCTGTGAAACTTTCTTGTCCTTAAGGCCATTCATATTTTCACATGCTCCTCTCCCCTCTTTTACACCCACCCTCTTTTCCTATTTCCCTCGGTTTTTATACTTTATTGGTTAATAAAGCATTCAGACAAAGCTCTCTTGCTTTGCTCTTCATCACTGCCTTACTAAAAACAAAGCTAACAACCTTGGGCTGGATGTGCAGAAGGCCTGGGTTGCCAGGGTGCCTTGGCATCCAAGGCTTCTGCTATCGCTGCACTTGGGACTACTTCCAAGGTCTGCTTGGCTTGTTGGTGTCTGGTGTTTGGTATATCCGACTACAAGCACAGTAGGGTACAGCTGTTCTTCAGATGAAACCTTAAACCCTTTCAAACACTCAGCCACCATCCTGCTTTCTTCGCCTGTGAGGCTCTGAAGATTATCCTCTGTACATTTGGCTAGCATGCACAAAGATGGTTAGCTGAGAGATTTTGCTGTTAGTTGTCTATCCATTTCCTTGAATATTTTATAAAATGAAGATCAAATAGGCTCCCATTATTAAAAAAAAATCCAGTCACTCCACATTATGAGCATACAGGAAAACATCGCAATGTATCCCGTAAACACATGCATTATCTGTTAATTAAAGATAAAATGAAAAGAAAACCTTGGAAGGGTTTCTTTGCCTTTCCCAATTGTTGAAAGGAACACAATTAAGAAGCCAGTCAGAAATCATCAAAGGGGTCAGAAGCAAGGAGCTGACGGAGTGACAAATCTTGCCTGTCTCATTCCTGGTTAGAGAAAGAAAAGTGAAGACTGACTGCTTAGATTGTTTTCTAAAGAGTTTCTGACTAAGACGTCCTTGTGCTGGTTACGGGCCCCCTTGATCACGTGTCTTAAAATACCAGCTCACCTTAGTGGAGAGATGGTGCAGAGGTGATGGGCTGCTTTCAAGGACGAGCCCCCCATCCCCTCGCCATTAAAGAGAGACTATCAGCTTGAATTACTGAAATTAGCAAGGCTAATGCAATGTCACTATTCAAAACTTTGCCAATTTGGAATTTCTTAATGGCTTCAGAAGAGGGAGTCTTTATACATCTTACATTCTCTCTTCATTCTTACCTAAATTCCTTCTCCTGGATGTTGTGAATGGCCTGTTTTGTAGCCAACACAAACTTTGTCCTGGTAAAATAATGTAAGGAACTCAGAGTAAAAAGAGATTAGCTGTTCCTGGCTCCTGTTATTTTAAAGCAGAAATAACTTTGGCTTCTACTGATTGATAGACAAAGCCTGAAATGCAAAGCATGCTCAAGTCTAGATTCAGCATGAAAAGGACCTTAAAATATGCCCAAGTGCAAGTAATGGACTTATTAAAGGGAAGAAAAGAGGCACTTTTCACACACTCCCAAGCTCTTTAGTCCTGTCATATCAGTAATCTTGCTTAAGAATTTCATCCTATTTACTTTGCATCTCCCTTTAAATATCCTCGGGACTCATAAGGCTTCCAATATTGAGGCTCTTAAGACATTAATTTCTTTATGTTAATTATGAGTGATAAAAGTTGGAGCACTTGCAGTGATTTCAATAGGAATTAAAAACTAGCTCTGTAGTTTTCATTGAACCTCTGCTAACTTATCAGGGCAGATAGGTTAGAATCCAAGCTTCCAGTATCGTCTTTGGGCCATTTTTGGCACAGTGCCAGAACAATTGCATTTCCCACCCCCCGAGGACATTAGTTTATATTTGATGACAACAGCATAAACTGTACCATTTGGGTGATTATGAAAATATTTATTAAATCAAAATGACATGGAAGGATTTCAAGTCACAGCACATGAAGCACACAGTTCTAAAACATGTGGATGCATACACATAGAGGCTTTCTGTTTCAACTTTAAGAGGAACAAAAAGATGAAAACAGTGCCTTCAAAATGTTTGAGGATCTTGGAATATTTATGTGGAATATAAAAGGTGAAGGAGTCACGAGTATTTTTCCAAGCAACATTAGAATAAGGAGGCAGACTGGCCTCATTCTCCTTAGAGGTACTAAGTTCTCCTACATTTCCTGATGAGTTTTGCTAAGATTAAGAATGAAAACCTGGGTGTGGTGGTGTATGCCTGTAACCCCAGTATGAAGTAAATGTACTTAACAATATCAGAAGTTCAAGGCCAGCCTCAGCTACACAAGGAATTTTGAGGACAGCCTGGGCCTCATTAGATATGCATTATAATAATATTATTAGATAAATAAAGCAAAACAGCATTATCCTTGCATATATGAAGCCCTGGTTTCATTCCCAGGGCCAAAAGAAAAAGGAACAAAAAACAAAGAATGAATTACTAAATATTCATGTCTCACTCTCTAATCTTTGTTGTACTTTTACTCTGGCACAATGAGACTTAGGTAGAATTAGACATGGCCAGGTCCATGGTGATAAAATGCTAATCTGTTTGTATGAGGTTACTTAGAACTACGATTTCACAGAACTACTAATAGGAATCTGAGAGAACAGAGACAATTAGAAAGATTGCATCGCCCATGTCACCTACTATGTGACCACAGCCCTTCAAATTCCATCAAAGGATTATAGAGGGAATGGATTGATCAGTATCCCAGTTCATAGACCAAAGAGAAGGAAATGGTTATTAATAAGAAGAAAGTTAACGTCTAATTGAAATATGCTGCTGTTTCAGGATATGGCTTAGGGGAGAGTTATGCAAAGTTCAGTTCAGGTATATTTAAAATTAGTGCAATAATTGAAACTGGGTCATAACAAAGAAGCAAGCTAAGTAATGTTATGTCTACAAGACAGAAGGGAGGGTGTACTGTTGAATTCAATTTTCCTCTGTGTGTGTGTGTGCGCGCGTGTGTGCGCGAGTGTGCATGCACTCGCAGACTAGAGGTCAATGCTAAGTGTCTTCTTCTTTTACTATCTTTTCTCTATCATTTTTTTTTTGTTTGAGATAAGGTTTCATGATCTAGCTCTGACTATGTTGGAACCAGCTATATAGAATAGGCTGACCTTGAACTCTGATAGATCTGCCTGCTTCTGCCTCCTTAGTGCTGGGATTAAAGCTATGTGTTACCATACCCAGGTTCCACCTTATTTTGACACAATCTGTCACTGAATTGCATTAGCACTGCTATTTCTAGCCTGACTGGCTGAGCAAAAATCTTTGTCTCCAGGTACACATCTGGTCTTCATGCACATACAACTCACTGAGCTACCTCTTCAGACTCTCCTCCCCCCCCCCGTTTTTTTTTTAAAAAGGAAACCAATCCAACTGTCTTGCATCTAGACAGTTATATTGAGTTAGAATTCAGCATAGCCATGTTAGCATTTAAAATTGTTAAAATAATCAGAAGCACGATTCTGCTCAAAATAGCCAATAAAAGACCTGGTTATAGGTACTAGCTAAATCTGATGTCACGGAATATGGTATTTTGTTAAGTTACAACAACTATGTTAAAATGGCAAATCCTAGATTTCAAGATGGAAATCAAATTATTATAACCTTGTTACTGATGTACACGATGAAATTTTGAAATAAGAAAGTTCAAATACTGGCTTTTTTCTTTTGAGACAGGTCAGGCTACTTTGTTCTTTATCTTCTGGCAAGATTGTTCTAACTTTTAATCACCTCTCCATATGAAGGACCACACTCCCAGGCATTAATGACTTATCCAGCACAATGCTACTTTGCATTTTTAGTGGTGGAAGTGGTTGGGCTCTAATCAGGGCCTCCTTTCCTACCCCAAAGCTTAATGTAGGGAGGGAATATGCTAGAGAGGTTAGGACCACTCCAAGTTACAAAGTTACATTTTAAATTGTTACAAAGTTGAAAGGGGTCTAATACGCAAATCTGTGATCGAGACTGGCTCAGGAGTGAATTGTCACTGTCAGTTTGAGCTGGGTCTATTTACTACCTAGAGCCCCGACATCAACCCAAAAAACGTTCGAGGAAACGTAGATCCACGGGGTGACAGGAATCTGTCTCCACAAAGAAATCTGATGGTCTTTTTGTATTTATTTTTTTTAATTTTTATCTTATTATTCTGATTATATGTCTATGGTACGTATCTGTGTAGGTATATGCCCATGGAGGTTGGGAGTATCGCATCTCCCTGAAACTGGAGTTAATTATAGGCAGTTGTGAGGCACCTTACATGATTGCTGGACACCGAACTCAGGTCCTCTGCAAGAGCAATATGTGTTCTCAACCTCTGAGCCACATTTCCAGCCTTCTCTTGTTACATTCATAGTGGGTACATTGTAAAGTAGGGGACTGAGGATATAGTTGTTGATTGAGCTTGCCTACCATAAAAAAGCCATTGGGTATGCACATCTATAATCCTACTACTGAAGTAGGTAGAGGCAAGAGAGTCAAGAAGTTAAGGTCATCCTTGGCTACCTAGTAAATCAAAGGCCAGCCTGGGATTTATTAAACCCTATTTTTATAAACTAATTTTGAAGAAGGACAAGGTAGCTTTAATCCACTGTCATTGTCCTTTCTATTGTAGTTTCTTGTTGTCTTCTAAAGAGAGATTTGATGACTTTGTGATGTTTTATAGCTGACTAAAATAATCTTACTGGCGTAGCACTACCAAGTACCTGATTCTCTCAATACATTGATTGCTCTCCCATGTCAAACGCAGGCTGAGCCTCATTTCCGCAGGGCCAAGGGTTTGGTTTAAGAGGAAGTTGGTGCTTATGAGCAAGTCAGAGACTCTGGTTCCTTCCTGGTGACTCAGTATATACCCTAGGAGTATGATACACACCCGAGTGGGTGGGATTGTGCTAGAATCCTAGACTTGGAGCCAAATAAATGTAGCTGCAAGTACTACACACTCAGTATTGACTTGGAAATTCCTGTCGTTTTTGATGGACCATAGTTTCTTTACCTTCGAATTGAGATTGCTGTGAGGACGTGTGAACATCTTTAGTATGGTTTGGCACATAGTAGGAGAGAGATAAGCGAAAGCACTCCATGAAAAATGAATAGGGATGGGAGAACCACAAGGATGGCCTTCAAGGTGGATGGAACATTATGTGCTCTAATTGTGCATCCCATGAGTTTTAATTTCCTTATAGATTTTAATCTCCCCAAAGTAACAATTTCCAAGTTCCTTTTGAGAGGATTCTGGTGGAACCAATATAAATATGCTAGTAACAGAAACCATAAGAAGAATGGAAGATGAACAATTAATAGAACCACTATGAGAATATCAGGCAGATGCTCTTCTTTCAACTGGTTCAAAGTTGCTAAGTCTTCATGCTGGTGTTTCCTTTTTAAACAAATATGTTGCTGCAGATGGTTGGTTTATATTCTTTTCATTAAACTGTGGGAGTTCACATTTACAGAAGGTGCTAGGCAGAGATGCAGACACTGTCACGGCTTTAATATCCTTGTGTAACATAGTAAAGATTTTCAGTAATCACTGTCTCATGCTCCTCCTGCTGTCTCTTGACCCCCTCACCTAGTAATGATGTGAAAATAAATAAAGGCATATTGGGAGCAGTTGCCATAACTATGCTCATAGGCAACACATGCCTCATCATTATATACACAGAATGAAGCCCAATCACTTTGACCCTCTCGAGTTTACCTTCCTTTTACAGAGCAAGTACAGTCATATTCTAATATTGTACCTAACACAATTAGGCACAAACAAGATGCTCTGTAAATATCTATAAGTTGAGCTTGATTGATTGACTGAATTGAATCAGTTCTCTTTGATAATTTCTTCCTTCCTTGTGGCCTCCCAACTCAACGGTGATCCCTGTGTCATTAATAAGGTCACTTTCACTATGTATGCCATTTACTAGTGTGGATCTTGGGAAATGTTGAGTGTCTCCCTTTAAAAATAAACATATTGTTCATTTTTATAAACATTTTTATATATGTTTATATTTATAAACATTCCGCAAAGGATGTTTATAACCAAGAAGCCCTAGCATATCTATGTTTGTCAGTAAATGTGAACCATGAAATAATTCAAATAAGGAAATGAGAATGACTATAATTTATTTTTGACTATAATTCATTTTTTTAAGAGACGGGATCTCATGTGACTAAAGCCTCAAACTTCTTATGTATGCAATGATGACTTTGAACTCCTGATCCTCCTGCCTCAACCTCCTGAGTTCTGGGATTATTAGTACCACAACATCTGGTTTATACAGTGGTGCTATGAAGCTCATGGCCTTGTGCATGCTAGACAAGAACTCTACTAAGTACATACATATCCCAGTTTTGTGTGTGTACAGGTGAGTTTTTAACAAGAAGTCAGTTCCAGAGCTTGATTGGCCATACAGTTTTGTTTTAGTTATAGTGGAACTTTCCACATAGACATTTTCAAATTCTGCCCTGACACCCCTCCCACCACCAATATGCAATGCTGGACCATGTGTTTCTCCAGAGACTGCCATTTGTTTGGATGATGCTTTGTCTTCTAGCAAGATGGATAGACCATTTTTATGAGATGCAGGAGCCATGGGGAGATAGTGAAGGATTTAGAAATACAGATCAGGAAATACCATTGAGGGTTCTGGAGTGCGTGATGAAGGAGGAATGAAGCCCTGGGTTTCATACCCAGCACTTCATAAACTAGGCATGGTGTCTCATATTTGTAATTCCAGAATTCAGGAGGTGGATAAAAGGATCAGAGAGAGAATATATAAGACCCAGTTGACACTTAAGTACTCTATAATGGGCTTGGCACTAAGGGCTTATTTTGTCTTTTTATCTCATTTTGTGTTATGTTTCCTAGGAATGTTAGGAGCTATACCCATAAGGTCTGACTAACATGACTGCCTAAACTTGAGATGAACAAGGACAATAATAAATAATAATAAATATGCTAAAGTAGGTGGGAATGGGGAAGGACCACAGGGCTTCAATCCTACACAGAGAACTACAGGCAACTAAGAAATGCTGAAAGTAAGAGAATAGTCTTTCTCAGGGAAGATCACAGTAACTGGTTAGCCAGTACCAAATTGTTGGTCATAAAAAACATATGAACAAATAACATTATCTAGACTGAGCTGAGTATACATGCATTTTACACACACACACACACACACACACACACACACACACACACACACACATACTTGCCTCCAGTGAAAGTTTGTTCATTAGTAATGCATTCTAATTTATTCAAATATTTATTGTACTAAGCATCTTTATAGTGCTAAATTTCCCAGGTGAACCCTACCTTGTCCCAATCCTAGTGTAATTGTAGATGAGAAAGATGTATATTTAAGCATACCACATTGCCACACACACAGATTGTCTCATCTCTCTAGTCACTTATTATAGTGTTTACAAAAACAGAAGCAGCAGTGCATGTTAACTATCCCAAGCAATTAACAATTATGGCTAACTTTCCAAGTATAACCAATCTTATTCCAATGAATAACAACTTCCAAACCATGATAGTAAAGCAAAATGATTGCTTTGTCTGCAAAGGACCATATAGTTAATCATATAATCCTTGGCAGATAAGACAATGATCCAAGGCACACCTCTGCTGCTTACTTTTCTTTTTAAATTTATGTTCTTTGTTTTGTGAGTTTATCCTTATCTCCTGAAAATGTGGCTGAATTCTTTTGGACAATGTCTTCACCACTGAATGGGCTTTACCTCTATCCTTCTGCCTTCTCTTAGGCATAGTGTCAATTTTGATTTCCTTTAAAAACAGAAATGTTATAAGAATGTTTTCATTTTAATCCCAGGTGTAGGATATAGGGCTGCTTCAGATTGTCTACAACATCTGATTACGATTTGCCTCATGCTCTGGCAGGGGCGTGATTTTGCCAGTGGCAGATAGTTTCTGCAATTGTGTGACTTTTGGAATTCTGGAGACTTTTCAGAAGGTATATAAATACTAGGGCTCTAAAAGGTGGGGTTGATTGGTAGTTGGTTGTTGTTGTTCGCAGTTTGTTAAGTAGTTGTGCAACAAGAAGAAACCAGAAGAAGAAATTAGACAAGCTGATATAGATCAAACTTGCCCCAAGGAACTCGGTATCCCTAATCAATAGGAAGTAATCTAACCATAATGTCACTCCCTCACTGAGCCCTGACTTTATTTAGCTATATCTTATCTTTCTTCTCTATCATTTTTTCTCTTTTATCTAGTGTTTGGAGTTGAAAGGGTAGAAGAAAAGGGGTGGAGAAAGGTGGAACAAAGAAACCTACAAAGTAGCCAAAGACCAGCTTACACCTAGGGTTTTTTTTTTAAACAAATACAAAAATGTTGTTTAATTTAAAGTCAATGTGGATCTGAAATTGCAAGTGGGATGCCATGCCCACTTGTCATTTTTTATGTGCTCTGGGGAGCTTAACTCTGGTCCAGGCTTCTGTGGCAAGTGTTTTAACCAGTGAGCCATCTTTCCAACCCTGAATCCACTTTGTCCTCATTAGCATCCACAGGAATTTGAACTGAAGATACAACTTGACTTAAAATTGCCTTAAAGCACCACTCCATGGCTTTTTGTTTTCTTCTAACCAGAAAGGCCATCTATTTTTGTGAGCAAAACTAACAGTTGGCAATTAAATGTTGCATTTTAAATCTCTCTGTGCTGAATGGATGTTGGTATCTATTTTATGGTTAAATGTGAGACACATGTGGTAATAAACACCTATCCATGTAGTGTCCCTGTAGATATAAACAGCGAGCTCTTAAGAGCAATTTCCATATTGCATAATGAGTATCAGCAGATGGAATTCATTTCTAGATTATACAAATTTTGGTTACGCTAGAAACATCAGCCTTAACACATTTGTATTGGAAAAGAACATTTTAAAACAGAGGTATTAACAAATCAGAGATGAAATGGGCACATTTGGAGATGACTCATTCTGAGTTGAAAAAAAAAATAATTTCCTTAAAAGCATCCATTCTCCAAACTCCCAGCAGAATCAGGGGCCTTTGACTTGGACCTTCCTCTTTTCTCAGCATGAGATTCACTGCCTTCACTACATTGATTTACTAAGTAGAATTAGATACACAGTGTAGGTCTGAGAGCCCAGTGTTTAGTGCCATGACCAATTGCTTAAAGTGATTCACCATTTCTTGCTGGTCCGTGGCCATTTTTCTATTGCTATAGCCAGTGTACCCAATTTTATTACCTAGAGGCAGGGTATATTTTTGTTGGATTTTAAGAGTTCTTATATAAGAACTAAAAAAAAAAAATCATAGAAAATATAGTTCTCCTGTGTCTGAATCTTAAACCTACCTATTGTGAAAGTCTGTGATTTTATTGTATAGCTTTATAAACTTACACATATGTGTATGGCATAAGTATCATGAGAATTTTGAAGCATGAAAAGGGATCAGACATTTCTTTCTTTTTGTCTTTAAACCAATATCTTGGTTGACCATAATATTTTTATTTCTTTGATGTGTATTTGTATTACCTTATAAATCTACAAGTGAGAATGGTTTCTCTGACAAAAGAGAATACCGAATGCCATTTAAAATAGGAAATTAATATCAGAACTTATTTTTGAGGCACAGCTGGGGTTTTTTTAAATGCCATGAATGATACCAATAGAGAATTTAAGCATCATAGTTGACTTTAGCAAGCCACTCACACTCAGCCACAGTGCTTTGTACATTTGAGCTTAGCTACTTTGCTCAGTGTTCTGATAGGTATTTTATAGAACCAGTATGTCACTGAGAAGCCTAGCAACACTAGCTTTTTAGAACAAAACAACAAAAACAAACAAAGCATATTGAGTCTCTATGATTTCAGTGACAAACTAACAAACTGCCATGCTCTGATATTTAAACATTTCTATCTTTTGTGCCAGCTTATACCAGTGATCTATACTAAGGCACGTGGCAGTAGGTTTGAGAATGGTAGGCTATTTCTGTTAAGATAGAAAATGAGACATCATGCGGATAGTTAAGTGCTTCCTATGTGGTTCTAAAAGGCTGGGGGCATTGCAACAGCGAGGAGAGGACATTCTGTAGGTCTACTGTCAATTCACATGCTCTTTCCCAAAAGCCACAGAAAAGGATTATGGAAGAAAGCTTGTTTTTAAATATGAAGTTGATACTAGAAAAAAAATCACTTTAAACTTTTACATTAATCTTGCCAAAAGATGGGTTAGTACAAAGTAATTCATACATTCTTGTTAAATTGATATAGAATTTTGTCTAGAACAGACTGTATAGCTGTAAAACACCCACAATAAATGTAAAAACATAATTATCACATAAAGTGTATTGTCTACAGAGTTTGGTAGCAACACACAGCTAACAATTTTAGTTACTTGGGGAAGTTGAGGCTAATGGATCCTAAATTAGGGTCCAGACCAAAAAACTTAGCGGGATTCTATCTCAAAATAAAGTTTAGAAAGGGTTAGGGATGTAGCTTTGTGGTAGTGTGTTTGTCTAGCATGCTCAAGGCTCTGGGTTTAATCCTCAGTACTGAAAAGTAAAGAACAGCAACAACAAACACAAGGGATTCCATCAAGCACCATGGGAGAAAGAAATTAGGAATCCGTAACAGAAGGCTGTTTGGAGTCACCAACATCTGAGAATTACCCAGCACAATCCCAAGTCAAAGAAGAATCCAGAAAGAGGACAACGGGAAATATTTTGAGAGAAATTAAAATGAAGGTACAACATAGAAAAATTTACCAGATATAGGGAAAGCTGTGCTTCGAGGGAAGCTTAAGAGTTAGAGTCAACTACTTAAATCATGAAGATTTCACAGCCATAAATTAATCTTCCACCTGGCTTAAAGGTGGGAAAAGCCAGGTAGCTCAGCCCTTACCACAACCTCCTGGCTCAAGCAATAGAGCATAAATGTTTGCTCTCTCCTGACTGTGGCATCTAACTCTTGCAAGTGCTTGCCACTGCAATCCCAACATAGCCCAGCTAGTTAAGAAGACCAGATGTGAAGCTAAAATGAAAATACAACACTTCAACTAGCTACTGGAACATCCAGGTCCTTAAAGCAACTGGTCTTCTTTAATATTCAAATGATCAAGAGAAAGTGTTTTGGAAAATATGAAGTTGTTTTACAAATGGAACAAGCATAAATATTTATATACACAGACACACAGCACAATTATTGAAATGAGAAAAGATTAATCGTTGGAAAAAACAACAGATCTTCATGTGTCGTATTTTTTAAATTCAATACCCTTCCTAACCTTGCCCTTTTCATTTGTTTCTTGGGGCAGACTTGTTTTCATTATAACTTTGGTAACACGGGCTGCTGGGAAGCTAGCCAGGCCTCAACCTCTAGTCCTTTTTCTTTTCAGAATGGGACATGTATTTTATATCTGAAGCTTCATTTGGAAGCCATTTAGGTTATCATTTGCATAGGCTTGTTTTAATTCTAGTCCTACTGGTGTTTGTCTTTGGAAGTAGAACAGATGTGGATGGTAGGGTGGATTCGTGCATATTGAAACAGCCCTTTTCCAAGAACTGTAAATCCTCTGGTTTCTAAAACATTAGAGATGAACTGATAAACCCTTTCATGGGTACCTGGTGACCTAGTTGGCTCCATCCATATTAATTTAAATGATGCAATGGTGGTTTTTAGTTTCTCTTTCTTTAGAATGTTCCCATTTGTGTCCTTGATTGTGTTTGTTTTTCAATATGCTACACTTCTTTGTATAGTTTCAGCTGTAAGGCAGAAATAATAATAGCATATACTCTATAGCCATGTTGAGAGAGTAAAATGATCTGATTTACATAAAGTGCTTAAAATCATGCAGTAAATATTCCAAGATGTGAGGTACTGGGCTGGCAAGATGGCTCATTGTGTAAAGGTGCTTGCCACCAAGCCTGATGACTTGAGTTCAATCCCCTAGAAAAGCAGTTCTCAACATCTGGGTTGCTACCTTTTGGTAAGCTTCTATCTCTCAAAATATTTATATTACCACTTACAACAGTAGCAAAATTACAGTAGTGAAGTAGCAACAAAACAATGTTATGGCTTCGGTCACCACAACGTGAGAAGCTGTATTATAGGGTCCCAGCAGTAGGAAGGGTGAGAACCACTGGGCTAGACCTAGATAGGGGAAGGAGAGAGAACTGACTTCTGCAAATTGTCTTCTGAACTCTACATGTTTACATTCTCTCTCTCTCTCTCTCTCTCTCTCTCTCTCTCTCTCTCTCTCTCTCTCTGTCTCTCTCTTTCTCTCTCATACACAGTGAATGAATGAATGAATGTATTAAAAATTCTAAAATACTGTGACCTATTATTATTATGCTTAACCCAACATTATCTCCTTCATGTTCTGTTTGCTGACTAGCTTTAACATCTGCTCATCTTCCAAAATAGGACCACTGACTTTTTCCTTGCCTATTCTTTCTTTGCTATTTTGTCACATCTGAATAAGAAGGCCCTGTTGGTACTTCCTACTTCTACATCTTTATCTCCTCCCCCAAGAGTAGGCTTTCCGATGTGGAATCCTGGTCGATGCTCCTTTCTTATCACTTGTATTCTCTGACCACCTTTTCATCATCCAGGCACACACACAGATGCAGATTCACACACACACACACACACACACACACACACACACACACACACACTCTTATACTTTTTCACCAGCAAACCACAGTAGCACATTCAGTCTCCTGATGCTCTTCCCCTGCAATGTTATATTGTTCCTCTGTAGTGTTAATTGCAAAGGATTAGACGACCCAATTTGATCTCATCAGTGTCTTCCATGGAGAGGGATAGGAAGGAGCTAATAGGTAGATAACATACTTACTGCAAGTGTATAGGGCATGCCAATGGATCAAGGCCAAATTCACTGACAGGCCGAGGGTGGCCCTCATGATACACTCTTTAGCAACTCTTCCAGCCTTATTTCTAGCTTCCTCTGCTCCAGCTACAGCACAGAAATACCCAAACTCTTCTTCATCTCCATGCCTTTACTTATACTTGCCTGCCAGCTTTCTCCCCATTTCACCTAATTCCATATATTGTTTCAAACTCATTTTAGTTTCTGACCATTACAGTATGGTTTTGTAGCCTTTCCTTTGTGTTTATATAACCCCCTGTGCATGCTGCAATAAGTACTTGAATAGCAGTACAGTCTAATTTTCTCACTAGGTGTATGCGCCCTTTCTGTTGCAATCTTTTCTTCCCTCAGTCCCAACCATATGAAACCAGCAGGTATTGTGCCCATTCATTTTTTTTTCCGATGGTCAGGGCCATATAACGGACCCTAATTGCGCACTAATTATGAGTTAGGCCCTGGGAGTTACTTGACCTCAAGCTGTCAGGAAGAATATTAACAAAGCACTCTGCCTAGGGTGAAGCTTCCCGGGAGGGAGAGGTGCCTCTGAAGTGAATTTAAAAGATACAGAAGGGGAAATAATTATTGTCTAAGAGATCAGCCTGTGCAGAATATTAACAGTCACTTCTTATTGAAACCTATCAAAGAAAAGGCACTGGACTAAGTGCTTTATGTGTGTTACAGAGGACTTTACAAAGTTCCAGACAGGCTTGAATGACTAAAATGACAGTTTGTGAGAACTGAACTATAGGGAAGAGTAGGAGTTTTTGTGAATAGCTGGACTATAGGGCGGGGTAGGGGGTTAATGGGAGCCGGGGCTGGAGACAGTTGGAACCAGATGAGGAAGGAGAGGTTAATGTTTTTGGCTTCAGTGTTACTCATTCCTTCCTGGAATCTAGGGACAGCAAAGAGGACATCTTTTCAACTCTTAGCTGGATACTGAGAAGCTTCTAGCCTCTCCTTGAGGGAAGGCATACCAACTTTCACTCCTTAACTAAACCTGATTTCAAACTCCCTTTTTAGCAATTTGAAGCTAAAGTATGGCATCTGTAATTAGGCTTAGAAAGGGCTAGAATACAATCTGCATGACTCCACAGATATTGCCCAAATCATCTTCATTGTCCATTTCCTACAGTCTATCTTTCTTGCTCCAGCTGTCATTACAGATGAAGTGATGTGTGGGGGAGAAGTAAAGACAGAACAGAAAGAAAATAATAGAGATAAATTCATAGCTCTATAGTCTAAAAATCTGACTCAGAAAGTAGTGTCTCAGATGTAGACTAAGAATGATCACAAAATCCCTGTGCTTCTTTTCATTATGGATTGAGTCTTTCAGCATTGTGTGTCTCAGACAGGTTCAGACACGGGCAGGAACAGGGCCTGGCCATTTTTAACGTGCAGCTGCATGCATGTGTGGAAAACAGCCAGTTATCTGACCACATTGGGTAGAATCTCATTTCTTAGTTTTCTTAGTTGGTGGGGTACATGAATGTAAGTACTGGTGGGGTATGTGAGTGTGAGCAATGCATTGCCTCCCTGCACAAACAAGAAAGAAGTGTTGAACAGAAGAGTGGGTGTGTGTTCCAAATTTAACTTTCTTTCCAACCTCTACCCATATGGTTGATGGTTTAAAAAAAATGATCACCAAGCCAACAAAGTGTAATCTGATATTAGGAGTTCCAGTCTCTGTGAAACCAGAGCTAATAGCAGCACACAGGATTCATTTGTCCTAATGCCCTCTGATAGAGAGGCTAAGCTCTCCAAGTGGTCCTTGCCTCTATGCCTCTGTGAGCTGACCTATCAAGACTCTCGTCCAGATTGGGGATGGAACTGATGAGACTTCTATTGGTTAAGTGAGACTTCAGAAGGAGCCTGTCAAACTCAATAAGGAACAAAGAGCTTTGGGAAAGAACAAGTTTATGAATCTGGTTAGCAGTCTCAGAGCTAAGGAAGTTTCCAAGTCTAGGATTCCTAGAAGTCAAAGTGACTAAAAATGAGAAGCTCTTTCATTTGCTAGCATAATTTTGAAAGACCAGAACTTCTCTCCATGGTGGAAAGAGCTACTGCTTTAAGCTAAGAGGCCTGAAGGATGAAAGAAGGATGGAGCAGAGAAAATAAATCTTTCCAATGCACCTCCTCACTGCAGCGGTATGCTAGTAAATATTTAACAACTGGCTCTCAAAACAAGAAGTATGCATGTCCTTTTATTTTAGGTTTTACTGCAATAAAGGATGTGCAGCATATGATTTATAGATAAAATATATACTATATGATAATAAATTTCATATAGGGAATGGTTTTTTTACAGAATGCTTTCATTGTTCTTTCCTTCTTCCAGAAGTTTACAGCTATAAAGTACATTGCAACTGATTAACAAATACAATACGGCTTCTACAGGAATATACTACAGTTGCTATACTGGTTTACATTAAGGAAACTCTCGGAAGTGAAGAAACAAAGTATCAGTGGGACTTTACTACATCAGTGACCAGAGTGAGATATTTACTGTTAGATAATAGTTTTCAAATTTTAGGAGAATATTCCCTCAAATGGTGTGCATGTGATGGCTACACCTAGAACACAATTAGAAGTTACACCACTCACATGTCCCCTGTCACTCTCTTAAGTCTAAATTCTAGGTAATCAACACAACAATAACTCAAGCCCTGACTTACTGTGCTTGCTGACTTCTAAAGGAGTAACTAATTCCATCTCGGGTACCATCAAGCTATAAATATGCTGGCCCTTGATGCAGACTGGAAAAAGCATATTTCTGCCTCACAGATACAATGGACACAGTGTAATTAAGCATAGGATGATTTTGGAGAATCACTCTTCTTTGAATAGAATTTATTTTATTTCAGATTTATAATGTTTGCTCTCTGTTAATAATGGGTATAGCTAACAACTGGCTCATAGAAATTCTGAAAATGTAACAATTGGCTTTTATGATATATGCCACACTACTCAAGGAGACCCCTGCCTTCATCTGATTCAGACTGCTTTTGAGTAGATCCCACCAAGGAAAGGAGGAATGCCAAGCAGACATACACACAGGACGAGCTACTTTTCCCTGCTCAAAGTGCACTCTGCTACTCTGCTCTTTATTGCTGATCTGTAAGAAGATAACAGAAACTGAAAGTCAGCACTTAAACTTTTATAACATCTCGACAGATACTTTGGTCTGCTGAATCTCTTAATTAAAAATTGTGGTTTATCTTTGGCGGGCCTCTTTGTTATTTCCTTTTTCTAGTAATGTATCTTTATTATATTCTACAAAAGTATTGGTCCATGATTGCTTTGGTAGAGGAATTTCTGGATCATAGATTACTTGAGACACACTACTTTATTCTCTGTGAACAAAAGCACATTGGAGGGCAGCGTAGGAAATGAGCGTGAACCAGATAACCTAGATCTTAATAATTTAGCCATTTAGGCTAATTGCTTGATGCTGGGGCAGAGGGGGCTCTATTCCGAGTCTGCCTTCTAACACAATGGCAGGAAGGCCACAAGAGTGTAGATAATCAGGAAGAAATAAGATCTATTGTCTAATAGAAGAAAGACAACTCCAAAGGCTGTGAGTGACAGAGGATGATGAAAGGATTCTCTGGTAAAATCTGTGCCATTCTTAAGGAGCCATTTGCTTAGAAAAATAGTTACAGAAAATTGTAATTGGTGACATGTGCTCCAATACAAATAACCAGAGATTCTGCTCTCTATTCTTCTTTCCTTCAAAGCTGAAAAGCTATTTTGTTCTACCATCATTTTCTTTTGCTCTACTTACATACAACCATGCCACGTCAGAGCTTTTCAATGTCTTGGAAATGGAGGTTTGATAGAAGTATTAATCCACACTCACTTTATGCCCATTAGACTAATCTTTCAAATATATTTTGTTTAATGAATACTACCCACACACCCCTATAGTCAGGAGCTGATTGTTTCCTACTGCAAGTCACTCATTCCATGGAGGAATTGCCAAAAGGGTAGGAAAGTTCATCCTTTCATCAGTCAAAGTACGACTCCTTATGAATCCCATGCTTTGCTTCCAGTTCTACACTCATCTTCCATGTGTCTGACCACTAGACCAGAGATGATGTCTGCATCTCCCCAGTCCTCATCTTGTGTAGACCGAACACTGATCCTTAATTCTACTGTCTTCCCATTGTCACTGCTTAAATTCTTTCTTGTACTTCCCACCCTTCTCTTGATGCTCTTTGGTTAAAGATGCTGACTTAGTGCCTGTCCTGACTTGCCTACTTGACTGAATCCCTACTCCTTTTGAGAGTAGAACAGGGATCTCTTATCCCAGTCCTTACAAGTCCAGCTAAGGGAAGCTAGAGGAGCCCTGGAAGGAGGAGTCAGTTCATAAGACTGTGAGAGTGGGGACACTTTGATACCCTGCCAAATATGCGTTGAAAGCAAGTAGATGTGAAAACTAAATATTGCACACAGGGTTTGGGATGTGGCTCAGTGACAAGGTGCTTACTTAGCAAACATGAAGTCCTCAGGACTGTAAAAAAAAGTCATACTAGCACTGCACATGAATAATTAAAATATCTATTTATTTTGTGATACTGGGGATAAAACCCAGGGCTTCCCACATGGTAGGTAAGCATTCTAGCAGTAAGTTTTCTGCCTCTATCCTGAAATGTTTATTGGACACTTATTAAATAACACCTATTAAGCAGGTATGTGTGTGTATGTGGGGAGTGGGGGTGGTGAGCTTAGTGACTAACAGCTGAGTCCTTAGGGTAAAAATGGGGGCAGAGGACCCAGCATAAACAGACTTTCCTAATTTATAACTCATTGATGGACCTGATCAGCAATATAATTACCAAGTAAATAAAAGTGGAGTAGACGCTTTCCTCCAAATTCTGGTGTCTGGGATAGTCTGTGAGCAGGAGAAAATCTCATTAGCACCTTGAGGATAAAAAGTGTAGATATAGGATGAAAAAGACATGCTTGAAACTCTCTCAGGAGCTCATGGATACTTGGGCAAATCACTTTACTCGGAAAGCCATCCTGAAGGTGCTAATGAGATTTCCCCTTGCTCTCACACACAGGCTGCCTGCAGATACTCACATTTGTAGGGCAACCTCCACTCTGTTTTAAGTACTTGGTAATTATATCACTGCTTAAGTCCACCCACAAGTTACAAATGAAGAGAGTCTATGCTAGAACTCCTGTACTTACCTTAAAGGCTTAAAATCATCCATGTACATTAGCATTTTTTAAAATAAAAAATAAAAATCAGTATATTTGGAAATTATCAGAACTACGAATTTAAAAAACAAACAAACAAACCTGAACATGGTGGTTCACATTTTTAAGCCCAGCCCTTGAGAGGCTGAGGCACAGAGGACTATCATAGGCTTGAGGTGAGTCTAGGCTACAGTATATAACTGTGTCTAAAAACAAAACAAAGCAAAACAAGACAACAATGACCACGCCAACAAACCAACCAAAAGAACTCCATAAAATTAGAAAAAAATCTAAGTTGAGAAAAATTCAAAGATCACGTTGTCAGATCTCCATCATTTTTCAGGGAAATTTCCAACAGCAGCATTGATTTAAGTAGAAACCCACATCGTTCTCTCTGATATCTTCTCCAACAGGCAAGACCATCCCATTTGATGGCACTCCAACTCATTGTCCCAGACCCCTTGAGGATATTAGCCCAAAGGAATCTCTTCCCTTCTGCTTGCCAGCACAGATAGAAGCTTTGACATTGCCACTTTCTGCCTAGTTCTTCCTCTATTTATCTACAAGCTGAGGACTGTCCCTGGCTCTCCCCTTCCTTTCTATCTATACTTACAAAGTTTAGTTGAGGCTGGCACTGAGTTGGTTAGCATTGTTCGCCTCCTCCCCAAGAGGAAACTGATTACACCCTAAGTAGCCAAATTCATAATTAATATTTTTAGTTAAAATATGATTACAAAATGTAATAATCTTAAGTTGTTCATATTAACCATAATATTATAAATAATTATCCTTGATGCTGGGATGTGGTGGCACACATCTTTAATCCCAGCACTCAGGAGGCAGAGGCAGGCAGATTTCTGAGTTCAAGGCCAGCCTGGTCTACAGAGTGAGTTCCAGGACAGCCAGGGCTGATACAGAGAGAAAGCCTGTCTCAAAAACCCAAACCAAACAACCAACCAAAACAAAACCACAAAAAACAAATAAACAAACAAACCCCCCACAATTTCCCTGGATATTAAGGCATCATACCCCAAGGGTCCTATGGTGAGGTATCACAAGGTAGAGACCTGGAAAATCAAATGTCAGAATAATCTCATCCAAAATGACAAACTCCGGAAAATACATCAAACTGTGGTAACTTTATAAAAAGATTTCTACTTTTCTTCTTCTCCTCATCTATCACCAGCTTACCTTTGGTAACACCCTAGTCAACACTAAGACATTTGGAAGACTCCTTTCTTGGTATATGTTTCAATTGGCAGGTAGTATCACTGCTAAAGCTCACATCTAAGTCCTTCCTTGTAAGCCGGAGAAGCTGCACAAAGCTCTTAGGGAGAGTTGAGATTGGTTGCCTTGTCAATCTATTAGCAAGAAGCACCTCGTCTGTGTGTGGGAAGAGTGTTATTACAGTGATATTTGCTTCCTTCGGCTTCCCCAAGGTATTAACTCCCTAAAAGCAAAGACCTAGACATGAAAGCAGGCAGCTTGTAGCAAAGAACAAGGTATAATGGAAAGCATCAAGGGCCCTTTCTTGACCCTCCCCAACAAGCTGTCCACCCCTGCCCTTACTGCCCTACTCCCAAAGAAAACAAACCATAACTAGCTGTGATTCTTTCAAGATGTAGTAGGTAACCTACTACTGTGGTTATTTGCACAACTCAGCAGACATAGTTGTCATTGTTCAAATACTTTCTTACTTTAGACCACCCTGGGTTAAAAACAATGTAAAGAGTAACTGAATGCTCCCTTTTGAGGAATGGAGAAGAGAATACAAGTATAATGAATATTACTGGACAGAACATTTGGACCTTTTTCATTTTAGTTGAAGCCTTTTGCAAATAAAAAATTATTTAGAACCCAATGGTACTAAATGATAGTCATATTAGTTAATATGGGCACTCTGCTTTATAATTTTATAAATATGTTTCTATCCACCTTCACATGTGTTTCAGCAACTAGTGAGCTGGGCAGGCATGTAATCAGCACTTTCACAAATGCTGGTAACATGCCTGAAGTTTTTTGGAGCTAAGGGACGCTGTCTAAAAGTTACCACATTGGGAAATACATAGCAGGTCCAGTTTCCTTGATTCTGTGGATTACATGATATTTTTAATGTTTGAAGCTTCAATGTCCTATGTATTGAGAATGTTCTCATACTCATTAGATAGGATTCACTTCCTAGTAGATAGATTGACTCCTTTTGCATTGAAGCCATGTATTCAAAGGGACTAATACCCTAATGAATATAAGATCTTGCCTGAGAGTTCCAAACATGGATTACTTAGCAAGAACCAACCTGTAACTTAAGTGTAAAAGCTCTGTAGGGTTTGTTTCCAAAGAGTACAGAGGAATTAAAACTAGGTTGGTCAAACTGCGGAATCCATTTTGGAAAACTACTGTAGTTTATGACTGAATTTGTCGCCAACTGGTCAATGTAGATAGATATATCGCACTGGACTCAACATGCCGCCCATTAAAACAACAATCCGGGCTGTTCATTCATCCAAAAGCTCTCTGTCTGCAGATGTCACCTGGGATAAAAGGCCTATCATAAAGTTCATTCGCTGGTTTTATCCCTTTCACAAGTCCAACCCATCAATGAATTTCTTAATACATAGTGCTTACCAGTTCACATTTGTGAGGATTTGAGTTGACAGTTTAGAAGAATACATCATTGAAATGTCCATCCCTTTATTATGCTCAAGCTTGTTGGTTGTACTTGATCATTAAGAAAAAAAAAAAGCACGGAAGAGAGGCCAAGTGTGATGGCACATGCCTGTAATCTTGTCATTTGGGAAGTAGATACAGAAAAATCAGAAATTCAAGGCAATTCTAGGCTACATAGTAAGTTGAAGACCAATCAGAGGTACATGAGACCTTATCTCAAGAAAAAAAAAATAGAAGTTAAAAAAAAAGCAAGTGGCTTTAAAATAGTTCCTAATCAATATTTATTTAAAGTTGTCATTTTACCTTTCAAACATAAACTAATTGCAGAGAAAGAATACTTGATATGGAACTATTGGTTCTACGGTTGATGAATCCTATAGCTATTTCTACAAGACTACTAGGAGGAGGTGAGCTAACAAGATCAGCTCACTACCTAACCCCAACAGAGAAAAATGATAAAACGGACCTGCATTGGCCTAGGTTTCATCTTCAAACTCATCTAGCTAATGAACAAAGAACAGGTTTCATTTGCAGTCCCCACATGAATATCCGAGAGACAGAGCAAGCATTTTTTATTAGAAGAAATATGTGTGGACACAAAGTACTGCATTGGTTTTAATACTGTTTAAAGCTTTGAAGTCAAGTTGAATAGGAAGAGGTCAGTATATATAGCTGCAGGCTAGTTGCTTGATTTTAATGGTCTATCATGTGTTTTGAATAAACAAACAAGAAGCCAGTTCTTTATTTTCAGACAAATTTTCTTTCATGTGGCCCAGCCTGGTCTCAAACTTGCTATATAGCCTGTGTAGTAGAAAATAACCCTGAATTTCTGATCATGTCTCCACCTCCCAAGTGACAGGATGCTATGAGTTTATTACTATTTCTAAGGCAGTGCTGGTTTACATCCATAGGCTCTTTGAGATCCTATCAGCATCCACAGAAACAAACAAACAAAACAAACAGCACCCTTCACAGCAGGCATCTGGTTTTAAGTGTTGGAGTATTGGGGACTGAGCCCTATGTTCTACATGTATCTTTTGTTTTAAGATACACAATGCTCTATAATAAGACCTAATGTTAGCCCCATTCTCAGATGTGGAAGCAGAAGAGGAGAGAAGTACATGAGTGGTGTGATTTGAAAGCTCAAGTGCCCTCCAAACTCAATTCCCCATACAGCAGTATTGTGGTAGTGGTAGTGGTGTTGGCAGGGGATAAGGATGTGTGAGCTCTGCTTCTATGCAGCAGCAGATTAATTCTTTACAACAGGACTGGGAGTGAGGGAGAACACTAAACTTGCTCATTTTTGCCCTTCCATCTCTTCTACCAGGTGAGGAATCAGCATTTGCATCTTCTGCCATTTAAGAAGGCATCAAGAAGGACTCTGGCAGATGCCAGATGATGATGCTTTGATGTTAGACTTCCTAGCCGCCAGAACTGTGAGAAATTAATTGCTGTTCTTTATAAATCACCCAGTCTAAAGTATTTGTTAACAGCAGCATAAATAGACTAAGACACTCATCAAGAGGAAAACATACTACACTTGGTAAACCATAGGTAAAGATGTAACTGTGGGTGAGATATTGCTTTACAGCCATCTCACCAAATAAATTAAGGCAACAATCAGAAAAGAGTAGAAACTCTGAAAATTGCTATTTTTAATATAGAAATAAGAATTGCAGTGCATTGGGCTTGGTGATCCATGTCTACAATCCCAGCTGAAGCAGGAGAATTTGGGGCAGTTTAAGGCTACCTTGGGGTATGCTGTAAAACTCTTTCTCAACCCCCCTAAACCAAATAAACCATCAAAACATCAATCACAAGCCCATCCCATAACAAAATAAAATCTGCAAAACACTGAAAGAAAAAATTGGAATAAAAGAAGGAAAGGATGGAGGCAGAAGCATTAAAAAAAAAGAAGCCTTTAACAAAATTTAGAATGAGTTTTAAAAGTGAATATACCCCAGAAAGCTTGGACACACATAAAATCTTAGTAATATCCTGTTAAGCAAGTGTGCTGATGGCTAGGTGCAGGTAATTTTTTGTAAGAAGGCTGAGTTTCCTGATTGAAAATGTCAGAGTGGTTAGAATAGGGGCAATATATCACAGAAGAGAACAGAGAACCTGCTAGTTAGATGGAAACACATACAAAGCTATCCCCCAAAGACTCTTGTAAGTGTCTTGGCAGGAACCACAGCCAAAGAAATGATCACAGACTGTTGGCAGTAGACAAGTCTGTAAGAATTGTTTAGGCATTGTCTTTATGTTACAGATGTAGAAATTGACTCCTAAACAGTGAAAGGGACTTTCATTAGGACACATGGGAGTTAGAAACACAGCCCAAGAATAGAACTGTATTACATGCAGTATATCAAAAGAAAGGAAGAAGCGAGCCAGGAAATCCAGCCAATAGGATCACTCACTGGTTATGATGTAAAAGGTCTGTTCAGGGACAAACGGAAAATGCAAGAGAACTGAACAGACTCTAAGCCATGCTCTTTATTCCCAAGTTGCCTTCTGGAGGAGGCAATTTGCAGTACTAAATGAAATGGTAAATGCACATCATGTTCCAAGTCAAGTTGACTAAATAAATGGATGAAGATGAATCACCAGGACCACATGGCATCCACCCAGATTTTTGACGAAATTATATAACAGCTAACCAATGTGTATAGCCTGTTGTTCTAAATAGCTATTGTGCCTTGAGCGTGACAGATTGGCAGTGAGTTTCTTCTCCACAAGAAGTGTTTTAAAGGAGACCCAAGGAACCACAGGCTGGTAGAATCACTGATCAGGGTAGGCACATGTACTGCTTTAGAAGCAGGGCATCATTTTCCCTGTAAATTCAATTAACTACCTTCTGCATAGTATTTTATTGTTTACAAAGCCCTTAAGGTTAACCATGCCTTATAAACTTACTAGAATTCTTTTGAGAGGATCAATGTACATGTAAATAATGGGAAACCACGGATACAATATTGCCAAGCACTACCTACAAAAGTTAGGTCACCTTGGAATTATAGAACATTTTTTAAAATGGATAGAGACAAGGCTTCCAGGCAGGAAAACCTGAGTTGAAACGAGCAGTTCTGTGAGCTCAGGACAAATGCTGGGACTAGTTAACATTTTGGTGAGTTATCTGGAAAATTTGTATACTGTGTATGGTCACAAGAGTTTCTAGACACAGGTTAGGGGCTTAGGACCCAAAGTGCTTCAGGTTTTGACGTTTTTTGTTTGTTTGTTTGTTTTAGATTATAGGATTTCTTTGTGGTCTTTACTGGTTGAACATCTCTAATCTAAATATTTGACACCATTTGAGCATCATGTTGACTCTCAGAAGGTTTGAATTTTATCATGTTTTAGATTTGGGACTTTCAGACAAAGTATGTTTAATGTGTAGCATAATACATAACTCATTTTCATATTTTCAGGGATACACTGAGGAGCAAAGAAAACATTTGAGTAGATTTGTTCGACAGTAGTACTCTCTAAAACCAGACTGCCTGGATATCAGTCCTGAATCTGCCTTCATGGAACCAGGAAATCACTCTAGAGTATCTCTTGAAAGCACTGGCAGAGCTTATTTCAATAATTCAGATAACTATTTTCCATATATCCATTGGTTTTAAAAGATTTTAGGAGGGAAGCTAACAATTATGGAGTACCTAGTGGTCCATGTTGTCAACTGTTCCCTTGATATGTTCCTGCAATAGAGCCATGAAGTTAGGGTATGATCCCCATTTGATGAGTGAAGAGTTGGAGTATTAGAAAGGAAGTGATAAAACTTCAGGAATTTTTTTCTAAGTCATACTAATATGTAGGAAGAAGTCAAATATAAGCTTGCTCTGTAGCAAAACAACTTTCTTGTCCCTGAACCTTATGTGAAATGAACTGTGGGGGGTCAGGTATGATTTAAGAAGGAATAAAAGAGGCTTATCTTTATAGACATAAACATGGGCACTGGTATGAGGATAGAAAGCAGCACAGGATGTTTATGGGGTTCATGGGGCACGAATACAGCTTTTAAAGCTGAAGTAAAGGGTGTATATGTGGCTAATGGTAGAAACTATGGCCAGAAGGTTAGTTAGGGCTAGACTACAAGTCTCTTAGAATTCTGTGGAGGATCAGAGCTTTATCTTCAAAGCTATAGGGAAAGGATGAAGGCAGCTGAGCTAGGGAGAGTATAAGATGCTTCAGAAAGATTAACATGTCATCTGTGCATGATGAATTGTGGGGATCCTCTGCCTGGGTCTGTAATTCTTTGTTTGCTAATTTGTTCACCTAAGGCTCACAATATTCCTGTCTTAGCCTGGAATTCTTTAGGACACTTAGAATTTGATTGCAATATCCTATGCAGGAGGATGGGAGGAGGGAATGAGAGGAAGCAGTGACAGAAACAGAAAAAGTAACAAAGAAAGAATCAACATGGATTCAGTGAGCAACTGCATATGAGGAACAAGGAAGAAAAAAGAACCAAAGATGACATTAGGTTAAGGCTCAGCGACCAAGAGGAGTGTGGTGGCATTTGGAAAAGAGAGGTTATTGGAGAACCAGTAAAAGGTAGTCATTTCATAAACTTGATATCTGACACATAAAATTGGGGATAATGGTGAGAAAGTCAGATATAAAACATTAGTGACCCAATAGAAGTGTAGTCTGGTAACTTAGGAGAACGGTTGATATTGATAATGATTTTATGTCATCTCTACAGTAGCAAAAAGAAGAAGAAAAAGAAGAAGGAAGAGGAGGAGGAGGAAGAAGAGGAGGAGGAGAAAGAGGGGGAGAAAGAGGAGGAGGAGGAGGAGGAGGAGAAGGAGAAGAAGAAGAAGAAGAAGAAGAAGAAGAAGAAGAAGAAGAAGAAGAAGAAGAAGAAGAAGAAGAGGAAGAAACTTAAATGTCTATAGAAGATGGATAAATATTACAAGTGTGTGTGTGTGTGTGTGTGTGTGTGTGTGTGTGTGTGTGCACGCCTGCACTAGGGGTGTTGGAGGCAGGAGGATCAGCAATTCAAGGCCACTCTCAGGTAAGTTTGGGGTTATCCTAGGATGTTGACTCAAAAAACAAAATACAATCCAAGAAATGGAGGAGGAAGAAATCATGCCACCATACCCTACCCATAAAAGGAGCTTGAGAACATTATATTAAAAGAATCAGAGACGGGCATTCAGTGTACAATTCTACTTTATATGAATTATGAAGCAGTGAAACTCAGAAGCCTCAAAGGAAAACGCCGTTTTCCAGGGCTGGTGAGTATCTGGGGAAAATGAAGAGGTGCTGCTCAGTGGTCATAACTGCTTTAGGCATGCAAGATGGAAAATGGACATCTGCTCCGGACAAAATTGGATCTAATTAATGATGCTTACAGTACACATAAAATTTTGTTAAGAGGCAAGATTTCAATGAAATAGAATTGATTCCAAGAAAACATTAAAGAGGGAGAGTGGATGCGATGTGGGTGTTCTCTGTAGAGAAGAGGGAAGAAGAAGAGGCTTAAAATGAGACCTCTGGCTGGCAACCGGCTTTTAGGGCCGGATGAGACTAGATAGCAGTTAGTTAAGGGAATGAGGCTATGAGAGAAACGGGAGGCCCGGGACAATAGAGTTTCAGACAGAAGCAATGTGTTGAGGAGGAAAAGGCTTGGTAGTGAAAGTCCATTTATCCCATGTAGAGAAATCTCAGTCCTTCTCTGGGCCCAGTTTTTTTTTTTTTTAAAGGAAGGATTTATAATGGAAGAATGCATGTCAACATGAAAGGACTTAGAAACTCTGGGATACAACAAATATGAGGAGATTCGTTGTTGTTGTTGTTGCATCTCCTTATTGACTCCAGCATCCCTGATATTTCTCTTTTCTATTGCTATTGTTTTATCTTGCAATACAGTGGTATGTTGTAACTGTACCAGACTGCTTTGAGAAAAGAAAATAGACATGTTGTTTGAAGGAGAGGCTAGCCCATAGCTCTTCCTTTAAAGTTGTTTCATTGTTGATGTGCTTCCTTTTTTGTGGTTTTAGGGATTAAACCTAGTATCTCACACAGGAGATGCAAATACTGTACCCCACTACAACCCCAAGATTAACTGTAGGTTTGCACAAGATTCCCAAGGCAGCATTTCTTTGTGTAACCAAGGAGGCCTAAGGACAGCTCCAATGGGAAAACAGAACAAACTGATCAGCTCAATTCACTTTTAGACAATGCCTTTCTGATCTACCAAGAGTCAGAGATGAGGGCTTGGGGTGGGAATCCTCCTGAAAGCTTCACCTTTTGAGAGTATCAACTTTCCTAAAAGAGTTCATGGCATTGTGTGCTGCAAGGATTTTAGCAGCAGTCTAGAAAGCAATGGAGTTTTTAGTCTCTGAGAGCATCAGCATTTTCAGCCAATTACCTGCGAGGAAGCGCAGTTGATTCTTCACTTTCATCATTCCGTCACCAGAGCTTCCAATGCACTCATCTTCATCATCACCGCAGTCTCCACTTTCAAGTCCTTCCTCATCCAGGCTTTTATCCAGAACTTTACCCTTGGGCACAGACATGGTTCTCAGGAGCTGAAAGAGAATAATAATAGGTCTGTAGAAACTCTCCTTTATTTTTCTGGTAGGGTTCGAAGAATGCGTTACCACAAAGTATACATCTTTTAACAACTGTTTTCAATGGGCTGTACATAGTAGCATACACTAATAGCATCAACTATGAGGGAGGTTGAAGCAGAAAAATTGCTTGGGTCCAGAGCTCGACACCAGTTTGTGTAACACAGCAAGATTCCATTAAAAATCATCTTCAAATTTAACTATATGTAAAATGGTTATACATGTTAGAGCATGGAGGAAAGTCTCTGGGCATACCTGTGAAGGATTTTCTAGATTAGGTTAGTAGAAGTAGAAAGATCTATCCTAACTGTGGAGGCCACCATCCCATGGTTGGAGTCCTAGACTGTATAAAAAGGAGACAGCAAGCTGAGAACTCCCATTTGTGCTTTGGGACTGTGGATACAGTGTGGCCAGCTGCCTCATGCTCTTGCCAACTCTTGAAAGCTAGGGTTTTATCATTAGCAATAAATATGAGTAGTTATTTTCCTCCTGCTGACAGTCTCTCTCTGTTCCTTTTCAAGACAATGATATATAGAGTTCCTTGAAATGTACATTGGTATACAGTGGAAGCATATTTTGTGTACCTCCCATTTCATAACCCAAACTATTATGGGATTCAAAAACACAAACAATGAAAGGGGGATAAATTTAGTTCCCATCACTAATCTCCCAAGAGTCTCCTTGAGATGCACACTGGCATATAGCTGAAGTATAAATACTTTGTGTACTTTCAGTTCATACCCCAAACTACTAAGTAATTGCAATTAAGGGTTAAGGTTTAATAAATTCAGTAATTTCCACAACTCCTTAGGTGACTGCCACTTATTTTCCTCCAAATGTACGTAATGATGATTATGGTGACAACTGCATTTCAGTGTCACTGCTTTTATTTATATAGTGGTGCCAACAGTGGTGCCAACAGTCTCCCTAATCAGTGCTTTGGCAAATATCAACACAGTAAAAACAACAAATAAATTTTTAGTATTGCTGTGAAAGTAGTGTCGATCTTGTGGCCCTCTGGAGTTCAGGGACTTCCAGAGTCCATAGACCATTCTTTGAGAATGGTGAGTCTATGCTATAACAAACATCGCTATAGTTTAACTAAAACTTCAGATCCATCCTTAACCATTATTTCATATGGGAAAATTGCTTTTGACATAAGCATTTCATGTTAATTTTCAAGAATGCATCCTTTGTGTATAACACGGACTGTTTGCATTAGAATTTTTTTACATGAGGAGATTTTGTGGTTAGGTATATATTAGTGAACTTGCTATTTTTTAAGCACATCTCACATTTGAGCTTTTTATTAATACCTTCAGTAAACATTAACTGAGAACATACTATGAGCTGTTGTTCATTTCTGTCTATTGAAAGGCTGCCAGGTTTTCAAGCCAAGTTCAAGTGCCATGTCCTTAATAAAGCCTTCTTGGCAGATGATCATTTTAATTCTCCTCCTCTATCTCCCACGGGTGTTGCTTTTATCTCTACCCCCTAAACGGCAGTTTCTATATATAATCTGGCATTACTTATGTGTATTTATGATTTTCTCCACTACTACACTGGAGCTGCTAGGGTCTTTATCTTATGTGTTTTTGAACCCCGCAGCACTTAAGGAACTATCTAGCATATAGTAGACACTCAGTAAATGTGTTATTGAGTGGAAGCAAAATGAAGTAGCATGACAGACCTTTCAAGTTACTTCCATAACCAAATAGAAAAGGAAAAAAACAACCTCAAAGCCAGGGTTAATTGTAGAAGAACTTAGAAATGGATAGCAAAACCCTCTTTTAAAAAACTATTTATTTTTATTTTTTGTATATACATGTGTATATGTGTGTCACGTGCATGCTTGGTGCCTGCAAAGGCCAGTAGATGGTTTCTGATATCCTAGAATTGGAGTTATAGTGCTGTGAGCCATTGTGTTGGTGTTGAGAACTGGATCTGGATCCTCTGAAACAGTAACAAGTACTCTTACCAAATGAGCCATTTCTCCAGCCCAGCTGAAACTCTTTTGGATGACCCTGGTTAAGACCAGTAGCTTATTTTGAGAGACAATTTCTGACCCTTCAGAAATGTTTCCAGTATTACTGGATAGTTCTGTTAAAATAAGGTGAGACTTGAAAGAAAAAAGGCCTTAAAATTTTGCCAAGGAGGTAGCACTTTAGGTCTTAAATTATGTTCATTTTGGAGAGAATGAACAGCTTGGGAAGGAGACTGTGGTGGGTTTCCTAGAAATTTTACATGGACAGCTACTGAGGAGTCTAGTCCTCACACACCAACAAAACAAATTCAAACCAGGAAAACTATTGTTTTTTGAAGAGAATGAAGAAGAGGGTTGAAAGAAAGACAATAGGTCTGAGGAAGAATTGCCAATAAATGGATATAGATTTAATGCAGCTTTGATTTTAGCTCAGAAATCCAATCAGCTAATTCCATTTCACAATATGGTCCTTTTGTTCTCTCACTATTTACAATGTCTTTCAGACTTAACATTTACTTTATAAAAAAGAAGATTGGGAGAGACCGGTACATAAGCACAAGTAACACAAAGGGCTTAATGTTGTCGATGAACTGTCATTTGCAAAGGATAGTATCCTGTCAGCTTTTAAAAATAAGCCCTTGGCTCAGAATAGTGATTACCAACATCAAATATTATTAAAACACAAATCTGACTGTTTCATCCACTGTCCACACAGCTAGGCTCTAAACCTGAAGCATCTGCCATATGGATTCACATATGCAGAGTGGAAAAGACCATTCACAACCCAGCATTGTCTACAGCTGCTATCCTCTGTTTGAACTACTGTTAAAGTTGGTTAAGCATATTGTAAATATATATTTATGCATTGGATTTGACAAAAAGTCTTGCTATGTATCCCAGATTTGGACTCAAACTTGGGATTCTCCTACTTCGATCTCTGGAATGCTAAGACTATAGGCATATGCCACCATATCTAAGCCTTGATTTTATTTTAGAATCTTTTTTTACTGTGTAAAGTACCATGTTCTGTTTTTCATCTATCTTTTTTCTTTGTCTTCTAAGACATAGTCTTACAACATAGCCCAGGTTGGCCTTGATCTCATAATCTTTTTTGCTTCAGTCTAGGTCTCTGCCATGTATCACACTACTGGCAGGGTTTGAGTCTTAATTATCACCCCCCCCCCCGCCATGTCCATATAGTAAAGGTTTAGTCTCCAGAAAAATGGCCTTATTGGGAGAGAACAGAACCTTAAGGAAGGAGGTGGGGCCTAGTGAAAAGAAGTTAGGTCACTGGGCCTTTGAAGAGGACATCGGGTTCTAAGCCTGTTCGGAACCTCCTTCCTGGCTTCCATGAAGTGGGTGAGGCAGCCCCTCTACAATGTACTCACTTCCATGCTGTTCTGCTTCTCCACGGGCACAAAAGCAATTGTCCATGGACTGGAACTGTAAAACCATGAGTGGAAAAATACCCCTTCGTCCTTACTAGTTAACCATCTCAGGGATTTTGTCATAGCAACAGAAAGCTGATTAATACAACATATATGGAAAAGTAAAAGGAAAGAGAAACAAGGGGCAAGCCCTTTGTGTGTAAAACTGTTTGTGGTATTTTTTTAAAGTAAGGCTTTCAACTGATGAATTTTACATAGTAAATCTTGAATTTTTAATCATGCATACTTGGGTTGCAATCCTAGTTTTCCCAGCAATTAAACATTATATTTTCAGATAAGCTGCTTAATCTCCCAAAAACAAAATGTGAGAAATAATGTTTGCCTCCTGGAAGTTTTATAATGGATAAATAGGAACCCTATAGTATTTGAACTGTGGTAAAAAGATACAACAATTCAGGAATTTACCAAAGTTTCCTTAACTGTTTTTCAGCATTGAATGTTTGCATTATGGCTACATCTGACTTTCCACACATAGTTATTCTCATCAAGTGTATTCATATCTGTTCACATTTTTTATCATTTCTTTTAGTAGGCTTGCTAGGTAGGTTAAAGAGTATGTACTCAGAGTCCATAGAAAACCATAAGAGTAAAATTAAAATTTCTATAAATATCATCTAAGATGCTAGTTGGAAATGAGGCTCCCTGGGCTGGGGATGTAGTTCAGTGGTAAGTTCCAGAGAGTTTGGCAGGTGCGAGGTTCTAAGCTGGTTTCATAACATCTTAAAGACAAAACACATCTGCATTTCTAAATACACCTGTCTTCCAGAATCTTGATGTGAGTGAAGCCCAGATGGGGTACTCTTGTTGTTTGGTTTTGGGGGGTCATGTTTTAGAATGTTCCCAGGCTGGTCTCACACTTAAGTCTTCAAATATATCCTCCTGCCTCAGTTTCCTAAGTAACTGAGATTTAAGATTTATGTCAACTCTAATATAGGTTTCTCAGTATTACTCTGCATCTTAGAAACTCTCAAGCTGGCTTTGGACTTGAATTGTGCTGGGAAGATGTACATGATTATGCTTGTTGGAATCCTTGTCATTACTCTTCAAACCAGTTTGTGAAAAGAGTAGAACACAATGACATTTTTCTTTTCCCTGAGGTATGGCCATCATGACCTTTTGCCCTCATAGTTAATAAAAAAAAATCCCCTTCTGAGGAGAATGAAAAGCCTCTTCTACAAAGGTGATTGACTTCATTTGATTAGAAAGGCAAACATTGGAAAGTAAGCATAGAAACAGGTACTCAGGTTTACCCAATAAAAGGAAACACAACCTTGACATAATTATGTAAGAAAATTAGAAACATGGTACAGAGAAAAAAAGGCTTTCTAGAATATATCAATTTCATATTCTTAAATACATATCCACAAAGGGGCACTGCATCATGGGACAACACAATTTGGTCAACGTTCTTTTCATGCCTGGTTGACAAGAGAACAAAGATCAGAATAATATACTTCTTGTTCTTATGGGGATCAAATATGCTGCAATGAGGCCCATGGGAGAAACCCCTCTTGATCTGTCTATATGGTACAGACAATGTGGCTCTTGTTACTGTCCGATTGCAAGGGCAAGAGTCTTATGAGCCTCACACTGGGCTGGTACTGAGCACATGTTCTCTCACATAGTCACAAAGTCCTCTGGAATGCTGTCCTCCAATTTGTGTGGCAGGAAAGACTGCCATCCCCATTTTCTTCATCAAGGGACCACTCTGAGCCTCAGAGAGTATATAAGACTAAGTTACTGGGTGATTAATAAGGATCTTAGTACAAAAAAATAATACATCATTAAGCTCTCTAAGCAAAGTACTAGTTAGGTAAAGACATCTGAGAGGTTCAGTTTCGCTTTTTCAATCTGGTTGCCTTGATTTCTGGTAACTTCCTCCTCTATGACATTTTCTTAGAGGCTAGGTGTGAACTATAACTTGATGGGAAAGATTTTTACTATTGGGTGGGAAAGTAAAGAGAGGGCAATAAAACTAGGTGTGGTGGTGCATGCCTTAATTCCAGCACCCCAGCAGAGAGGTAATTGGATCTCTGTGAGTTAGAGGCTTGCATGGTCTACTTAGGGAGTTCCAGGGGAGCCGAGGCTGCATAGTGAGACCCCTGTTACAAAAGTAAAACAAAACAAAATCAAGAAGGGGTAATAAGGCTATGCTCTTAATAACACTGAACGCCTGTGTCTTGTTTTCCATCGACTGTGTCTTATATAAGCAAACCATCTCATCATGAATGGGTTTGTTTTGATAAGCTTTGGACAGCCAATTAGAATGGGATCAATAATGCCATGCCTATTGCTACACAGCTAAGAATTTTCTTGACTCTAAGCTCTTTAACATTTACAAAATAATAATGGATAAGTAATAAAATAGATATTGTAAATATGGGGTTTGGTACATAGTTTGGGTATTTAGCTGATGTCTCTTTGGCTGCTTACAGACCCTCTTTCAAACATTTTTTTTGTTGTTGTTTTGGTAGAGAATCCAGGTTACATTTTAAAGCTATTAGGCTGGGCTCGCAAAAACTGATTTGGAATTGTTTGGGTGCTTAGCTTTATACAACCTGCAAGGAATGTTTTGGGGGCATGGCCCTCCATGTCCACTGTAATGTAAACACATGCTTTACTGTTTGTATTTGAGTAGCATAAGCTAATGGGAAACAAATGTGGTAACTCCAATGAATCTTGGACTTTTTGGAATGCCAGTATGATTTATGCATTGTGTACATCCATGGGGCCTCACATGTGACCCCCGCTTTGCACGCACACTTTCTTTGAACAAATGCACCAAACCACAGCCACAAGTAATTGGAAACAATTGGAAACTCTGCACTTTTGAGATGAAGCCAGAACCTCAAATGAACAAGGTTAGAAAAAAATGGCTATATATGCTCTTTACACACCAAGGAGGCCATGCTGCACAGCAGTTAAGAGTGTGAGCTTTGGAGTATGACCAGCATGGATTTCAATGTCTACCCAGCCAATTTACTACCTGTGTGATGCTGTATAAGTTGCTTACCCTTACTGAGCTTCAACTTTCTTAACTGTAAAAATGAGGGCTAATACTATTAAGTCTATAAAAAGTAAAGATACCAGCATTTACATTTTAGATTTCCATGGATGCTCCTCTCACAGAATTTTCTAGAATTTGCAATTATACATTTCCCTGTTGCATCTGTAGTAGACTAAAGAAGTAACACAGTCTGCCTTGATTACCTGTGGCTAGCATGGCATTTGTCACAAAGGAAGGTATTATTCAATAAATGTTCATTACATGGATGAATGGACATAGAAAAATACATACATCATGCTTAGTGTATTTCCTGACAAGGTACTAAGTTCTCTGTCCCATGAACTCTGCTGTTCAGGATAATGATAATGATCTCAAGGAAGAAGAAAAAGCTGAGAGAGAAGGGCCAGCAGCCCCCACCACACCAAGAGAGGTGAAGGGCTTGTTGAATATGCCTTGTCAGTAAGGTCGAGTAAAGTGCTTTGGTCATACAACAAGGTACCAGAAATTCATCGGGGTCTGATGTTTTCAAATGTGAGAAAACCCATTTGAATGTTCCCAGTAAGTCAAGGAACGGTCTGGGCACCAAGGAAGTGCTCAAGGATGTTTAGTTGAGGGAGCAGTAGGGGCACTGCCTACTAGAGGCTGTGCTTCCATAGGTACCCCTTGCTGAAACGCTCTTCCGTCTTCCATACCCATCTCTCAGACTTCATATCTACTCTCTCTGCCACTTCTAGCTTCCAGTGCATCTTGGTAAGGAAACGCTGAAATGTATGAAGAGAAGTCTCTCCACTGAATAAATGTCTAGATAGTAAGACAAGATGGAATGTGAAAGAAGTGCTGAGGATGGAATCTCTGCAATTCAAACTGTTTGAGAGGACAGCTCTCTGTAGTTTGAGGAAGCCATTTACTATCTCTAGAAAATTTCCAGTAATGTTACTGACACAGGTTGAGTGCCTTAATTGAAATGTTTGGGACTAGAGGCTTTAGGATGTGTACAAATACATGAAGAGGTATCCTAAGGATGGGACCCAAGTCTAAATAGAAAACCCATTTCTCTGCCATATTTACCTTATATACACAGCCCAAACAGAATTTTTACGACTCGTGTTCATGAAACAATGTATGTTTTGTACTCATGGCTTCAGGTTGGCACTCAAATGGTTTTAGATTTTGGAGCATTTGGGTTTTAAATGACCAGATTAAGGGTTTTCAGTTGGTATCTTAAAACTGTACAGCCCTTTAGTCTTTCTTAGAGAGGAGGCATACCACGGGGGCTAAGGCATATACTCTGGAGTCAGAAAACTTGGCTCCAAATCTGGACACTATTGCCCACTAGCCTTAGGACTGTAAACAAATTATTTGACTTCTCTAAGCTTTATGTCTCTTATCTCTGAGATAGGCATGGCAATACCCCTACTTATCTCTCTCTTATGCTGTGTATGCTATGGAAATTGAATAAAGCTCTGAGCTTGGTATGTGACACACAGTTCACACAATAATACATTGCAGTTATATATCAAATACTACATATTTATAAAGAACAGAATGAATGCTTAATTGTTTTAAGTGTAGGCTACAATTCAGTTATAGCCTAAGTACAACCAATTGTGGGGGAACAATAATCCCTTACTGTTACCTATTCTGTGATTACTACTAGCATTATTTTAATAATTAAAACCACTTCATTATCTGTCTTCTCAGTCGATCCTCTGCAGAACCCTAAGAGGCAACAGCAGAGGCATCATTAACTTTATTTTATAAAAGCAGTACGTTGGGCTAAGGAGAGATATTAGGCAACATGTCTGTTTTTAACCTAAATGCTTGTAAAACGGCTGGACATGGTGGCGCTTACCCATAATCCCAGTATTCAGGAGGCTGAGTCAGAAGAATTACAAGTTTGAGGAGAGTCTGGTATAGATAGTGAGATTCTGTCTTTGAATACAAAATAAAAACTTTATGAAAGGGTATTTACAGTAAGATTTAGCTAGAATTTGGAACAGTGCCAAAAGGAGGGACTTAAGATTCTAGCCTTAACTTGTAATAAACACAGGATCTGGACAATAATATAAAGGAATGGATAAACTAATGGAATAAGAACTGTATGCACTGAACTTTATGTTTCCCAGCCTCTATCTCTTCCTGCTGTGCTTGCTCTGGTATACTAACAGCTCATTCCGGGAAAGGACTTGGATGCAGAGCCTAAACAGCTAAACCAGATGCATAGATGGGGTGAGTGACTAAGGGCCACCATTCACTTTATTGGGTGACACTAAGAGGCAGATGCCATATTTATCTCCACATTCTAGATCCTTTATCTCTGGCAAAGTGAAATAAAGTCAAGGAGCAGAGGAGACAATTGATATTCTTAAATAAACGAGACAACTAACGCAAGGGGATATGGTAACCTAAATGGCTCCATGAGCCTCCCAAAGCCAACCAGGGAGCCTCTTCCAATCCACAGCCGAATACTTTTCTGTTAGGTTAGTCTGCCAGTCTGTTAATGATGAGCTGTGGGACAACCTCAAGGCTCTCCAGCTTTACTTGAATAAGCCTCTGTTTTAGAAACTAAAGGACCCAAAGAGTTACAGTTATAAGAAAAGTTACACCAAGATGCTCATCCCACTGCAAGCCTAGGGATATAACAGAAAGGCAGGACAGCAAGTCAAGCTTTCCTCTGGAGGCCACTAACCCAGGGCATCTTTTCCACTAAAGACTACAAGCATGCTTGTCCCTGTGTCAGTTTTAAACTACTGTGAAATGCTATAAGGGTGAAATATCATTTTATTTTTTTCTGGAAGGCAAACCAGCTTCAAAGGCCTCTGTGAACCCTCATGCCACTGCTTGCTTTGTGAAAGAATTGTCCCATTGAGATGAGGGCCATTGACAGGAGGCAAGGGGTCCTGTGGTGACAGCGTACCAAGATATTACATATTTCCCCAGGGAACTAAAGGTACACAGACGTGATCTGAGCATTTCCTACTGTCTGAGGGCATAAATGTGATCCATTCCAAATAGACATCTTGTGGTTATACTTTTGGGAAATGAGAATTCTTGCCTCTAAAAATAGCCTCTATGTATGAACCACAGCAGCCATGTCATCAGGCATTGGGTTTGAAGAGTCAACCTCAATGACCGAGGGGGATGATGCTTCACTACTCTTCCTGTGGGCTTCTGGTCCACTGAGAGTTAACAAGATGTCTCTAGTTTCCCTATCAAAGATTCTTCCTTCTTTGGAAGAGCAAGTCAAAAATCAGGCTTTATAGATAGGTTTTTTTTTTTTTTAGTAAAAACTAGTTTTTCTCCCTGGCACGGCATCTGAAAAATATAAATTTTGAAATATTTCTGATAATTAAGGTAGCACTATAACATTTTGAAGGATAATAAATGACTCAGGGTATCTGGTACAAGTAAATGAGCTGAGAAGGATGAAACACTATACTGAGTTTTTAGTTTCCTTTGAGGTGAGAGAATTTCAGACATTTCTCTTTCTAACTTTGAGATTATGGAGTCCTGGGAAGTGAGCGCTCACATGAAGCAGGGAACAGGAGCAGAAGCATTACAATATTCACATCTCATCATACATATTTACAGGCTGAAAGAGAAGAAACCAAGACTAGTGCTCTTCTGTCTTTCAGGCTTCCATAAGTAAAAGCTAATTTGGAGACTTGGATAATTGTTTTTAAATAGAAAAGACAGTGCTTTGCTTGGTAAATGTAGCATTAAAGATGCTGAAATGGCTGCCTTTTCAGAAGTCACCACCACAGTTTCATAAGACTTTGGTCCTAGAAGAACACTTAAGCACTGGACTCTTCATTGTACCCCTGGCATGCTTAGTTGGGTTCAGTATCTACCAAATGATTGACTACTGCCTTATGGCATTGTTTTTTTCTTTCTCTATTTTAACGGGTTTGAATGGCAAGGTCAACCAGGGGATGAAGGAATGTGAAATGGAACTCCTGGCATTTTTCAATAGAGAAGGAATTTGAACTCTGCTTTTGGTAACTACTTAGGACAACCCCCCACCTTTCAGAACTAGCAGCTGAACTTAGGGTTCTGTGCACGTACTCACTCCACCACTGAACTATACCAATAGCCCTTGCTTAGAACACTTTAAAAGTATATTATGAGCAATACAATTCAAATAAAGCCTAACCAGTAAGAACTGAATGAATCATTATCTTGTTGGAATCCTCTACTAAACAATCTTTTAGCAAAACCCAGTCACTTTGCATCTATTATGCATTGATATTGGCAGACATTATACCAATTTCAGTCTAGTAAATTCCATATATACTTAGACAGAATTTTAAAGCAGTGATACTTTCTGCCTGGTGATTTTTAAGCCTAAGAAATATTTTTGACTTATCGTTCGCCCAAATTAACCATTGCAAAAATATGTCATTTATCACTTGCCTAAACCAACCTTCACATTCACCTTTCAGTCCCTAAACTAAAAACTGGTTCAGATTTTGGCTTTGGGGCTAATTTTGCTTCCCTGAAGTATGAATAAGATTGGCGTCTATTACAAATATAATCATTTCCTTTTTGGACAGTAACTTTTTTTTTTATCATTTCTTCTTACTATTTCAATCTAAACCACATCAACCATTTCTCCTGCTGGATCTGCCTATGAATTCTTTCTAGAGACAGGCTCTTTGATTTTCCCCAAAATCTTATTAGAATTTAACTGCAAGCTCTGGGAAGAGCACTATGTAGCTAAGTCTAGCCAATGTATACTTGGAATTGGGGAGAGCTAGATCGTATGCTGTTTAGCTAGGTACATGTTGGTGAAAACGATGGTAAGTTCATTGTTTCATTGGCACTCTCTGGTGGCTATGGGATGCACATTTTGCTTGTTTCTGAGACTTAAGTACTTGGCTGGGTATCTTATCTGGACTCTTTCCCTATCCCTCAAAATAATTTGGGGATGATGGTGGTGGTAGAATGGCAGGAATAAGAGAATGCAAGTGTGGGAGGGGAAAAGGAAAACTTACATAACAAATTACAGCCAACTTACATTGATAGCTCCACCTTTCTTTGTTTCTCTTCACTGAGCTCAATATGGAAGAATGTCTTGACCAGTTCTGACATGGGTTTCTCCACCATCCTCTGAGATTCCTGGCAGTCATACTCAATTAATGTCTTTCCCTCCTTCCCTTTCCCATAACATTTAACCTTATAATGGGTAACATAAACACATTCCAAACATTGTGCACATTTAATGGTTCTGGATAGAATGATAATTTTTTTTGGTCTTTGAAGACATACATTGAATACCCTAGTTAGGTGCAACAGGGCGAAAACCAGCATATTCACCTCTCAGAGGATGACACTTAGTATGGACAAAAGGATTTATTAGATGTTTTGAATACACAGAACTGCTCAGTATTATATGCAACACCTTACTAAGGGGATAAACAAAGAATGTTGGCTTAGAAAGGATTTGGGTGATTACACAGTCCAGGTCCAATCCCCTGATTTTATAGATGAGGACAGCAAGTCATTATGGGCAACAGATATAGCATGTTCCAACCATACAGCTGGCTTTTTAGACTTAGATTCTATGAGGAATGGTAGATGTCTGCTGTATCCTTGGAGATAGTATGGGAAATTCAATTCAGGTTGATGAAAAAGAGGCAAAGGGACTCGAGAGCTACAAAAATGAGTTTAAATATGCTAAGAGAGGGAGGACGTTCTTCTTCTAAACTCTTTGCCAAACAGGGCAATATCACCAACAAAGGGGATGGCAACAAGGTACCTAGGCATGGCAAAGGCAATGCCTGCCATTAAGAAATATATGGTTCCCCAGAAGGTTCTGCCTAGTATGTGTGGAAATTTAGTGGACTAAAACTAGGTCAAATGCAGATTTTTTTTTGATAACCACTGATCAGACTCAAGGTGATCTGGGACTTGGAGAAGGGAAATTGAGTATGTGTATGACTGTATTTAATTATATACAGGTATAAAATTCTCAAGAACAAAGACAAATACATATTAAAAAATAAATTCTTTTTTTTGTGTTTGTCTTTTCTAAGACAACACACAAATCCAATATGGTGTACAGAGAGGACTTGTAATTTTTATACTTGTCATTAACTCCTATATCCTTCCAAAGTCTTCATTTTTATCCATTCCTAATGAGCTAGCTAAGTCAATCTGCCAAAATATCGAGCCATTTCCTTTTCTCCCTCCTATGTGTCTTTTCAAACACTTCAGTGAGTCTTAATTATAATGAATCCTTGCATGTGTCTTTAATTGAATACAATTATACTTTATTTCCTACTTTCCTTACTCTATTTAAGGACTTACTTTAACATCTCAGATGGCTGCTATTAAACATTTTTGTTTCTGAAAAGAGGCAGTGACGCACATACTGTAAGCATTGGTAAAATTGTCTGTAATGATTCCACAAGTTCAAACCGCATTCTAAGATAATCATCTGAATCGCCCTTACAGAGACATGCATATCTTCCCCAACACCAGGGAGAGAATGACCATAAATTCATAGGCATAAATATTCATGCCTACACAGATCCCTTGATTAGTGGTAAGTACTAAATTTTGTAACAAGTAATGTCAAACCTGAGGGCCACAAGAGTTTAGAGAAGGCAACTGTTACTAACCATGTCCTTCATTATCCAGATACATATCCCTGCCTCACCCTACCCTAGCCTGACATCTGTTTCTTTTTCCTAAGCATACAAGCCAGGAATAAAATTTCGTTTCCATTAATTCAACTGGGAAAACTCTTCCTTCGCTTGAAGCATTTAGGCATTAGCATTTTTATATGGGTCAAACCTGTATATTTAGAAACATTACCTTACTTTTAGAGAACCACACCCAAACACTGTATGGCTCTATGAAATTTCCCTTCCCAACTCTATGGGAAAGAGTTACACATGTCCATTATTTCTCATGTCCCTGTTTCACTACATCCTTGTAATTCATAGAACATGTGTGTAACTTTGGCTAGCTGACTGGGAAATAGCCAAGAAACAATACTTACAACTGGACATGGTTAGTCTTCTCTCTAGAAGACCCAGTTTTTCCCAGAAGTTCCTTGAATATTCAGTCTGTCAATGCACTTGTGTAACTGTGGTGCAAGTTCATGCACCAGATCCTCCACTCTGCCAAAGCCTACCTTTAAATTCTCTCAAGATCCTGTTCATGGTTAAAGTTTTCAAGTACTAGCCTCTGCATTCACTGAATGGTGATTATACCAGCTGACTTACGTAGCCTGTCACAAAGAAATAATTTGATATGATACATGGGAACACAACAGACAGCAGTCAGTGCTAGATTTCTTTGTTGATAGTGATATTAATCTTGAGGCCTTAAATATGGCTCTTCTCTGATAAACTATGCCCTTAACGCCTGGCTTTGTTGGGAGACTGGCTCACTGAAGAGATGGAAGGAAATACAGAGGAAGAGATGCCTTGGTGTGGGTGAAACATCTCTGGATGTCCATGTATTTACTTCACATTGACAATTGTCTGTTCTGCTTTTCAACATTAATTCAAATTCCCTAGGTGATAAGTAAAATATATATATATATTTATTTCTATAAAAATGGGAGAAGAAAGAACAAGTTTCATCTTTTTCTATGGAGCCAGCATACTAAAACCAAACATTATATTAAAAAACATAGAATATCAATGTCTTATGAATACAAATACAAAAATTTTCCAAAAAATTTAGATTTATTAATTTTATGTGTATACATGTTTTGCCTGCTTATATGCAGATGTGTATCATGTGTGTGCCTGGTGCCAGGGAGGTCAGAGAAGAACATCAGATCCTCTGGAACTGAGAGTTGTGAAGTTGTGAACCACCATGTGGGTGCTAGGAATCGAACCTAGATCTCTGGAAGAGTAGCAAGTCCTCATAATCACTAAGCCATCACTTCAGCTCCAAGAGTAAAAGTGTTTTGATGATGATCAGATTTGCTCTTTTTGTTGTTGTTGTTGTTGTTGTTGTTAGTTTTTGTAAGCTCTCCATATAAAGGCTACTGCTTAACTATCCTAAAATAATTGCACTCTACCTATGTCAGTGTTTGCATTCAGGAACCCGTAGTGTTGTTTACTGGGTTAGTGGCTTCTTCGAAGTTAACTATCAAAACCAGGACAATGTGATGTGCCCATGCCCCAAGAACCTCCAAAGAGAACTATGAAATGAGACACTAGTTCAGTTCAGGTCTTTCACTCTGATTGATTGTTAATGGATTTGAAGCTAGTAAATGATATGGAGCCTTAACTATATGCATAGCAATATATTAATCAGCCAGGAGATAGCATGACTGCAGTGACCTCAGGCACCATGCATTTTATTTCCATTCCACTCTAGACAATCTTTCCTACCAAGCCAGCTATTTTCTGGTTTTCATTTATCTCCACAGTGTTTATATCACTTACAAATAGGATATATCATGTATAGTAAAGCCAGATAATTCCTAATAAAAATTCCTTTCAGGATCTGCTGTAGTACCAATGCAAATCAAAACTACCAAGTAATTTCAGTGGATACATGTGGCCTAATTGTTATATGTTTGCACATAAAACAAAATGTTAGACTACAGTTTACTGTACATGCTTACACGCTGTGAGACTGATTTATTTCAGGTTTTAAATTTCACACTCAGCTTGCAAATTGTATTACCTATGAGAAATCGTATTCTGGCATTCAAATAAAACCCCTGTTATTTGCTGGTCCAATAAACTATAAACTAATTTGACCTAGAGTCACAAATACATCCAGCTCCTGCCTATCAAATTCTAATGAGGTATCGCAGTATGCCAGAAAGATCCCCAGATAAGCCGTCATGTATTCTCAGCTCTGTCAGTCTTTGCATCTTGGTGGAACTCTCTTTTTGTTTGTTTGTTTTAAACTTCTCTGGGCCTTTGTTTTCCCTAATGTCCAGAAAGGAAGCTGGGTCACGTGAACCCTAAGTCTTTTTTTCAGCTCTGACGGTATTGTTGAGAGTCCTCAGAAGAGGAAAGGGGAAATCATTTTGGAATGATTTCATTTGTTTGTTTGTTTGTTTGAGAAAGTGTTTCTCTGTGTAGGTCTGGCTGGCCTAGAACTCACTGTGTAGATCAGACTGGCTTGAGCCTCACAGAGACATGTGCACCTCTACCTCCCCAGTGTTGGGATAAAAGTCGTGTGTAAGGCTGGGTGATTACTCCCTCCCCTCCCCACCCCACGTTGGAAGAAATTCAGAATTATTGGAGGCTTTATTTGGGGGAGGGACAATGTCAGGAAATCAGATTCTAATTTTAGGTTTGACACAGTGAGGCATAACTGCTAATCAAATGTTACTAAAATGCTTACAAGTTGCAGGTCTGGAAAAGCCATTTGAAGCCTTTAGAAAAACAATGGAGAATGTCAGCTGTTTTTCACCTGCTCATGGAGGAAATTCTTGGATTTTTTACCATGTCATTGACCTTTAACTCTTTTATGGCATATATAAACCTACAAGAACCATCCGTTTTCAATTACATATTAAGACATCCAACCCAAGATCTCCCCCCCCACACACACACACTTTTTTTACCTGAATTCTCTCTATCCAAGTGTTTCTGCATAGCATTAAAGTTCATCCTTGGAAATGCTGTCTCTCTGTATTAGAAGGACTAGATGGCTTAAGGAAGCCATGCAGCTCTAGGATCACATTCAGAGTGACGATGGTTCTCTCCTATGTGTAACTATTAAATCTAATGGCCTACTCTCAGCATTGTCAAATACCAGGCTGACCGTGCAAGGAGGCAGAAGAGTTTGGCTGTTGCCAAGCATAGATCCAAGAGATAGATGGTAGGTGGTGGGATGCCCTAAACCTTAGGCATTTGCAAGAATTAACATTCTATCTTTAGAAACACATTTCTTTTACATAAGCATTAATTAGTGCAGGTATGTCATTGAAATAAAATGTCTAGTAGAGGGATAGGACCTTAAATCACCAGCAGTTTATATAGTAACATTTTGTAAAACACACTCATTAATACATTGTGCAAGTTGATCTTTGGACATACAAGTTGAGAAAATGTCCTATACTATGTGCTTTCTTACAAAGGCATAGTGTACATTATGGTAAGGTTTTCTATAAATGAATTGCATTTGGCTTAGAGTACCGTTTTGTTATTTCAGAATATGGAACACATTTAAAAGTTATTTGTGCTACATTGCACATAATAAAAAATTCATTATCTTTTAAAAATATGTTACACTTAAATTTATTTGTGTTTGGGAGGGGCATGTGCTATGATACGTAGGTAATAAAGTTCAGAGGACAACTTTTAGAAATTAATTCTCTACTTCCACCATGTGGGTACCAGGGATTGAACCCATTGTCAGGCTTGAAGGCAAGTGCCAAAACTGTCTTAACTATCTTAACTGTATACTTCAGTAGTGTTAATTATCTTCACAATATTATACAACCAATCTCAAGAACTTTTTCATCTTGTAATCGCACCTCTATAGATGAAATGACAACCCATTATTTTCTTCTCTCAAAAATCCTATAAGGCACCATTCTCCTTTGTGTTTGTACGGGTTTAACCATTGTAGATGCAGTTGGAATGATGAAGTCGTCGACATTTGGTGATGGACTTACTGTGATGCCTTCAAGATTCACCCATGTGCTAGCAACGTGAAAGAACCATCTTTTTAAGTTGAGTTCTCAACATTGTGCTCATCCATCTGCTGATGAAAGCCTTGCCCCTATCTTAGCTATGGGGAATGATGCTCTTATGTGTGCAGATGTGAAAATATCCCTAGCTTTTGATTCTTTTTGATTAATAACCAGAAGCATGATTCCTAGGTCATATCATAATGTCATTCATTGCTAACACTATGATGAACAACTGTCAGACTGGTTTTCATAATGGTTGTATCATTTTACATTCCTACCAATGGTGTACAAAGTTTAAACATTCCCCTTCCCTCATTAACACTAAGACTTTGTATTTTGTGTATGTAGATTTTTGATGTTGTTTTGTTTTAGTAGCCATCATAAGGGGTATGAGGGCCTCTTTCATGGTGGATTTCTGATTGACAATATTTTTTTTTTTTAGCATTTCTTCCTTTTGCTCTCTGGAGAAATAATTTCAAAAGTCACAGGAATAAAATGTCTATAGATGATATTTAATACATGGCTCTGGGGCAAATGGATGATTTTAAATCCATTTTCTGTATAGAAGAATTTTTGTTTAGCTCGTGAACAGTTTAGATTTACTATTTTGGGGCTAGTAAGATTGCTCTGCAGATGAAGGGACAGTTGATCAGTATCCAGAGATCGCTTCTGTCTCACAATTCTTATTGATTCTTTACTTGATTTAGTTTGGCTTAGAATCTCACTCTTTTGTTTTGGGTGATTCAGCACTGCAATAGTTTAAGAGTTTTAGGGGAAGGCAACAATGCCTCATATTTCTTTAGTGTGTTATAGTAATAAAGGCCATAGTTGCCAACCCTAACCAAAACATCTAATCTAATGAAGTATGTTAGTGTTTATGTGTGCGTATGTCTTTATGTGTGTCTGCTGGACTGAGTATGTAAGGTAATCTGGAAGTTTCATAGACATTAAATATTGAAACATACATTTCTAATGATTTATGAAGTTAATATGACAAAATGTTTAAAATGTGCCTCTGAATGACACACAACTGTTATTTCCTTGCCTCCTTAGATGAAATTTCCTTAAAACATTAGGGGCAACTGAATACATTTCAAATATATTAATATTTTTATTTATACATTCAATTTTAATATTTTAACCTACAACTTAGCACATTGTCAAATGAACATTGTTTTGTTGGCTTAAGTAAACTGTTTTCTTCCTAAAATAGTCTCCATTCAGAATATGCCACCTCATCTATTGGATTTCCTTTTCTCAGCAGATGTTCTGAGTCTGTATTGTTTCCAGATTACAATCAGGTTGTCTATAATACAGAGATTCAGACATCTGGGCCAAGGGAAAATGGGCCAATTCATTTTAATCAGGTTAGGGAGGAAATGCTTCCTGAAAGCTTGCCTTAAAGATATTCCCACTTTATATCCTAAAGGTGCTGGTTTGGGCTTTGCTGAAATTCTAAAACACATTTAAAAATGTGCCTTCAAGTTTGACCACTTGCCACAACATTGGAAAAAATAGGATATTAGAAGGCCTAGTATCAAGACTAAGTATAAGGAGACAATGTTTAGATTACATCCCCAATACTGAAATTAAAAAAAAAAAAGACTTGGGTGCACTATTTTATCACTTGAGTCCCTTTGTGTGCAGTATCCAATCATAGCTTCATGTGTAAAAAGCAGACAATGGAGTATGTACCTCATGGAACACCTCTGAAGATTCAATGAGATAACACATAACACAAAAGTACCTTGTAATATCTCACCCCAAGCAGTGTAGTCAGTCTTGCCCCACCTAAATGATTAACAGTGTCTCTAAAGACGATGGGTAGTGTTACAGTGCTTTAGTTCAAGACAAAGCAAAATAAAACAAACAAACAAATACATAAACAAATGAACACTTCCCCTAAAAAAAAAAAAATACAAAAAGAGCCAAGAGCTGATGGGTACTTCACAGAAGGGAAGGCAAGGCACATTCACATTCTTTCGTTTCTATTTCTTATGTAAACTATAAGATAGCCACAAGAACTATTTGAATGGGCATTCCATCCAAGGATACACATATAAGTGGCCAACTGTCTATGAGGAGATTCTTAACATCATCACTCACCAGGGTATGAGAATTAAAATCATAATGAGATACAGATAAAAGCGGATAGAAAGTCTAATCAATGAGTGACAACAGTAAATATCAAAAAGCATATGGACAAATTAGAACTTCATACATTGCTGGTGGGAAACCAAGATGGTACAATCACTTTGGAAAATACTTGGGCAGTTTCTCAAGGAATTAAGTGCATATTTATCATATGCCCCTGTCATTATATTCTTAAAGAATCTACCCAAAAGAATCAAAAACATCTGTCTAGACAAAGGTTTGTATGTGAATGTTCTTAGCAGCATTATTCACACAAGTCCAAACTGGGAAGAAATCCAAATGTCCATCAATTGGTGACTGAATAAACAAAATGTAGTATAGCTATAAAGAGTACTATTTAGTTAATTTTTTAAAAAATACAACAAAGGACAGATACATGTTTCAATATAGGTCAATATTCAAAACATTGTGCTAAGTGAAAGAAGCCAAAGACACCCCCACACACACACATCTTGTATAAGTTCATTTATATGAAATGCTCAGAAGGGGCAAATGTATAGGGGCAGAAAGTATTGGCTGCCCAAGACTGAGGTGGGAATAGAGAATGTCTGAAAATAGGTTGAACAAGGTGAACTCCTTTAGGCGCTAGAACAAAATGGAGTGGGCTAATAATTGCCCAACTGTGCAGAACTTAGTTAAACTCTTTAGATTGTACACTTATTATGGGTGAATTTATAAAATGTAAGTTATACTTCAATCAAGTAATTAAAATATCTTTGCCAAAAGGGAGAGCTTATGCTAGTCAATGTGACAAGTGAAGAGCTCAAGCTTGGATTAAAATACCAGTCCCTGGAGTCCAACTCAGTAGGAAGCTGGCTCTCTTTTAGCCAGTGATGTCTTCGTTCCTGCTCCAGCACCCAACCACCTGTAATTATCCCATTAGCCTGGAGACACATTAGCTACATGAAGCTCAAGTTGACACTTTTAAATAAGATTCAATTACTACTCTTATGAAATCTTGTTTCCATCTCTCTTCCATTTCCTAATGCTTGTGTTATTTCCCCTTGTCCTCAAGAAAACATGCTTACATGTTTTATTTTTTCCCTTTAATAGTATGTTTCAGCTTTTTTTCCCTCTTGCCTAATTCCACTCCATGAATTCCATAGACAATATTTAACAACAATGTATCTGGGCCAGAGAGATGGCTCAGCAGGTAAAGTTTCTCTAAGTTTCATCTCTGGGACACATGTGGTGGAAGGAGAGACCTGGCTCCTACAGGTTATCCTCTGACCTCCATAGGTATGCCATGGCACATATAGATGCAACACACACACACACACACACACACACACACACACACACACACACACA
>NW_021604605.1:1021349-1123363 GCF_004785775.1 Grammomys surdaster | reverse complement strand
ACACACACACACACACACACACACACACACACACACACACACACACACACACACACTTTTAAAAAAGCACAATGTATCTGGAGTGAAACAGTCCTCATTTGATGAATAAATGACTTGCTTTTGAGTAATTTCCAGTATTTTACTGGAAAAAAATATTATTATTTATCTAAGAAGACAGAAGTAAAAATAGAGCACCTTTTTGAGTTATCACATGGTGTCTGGGACAAAGCTAAATGTAGACAACCTAAAATATGTAGAGAACAATGCAATTATATGACAAGGTAAGACAATGTGTATTTAAAAAGGTTTCCAAGTTTTAGAAAGAGAGAGACTCCTGGTCTTTCCAGAATCTCCAAGAATTCTAGCTTCTCAGTGTTTAATATACACACCTACCCTTCATTCATCAAACCACCAATGGCACACCACTCTTCAGTTTCACTGTGCTCTAGAGTAAAGCAACTGGAGTCAACTGTCCTGGATCCAAATCCCTTTGTTTGTTTCTTGCACTTGCTAGAGTGAGACCTTAGGCATATCCAGGAACTGAACTCATTCCTAGTTTTCTACATTATGGCATCAAGCTAAGTTATGCCTACACCTCTCAGGGTTGGGAAAATGAAATGCATTTGTATATTTGGAAGCTGCAAAGACGCACATAAAGAGTCTCCCTTCCAGCAGACTCTAGAATTCCTTACACATTGTTCTGAAATTACATGTCACCTTTCAGAATTACTACCAAAACCCCATTCTGTTCTCATTTTCCTATCTTTAATTGGCCTTGTTGATTCCTTGACATACCTGGCCTTGCATATGACTATTGTTTACTCTGCTGCACACATTAACAGTTATTCTGAACAGTGCTTGAATCTGTTTCATACATTTCTACTTCCTGGCTTACAAAAAAAAAATAAATGCTGTCAACTCAACCTTTCTATAGCTTGCTACCCTCAAAGGCTTTCCCCGTGTATTCCTGCTGGGTGCAACCTGATTGCTGTTTTATGGCACATAGCAAGACAACAGTTAAGACAGGATCCAAGACAGGAATATTGCATGCAGCTGAAAGGACAAAGGAAGCCAGTGTCAACAAATGCAATTACCAGATGTGAACTTTGGCCAAGAAGGTCAGAGCAAACACTCTTTTTAAGAAGTGCTTCAGGATCTTTAATACCCCAAAGTCATTGCAATCTTGGCATCACATCTTACTAGAAGAAATGCAATCCTCTAGGGCTCCGACCATGTGCTGTAGTATGGATCCAGTTTTACTGTGGGGGTCGGGTACAGCGTGTGGCTTCCCTAGCAGATCTCCCTGCTATTAAAAAAGAAGGCTTTCTGGAGAACTTATTTCATATAAGAGCTTGCCATTATCTAAGGGCGATTTAAACGAATGATAGCTGAAGTGGATACGTACACAAGCCACAATTTAACACTTGCTTCCAGTGAGGCTGCCTTGCCCTTCCCCTTAACACAGTGGGGGAAGAGTGATTATTTTCCAGTCCCACAGAGACGTGGAATGAGCCAATTGTTCTTATTCTGTCCTCACTTTGACACTTATTTCCTTTCCAATACAGGGCAGGTGCACTGGTTCCTGTGTTACATGGTGATGGAAATGAACTGGGAAGAAGGATGCTTTAAAAAGCAGCAGATGCCTTTATCAACCAAATTCAAAGGGAGAACTAGAGCTTCTCTTCTAGTCATCTCACCCAATTCCCTTCCAAGACCACCTCTGGGATTTGCATAATGTTATCCAGAAGGGAACTCAATTTGGGGAAACACTGAGTTACTCAATGATGATCATTTACATCTATGACAAAAATAATGGCATGTAAGCACCTGGTATTTAGAATGAGCCACTGCTAAACACTTTAATTGAATCTCTTTTCCAAGCAGCAGAAACTGTCAATTATCTTTGTATGTTCATCCATGCTGAGAAAGCTTGTGTCCCTTGAACCCCACATACTGGTAAGAAAAACTTGCCTTTCTCACACTCTACAAAGGCAAAGAAGGAGCAGGGGTGGGGGTTAGGGGTGAGTGTGGAGCGGTGGCACAAGCCTTTTAATCCCAGCACTCAGGAGGCAGAGGCAGGCAGATTTCTGAGTTCCAGGCCAGCCTGGTCTATAGAGCAGGTTCTAGGACAGCCAGGGCTACACCAAGAAAACGTGCCTCATAAAACAAAGAAGCAAACAAAACAAATCAAAAACAAGAAAGTAAAAAAGAACCATGGCTTGCCTGTTTATTTCATTCTACATCACTAGGTGTTGCTTTAAAAAAAAAACGAAGAGATATTATGCTCACAACAAAACAAGAACAAACCACTTATCTAGATTTTTTTAAGATTTCTTTATTTATTTTATTTATGAGTATACTGTAGCTGTCTTCAGACACACCAGAAGAGGGCATCCAATCTCATTATGGACGGTTGTGAGCCACCATGTGGTTGCTGGGAATTGAACTCAGGACATCTGGAAGAGCAGTCAGTGCTCTTAACCGCTGAGCCATCTCTCCAGCCCCACTTATCTAGATTTTTATGATCAGTTAAATTTCTTATTCTCCAGACTAAAGATGAATTGTCTGTCAATCTTTTCTGCTCTATCAGCTGTCTCCTCTGCCAGTCACTTGGTATTGACACATGAAGTATGATTCTTGTTTATAGCAGGTTTTGTTTAGGAAGGCTGTGACATTTGAAGAGGATGGGGTGCCAAGGTTCCAATTTGGCCTGAAAAGCGATTCACCAATATGTACCTTGTGCTCTCCTGCACCTACCCTTTGGTTGGTACTCACGTAGACTGCAATATATTACCTAGGTCATTCTGTTTTCTAAAGTATACAGATGCCTTGCTTCTAACTGAGTTGTGCAACTCCAAAGAGACTGTTTCTAATACTATTCTCCAAATACCCTGGCCAAATTCCTCTTCAATAAAACTTCTATGTCTGGACTTGATCCTTGTGCTCTTAACTCAAAGGTCTGATTAACTTCTGGTATGCTTGTTCTTACTATTCCCCATGTACCTTCTCTCATCGATGTTCTCCAAATAAGCCATGCCATTTCACACCTGTGCACTTTGTCCTGGCTGTTCTCTTAGTCTTGTGTGATCTTCCCTGTTGACAAGCTGTTTATTCTCATGGAATTATCTCAAATATCATTTCCTCCACTCATTCTTTCCTGATTCATGGAGCTGAATCTAATTGTTTTATCTGTACTTTCACTACACTTTCATTAGAAGAACCTGTCTTTAAATCTCAATGACCTTCTGCCTAGTATTGTGGTTGTTTGTGTCTGTCACCCCATATTAAGTCCAAGGGTTTTTAAGGGTGGAACTGTGTTTGACTCATGTTTGTGCTTCTTCGGATTCCCAAGACCTAACAAAGTACCTGGCACTCACTGGCCAAACAAACAATAAACATTTTGAGGCAGAGTTCAAATATTATGTGATAATTTACTGAACTGTCTGTATGTGTTCTAGCTGTTAATGAAGGAGCCTGGCATAGATCAGGAACTCAATACAGAATGCACAACATCTGTGCCGGAATAACTCCAAACATTTTTTAATGTCAAAGTTTTGGAGATTGGTTTGAATTCTTTTGCTTGCATGGAACCTTTGTAGGTCTAGCAGTTAGCAAGAAAATGAACTCCAAATCACTGATTTACCTCCAAGAACTTTAGCCACAGAACATGTTGCAGACCATTAAGAATGAGAGCTCCTGTTTGGGCAGTTAATGTCTAAAGCAGAAAGTTATTTCTGCTTATACTTTTAGTAGACAGACTAACTGGCCCCATTCTAAACATCATCAGAATGCCTGCCTTTCTGAGGGTTCCAGCAATAGGAATTTCTACCATAATGCAATCATACAACCTCCTACCATCCCAGTCTACCACAAGCCAGATTTAGTGTTTCCCTGCCAGATGCCAGAAACTCCAGAAGAATTACCTGAAACCCTTTTCCAGAAAAACAGGGGAAAGTACCTTGGAAGACTGAGACAATGTTTCTCCTGTCAGAAATCATAAATCCCATCCCCAGGATACAAGATGTTGATTCATGGTGTGTGTGTGTGTGTGTGTGTGTGTGTGTGTGTGTGTGTGTGCGCGCGCGCATTTTTCTGAGTCCTACGCATCTTGGAATGCATGCCATAGATATTCCGACATGCAAGTTATTATCATGACTAACAGAGACAAAGTTACCTGCTGGTACATTCCAGGTATGTTTATGTATTTCTCTGTCTAATCTGCTTCCCTCCAGCTGTCTTATGTGGGGGAAATGGGGATTTTCTCCCCCTCTCCCCCTGTGTTTTCTCTAACAACTGTGATGTCAAATGCAATTATTTGTGGAGGAATCTGCTATATGCATGGATGAAAGGGACACATGCAAATCCTCAACAAGAAAGGGAAATACCAGCTATCTGGAACTATGTCCCCAAAGCACGCTGCTCTGGCAGCGTCTGCTGAAGGCCCCCTGTGCAGATATTAACAAGCTGAACACAATATGACTTTAGGAATGCAAAAGAAAAAAAACTGTTTAACATTTGAAAAATCTCCTCTTCAATCTGAGGTCAAGTCAGCTAATAAAAAGCTTCAAAAACTTCTTTAAAAAAAAATAGCATGAATAAGCCCCAGATGTTCCCGTTCTCAGCTGAACTTTCCACCAAGTTATTTCATACCCTCTATTTTTCACAAGTGCAGCTATTTCAACCTCTTGTGCTGGCCTATCTCTTTCCAAAGAAAATTGCCTCCAGCCAAATTCCTTCTCCCACCCACAGTAACTAATTGTCCATACTGTTATTCATCTCTTTTTCTGAAGAAGAATTAAATTGGCAAGACCCTTTAGTACAAGGGTGGGGACCTTTTTTTTCAAGGGCCACTGACCCACAGAGGGAAAAAATCAATTGGGGCCACACACAAGTAAAAAGCTGCTGGACTCAGTTTAGTTTGTTTGTTTTGTGGAAGAAAAAAAAGTGTCATCTATTTTAGGGTGAAAAAAAGAAAAGAAGAGGGGAAGCAGAGCTCCATTCACAAGACAGAAGAAATAATGATAATAATAATAATAATAATGATAATGATAATAATAATAATAATAATAATAATAAAAGACTCCAGGTCTATGCTATCCCACTTTTAGGAATGGGTTTAAAGGAAAAGGAGTGTGACACAGAGAGAAATTGAGAACTCTATAACAAAGCCAGAATGGAGAGAAAGAACCCCAGAACTAGTGAAAGATGAACAGTGGGATATACACAGGAAGACGTGGTAAGCCCCCACGTTCATGTGCTACTTGCCTTAACTGCTTTTCTCCAACCTGGAGTTCCCTGTGCTGTGCCCATTAGAATATAAGTTATCACTGCCCTTTGAAATCCTTATTAACTTTCTCAGAGTTTAGGAATGGTCCTTTCTACACTGAGAAACAGCTGCCTTGCTTTCATTTGCTTTGATTTTCAAACTTCAAAGCCATCTCTCTTTTTTTTTTAAAAAAAAGTTATTTTCTTAAGACTGTCTGAAGGTTTTACACATGTGTAAAGACTGTGTAAAGAATGACTAAAGTCCCTGACGTTGCAGAGCTGTCAGATGGCCTTATCTCTAGCCTTTGAGAGATTAGCACTCTCTTATTCCTTAGAGCTTGTACATTATGCTATGAAAGCATTATTTCATTGATTTGAAGCCCCCGCCCCCACTTACTTTGCATCCTAAGTTTGGATACTAGTATATTAGACAATATAGGGTGGAGAGCACATATATATCTGTAAGGAAAGCAACATCCAACAAGCATAGCTCTTTGGTGGCTCCTTTGCTGTTGGACACTAAACTTCTGAATGATTGCAGCTTACTAGTAGCCCAGTGACAATGATGCTGCTTTCAGACTGCTGTACTAACTTGAGAGCTGTGCAGATATGCTACTGTACCTTGGACCCAGAATATTCCGCCTTCTATACTGCTGTCTGAACAATCATAGAACAACCATAAAATAGGGCAATGTCAAAAGAAGAGGAAATAAAAGAATGAGGGAGGTAAACTAGGGCAACCCATGGAAGGACAGACCATTATCCTACAAGTCTGAAAAGCTGACTGTTAATGGGAGAAATAGGACTAGAACTACAGACTGGCATGGTGGTGCATGCTTGTGTGGGAAACAAAGACTGGTCTTGGTGTGGCACAAAGGACCACAGAAACAAAGGAAAAGTAGCTCTGCAAGGCATTTATTATTATTATTTTTCTGAGGAAAGAGTGTACCAGAACCCAAACCAGGCTACCAAACACATTTGGCCAAGATGGATTCTGTCTTATTCCTGACATAGGTGATTGCTGTGTCTCATCTCATTGGTGGGACACAGCTTTACAATGTAACATTTGCTAACCAGTGTAGAGTAGAAGGGGAGATACTGGAAATATAAGCCCCTGCTGGGCTAACTACCTTTGTTAGAAAACCAAAATAAAACACATCTGTTTCTCATACCTGGAATCCTAGCTACAGGAAGGTAGGCAGTTCAAGACTTGCCTCAGTTATACAATGACTCTGAGGCCAGCCTGGGCTACACAATGACTCTGAGGCCAGCTGGGGCAATTTAGAGAAGGCCTGCCTCAAGATAAAAATTTTGAGTGAATTGGGACTCTAGCTCCATAGAATAGTGATGTCTAGAGTGTGTCTAGCCTGATCAAGACCTTGACTTCAGTCTCCAATATCCCTCCCACTACAGAAGTTAACACAATGGTGATGAATAGCACCACCACAAACATCGGCTCTGAACACTGGAACTAAGACGTTACACCTTCTCATGCGATCACCCTGTCTCAGCCTGCCACATTTCAAGATTATAACTGGGTATTACCATACCTGGCTACCATTACCTTTTATACTTAGCAATATGTGTAATGGATAGCTTTCTAAGGATAATAATGTTTTTGGAAAAAAAATTTTTTTTGATGACTATCTCTTACTCTTTGGTATAGGAGCAGTGTGGCTCACATAATACGTATCTATTTGGTGGATTGTTTAATTACTTTTACAGCTTTTTGTTTGTATGGTTTGTTGTTGTATTTTTTTACTATTCAACAACAATGAGAGTGACATATCCTTATACATCTTTGCTGATTGTAATGGACTTTCTTAGGGAGAAATCATTGTAAATGGAGCTGCTGGTAGCAGGCTTCTTCAGCTGACTTCTTAGGCAAGGGCGTTATTCTAATGATTCTTATTACCTCTTATTCCATGGATTTCAGAGTAAAAAGATAGGATATTGCGTTCAGCATTAACTTTTGAGCCGTTTATAACCTGAATATTAACTTTCTCATCTGTAAACGAGAACAATAATATGTTAATGATAGCTAGATCATGGGATAGATGTAAATGTGGTACTGGAAATATTGAAGCACAGTAGTGCATATTTTTTATTAACATCTATATATTGTTGAGATTTCATAAGCAGCTACAAGCATGGTGGTGCATATCCAGAATTCTAGCACTTGAAAGGCAGGAACACGGGCCGTGCTGGGAGTTTATGAGCAGCTTGAGCTATTTAGCAATCTCCATTACAATTTCCATAACAATAAGAATTAAAGAGCAGCTTTAGTCGCCTAGATGTCCCTGCTTCAAAGAAGGCTGCCCCATAGCATCCATAGCGATCCTTCTGGGTTTTTCGATTTAATTCTGCTGCTGTTTCAAGTTAGGTTGTGTGTATGGTGGAGAGCACGGGTTTTCAATCCAGTGTGTGTCTGGCTGTCACATACTTAGATGATATTTGACCCCCTAAATTCTTAAATGCAGACCATTCACCTGGTGATTATTTGTCATTGTGTGCTGTGCTGGGGAGCAGAGCGGACCGTGTTCTTTTCTTCTTCCTCATTGGGCCGTCTATAAATACACCCAGAGTGTGTGGGTCTCAATTGAACACTCTGGCGAGACACCAACTTTCTCAGGAAGAAAGAGATCAGTTGCATTATAACACAACTTGCAATTCCTTTCCAAATTTCTGGTGCTTTTTCTTTGGGAAAAATAAAATGAAAACTGCTGCTGTTCATCATTGCTAGCCAAAAGCATTTATAGATTATGGATTCTTTTATTGAAAATGAAGCATTCAAGAAGCAAGGCATGCTTTCTTAGAGGTTGTGGGGCATAAACCAATTGTACAGCAGCACATAATGCATATTATTGGCTTCTGACAGCTGCCTTTCTCTAGGTTATTTATTTTATTTATTATTTTCTATAAAATGTAGAGTCATAAGACACACATACACACAAAACTTTAACTTAGCCTGGGCATGGTGATACATGTCTTTAATCCTAGCATTCAGAAAGTCAAGGCACATAGATCTCTAGGTTTAAGGCTAGCCAGGTCTTCAAAACGAGTTCCAGGCTAGCCAGTATACCCTGTCTCAAAAGGACATTTTAACCTGCATAAAAAAATTCCTAAAAGATGGAAGTAGGTGGATATGAGACAAACAAAACAAAACACACATACACAAAACAAACAAAAAAAATCAAAACATGGAGGGGCTGTGGAAAAGCACTGTCTTGTAGCTAGAGAAGGTAGGAATCAAGGAAATGTAAGGCTTTTAAGTCTTTTTTGTACCAGAGAAAGTAGCTACACACACACACACACACACACACACACACACACACACACACACAAACTGGTCTGCATCAACAAAAGAAAATATATAAAGCAAGCTAGGAATAGAAATCAGGTTGTGGTAAAAGTAAACAAGAAAAGTAAACAAAGCAGGAAAAGGCAAGAAAAAAGGGCTATAGGTTCCTAGAAGCCAAAGTGAGGGCTGACTTAGGGGTTTTTCTAGTCTTTGTGCCCAATATGGGACTCTTGGTGAAAAAAGGCAGGCCTCCATAAGCATAAATGGCACAGGGACATAACAGTATCTCAAAAAGACAGTGTTACAGAGAATAACCTTAAAGCACTTGGTGACTGGCTACAGAGGATAGAGTATAGAGTTAGTGACATATACAGGGAAATGGTGATTTAATGTGAGTGGGACACAGTAGGTCCCAGGTTGCAGGAATAATTAAAGGACAAGCTGTCCTTCTTCGTGGATCCTATACCCTGAAGCAAGTATGAGAAATCTGTGCAATAAGGGAAGGTGTGCCCAATACTTTATTTACTTGCAAACAGGACTGCTTCTCAATTTCTACCTACCTACACATGAGTCACCACAGGACTTCAAGACCCAGGAAGACCAGAGTCTTGGAAATCAAAAGGGTGCATGAAGTTCTGTTTCATCTCAGCTGTTCAAGCCTCAATAAGCTAAGCTTGGGGTGAAAAGGAGCCAAGAAAATGAAAGTGTCTATTACTCAGGCTTTGACAGACAAAGTAGGTAGCTTGGTATCGTATTTGAAAGTGATAGAACAGGCGAGAGAAGAAGGCGTAGGGCATGGCTTGATGTCTCTGTCAAAAATAACCAACACACATTCTCCAAGTGAGAGTCAGAACAGGGAGAAGGGAGAGAAGACTGTTTATTTCTCAGTTCTTACTGAGTTAAAGAGATTCTGAACAAATTGAACCAGGAACTTACATGGAGGACATGGTACTATTCTAGAATACTTCTTAAGAAAGTGAAAAAAAGGAGTACTCTAGATGACTTTATTATTGTTGTTGCCAATTGAGTCAGTCTGTGCAGCCCAAGGCTGGTCTTGAACTTCCTGTGTAACAAAGAATGGACATGAACTTCAGATCCTCCTGCTTCTATCTCCCAAGTGCTGGGATTATAAAGCCTGTAGCATTACACCTGGCTTTCTACACGGCCTTTGTAAAGACCTAGAATATTAACATTATATATTAACATTAAAGGCAAACCCCCAGTGTAAACAGTTCTTCATTTTTAATGGCAAAAAGGATTCCCTGTGTGCTTGCTTCTGCTCTGAACATGTCTATACATTTCCTTCACCTAAATTTATTATTTTCTCCATGTGCAAAATATTTCACCTTGTCTCAATAGCCCTATTTTTTTTTTTACTGCATCAACTCTAATTCCAAATAATCTCAAGTATCATTAGCCCCCATCAGGCCAAATTTATATAACTAACTCAAAGATAGAGGAGATTAAATATATGATTCATCCTCATCATAGGGCAAGATCCCCCTTCTACCTGTGTACTTATAAAAGCAGATAACATGATCCATTTTCAGAATGCGATGGCAGGGCAGGTGTTAGACGTTCTGTCCAATCAGGGAAATAGGTGGGTCAAAACTGGAACAGAATAATTCACTTGTTCATACATATATGCGTCACCCTTCTGTGTGCCAAGCTGTTTTAGGAGCACACAGCTCAGTGCTGAGTAGTAGGACAAATCTCTACCCTTAAGGAAAGACTGTAATCCAGCTCTTGTGCTGCCCATCCTAAATGCTTTGTTGGTTTTCTTAGTATTGGATCTGATCAGCAGAGCACAAGTGTGTGCTGAGGCAGAGAGAAGAAAGCCTGAGTGTTTTGTGAAAAGTCAGGTCGGTTTGCTCTCTGCATATGCTTGAATAAAACAACAGGCAAGGTGCTGTATACCACTCTAGGGAAACAGAGCAAACTACAAGTAGCTGCTATAATTAGAAAAACGCAGGAGTTTTTTTTCAAATAAGGAAATTTGTTCTAAAAAAGGTATGGAGAAGGCAAACAGTCACTGCTTCCCTCTGGTTCCCCACGCCTCTTTGTGAGGCTGTCACGAAACACAGTAGTCTCTCCAACACATCTAAGCTTCCACAGTGGCAGCTGAAGAAAAACACGATAATCTCTCTCGATCTTTCTCACAGTTTCGGTAATTTTTGAGACTTCAGTGAATGGATGACACTCAACATTCAACATCCAAGGAGCCACTTTTAATTGGGATATTGATGAAAAAAAACCGTGTAACAAATTGATTAAAGAGTAATAGTTAACACATTCATCAGGGACTCTAAATAGCTCACTGTGAGAACTTCTTAAGGTTCAATGAGGAATAAATCTTTACAGGTACTAGGCTTTTCTTTTAACTTTGCGCTGTGGGACCTGGAGCAGCTACTGGTCTGGTTTGAGTGGGTTATGACATATACTACATTCTTCTGAGGCCCAAAACACTGCCTACTCCAATCCTTATGTCCTGGCTAACAGGTAAAGTGACAGGGCCAAATTTAGAGACAAAGCAGCTCTCATTCCCCAGGCTATTCCATCAGGCAGTGGAGAGGAAGGTTTAATAAATTTTAATGGCAGGCTTCACCTCCTTTCCTAGGAAACTCTTGCAAGATTAGCAAGCTACACTCAGGAGTGGACATTATGAAACCCTGACCTCTGTCTATATCCCTTTCATGTTCCTATCCCTTCAGTGGCTGTCACCTACCAAAAGAGTAAAAACCTTGGATTCCTTCTTATGCTAATCTATAGCCCCTGGTGTTTGACACACCTTCTCAATCTCATCTTTCACTCCCCACCTTCTCTGCTACTCCAGCTTGTGGCCTCAGCTCTCTAGCCACTCGTTTTACTGATGTACTGTCAGGTCTTTGAGCCACTGCTCATACCACATTCCTTTGCTGGGAAAATCCTTCCTTGCAATCATTATCTGCCAAAATTCTCCTTGTCTTTCAAAGCCTGGCTTAAAGGCTACCGATTTTTGAAGTCCTGTCTAATTCTCTCAGGAGGAATGAATCTTTCCCTTGTCTGGGCTAGCAGGACCTTACTTATGCTCCTCTTATAACACTAATACGAGGCTAGGATATTAGAGATGTAGGTATGTCTTATCATCTACCTTGAGAGAGATCACACTCAAGTGGTATCCATGGGTACTTGCCCATAGTGCTGGGCATAGAGTTGCTCAGCATTGGATGAATGGATCCAATTGGTGATGATATATCCACGTGAGACGATAGATGTGTATGTAGAGTGGATTCTGTATAGCCTTATCAATGTACATGCCTAGCCAGTCAAACAGCACCACATAAAACACAGATGCCTAATACATAAAATAACTCCTAATATGACAGCATATATGTATAACCACACTTTACTAGATGTTCTGCCTCACAGGCTTTATTTTGAAAGGGTGTCAAAGAAATGATTACCGCTTAAGTGACTTCCAAGAATGACAGGGAAGAACAGAATCCATGAACTCAAGGAGAAGTTCATTTCTGTGTTGAATCTCAACCTCTTAGAGTGAAAACCTGTAGCTTCAGCAATTTGCACTGAAAGTTATCTGATGGCAAGTATTGATCAACCAATTTTCCACACAATAGTCCAGAAACCAACAAAAATAAAAGGATATCAGCGGTAAGATAACCGCTTCCTGTTTCTGGGCTGGGCATCTTTGAGCTCTCCACCTCCTTCAAGAATCCATAGGCAGCAATAATGAACTGCCTTTAGCTTGGATTAGGCTTTTGTATTAGCTCATTAATGAGTCTGGATTCCTTCCCCATTTTCCATGGTATCCCAGGCAGAGACAAAGACTCAGGCAGCAGGGGGCAGCTTTCCTTTTGCCTGATAACAAGTGCTCACTAGTGTCTGTCTGTAGTTAACAAATTCCGTAGGTCTTTGAAGGTAGAGCCCACAGAATAGGTCCGGCCTGCTCTAAGCTCTGCAATGCAAAACAGAGCTTCTCTGCAATTCAAATAGAGCTCAGGAATTCGGGCCTTAAGCGGTGTTCCCGGCATCTCTGACATCACCCCAACAGCTGAGAGTGATGGTGTCTTAAGGAAAGCTCAGTAGCCCCAAGCCTTGTAAATTCTTTCTGCTCTGCTGGCATGTGAAATGCACACACACAAATACATTCTATGCTTTTCCAAATCATTCTAAATACCTCCTGGAAGACATCTGCCAATAAGGATCCCAGAGCAGCCACATTTTAAATATAGGAACCTCTCAACATCTTCAACCAGAGAACAAAATGCAAAAGGAATGCAGATTAACTTGCCATGAACTTTATAGCTCTGAAGTCTATTTGATACTACTGTTCCATGAAAGGCCCTGGTACGATGAAGATCAAAATGAGACTTCTGGATCATGTGCTAATATCCCTAAGCTGCACTCGGAGGGTAGCTTGCCTATTAATAGAGTATCTAATTTAGGGCAGAGTTCAAATTTGGGGGAAATCTAAAGAACTTGATTTAAACATGCACAAGTGTGCATGAATACTGGGCACAGAATACAGGGATAATTCACACACACACACACACACACACATGCAGATACCATATATAGTTCATGTATCAGCTTCATTTTCTCTTCAAGCACTTTGAGCCAAACTAAATTTTCAACAGTTAAAAAAAATCTGTTGAAGTCTGGCTAGATACAATTTTTCCAAAAATCTTTAGAATTTAGATCATTGTGTTTAGAATTTTAAGACCACAGAAACATTCCAAACTAGAAAAGACACAGTTCCTCCAATCCTGCACAAGTATCTTAGTGGTGATTCTTGACTTTCCCTTCTGCTAACGCTTCATACTATAATAATATGAAAGGAGACAGACACTAGCTGTAATTTATATGTACATTGCATTTCACTTTATACTGAGCATTTAAGACAGATGATAGTATACCCATTTCCCAGGTATTAGGAAACTGAACAACGGACAGTTAAAAAAATTCATCCAAGGACATGACTGGCAGCTGAGCACAGATCAATTTGACTCCAAATACACTAGCAAATACACTAGTGTTGTGGTTTCTATCTTCTCATCGTAGTTCTTATCCTGTACCAATAAGGCTTTGCAATAATGACAGGTACTACTGTAATAAAAACTTATTTTTTTTCCTTTTTTTCTTTTGTTCTTTCCTCCTCTGCCTCCTCTTTCTCCTCCTCTTCCTTCCTTTCTTTTGTGGTGGTCACAAGGCTTGGGGGTGGGCCTGAGAGGACTGGCAAGTGAATTTGACTAGGGTGCACGTTGTGAAATTTCCAAATAATTAATACAAATAATGTCTTAATAAAAAAATTGCCTTAACATTAAGAACAAACAAACAAAAACCCAAACCCTCAGGTAGAGCAGTGAAACTTAGTCTCCAAACAGTCCTGTTAAACTTTTAAATACAGTGAAGAAAATTTTCCTAGTCTCTACCATGTTTTTCCCATTCCAATATATGTATGTGTATATACACTTCTTCCCTGCCAATGCTGTCCACACCATCTACAGTACTTGCTAAGGGATTGCTCATACGTTACCTCTTCCACATTATCACCAAAACCAATGCTGTCTACGAAGTCAGCTTCCCTGTCACTTGCACACATGTGTTTGGGAATCTCCTTGGAATACTGTACATTTATCCCTGGAACTTTTCAACTCTCTAGCTTTCTCTTGTCATTCAGCCTGTTAAGATAGATATATTTGGCTCCCAATGACAATATCAATAATAGTTAATACTACCTTCCTGCATGCTATGACTGAATATTAATGACATGCCTTGCTTCTCTGTCTTCATCTAGCTCATTTGGTAAAAAAAAAAAAGGTATATGTCAATCAAAGTTAAGTTGAAAGCAAAGCAGCGAAGACCTCTCTCCAGGCTGGCATCAGTTTGCTAAGAAAATATTCTTTAGGTCTAATAATTAATTGGCTCTACATTGACTAAGGCAGGTTATCGCTTTACCAACATTTCCTGGCACTTGTTGAAAAAGAACTCACAGTTATTTCTGTCTAAAAGCATGTCTATGCCAGAACTACAGACCAGCAACACATGTTCAATCACATAGCTGTAAGAGGAAATGTCTTGATTTTCTGTGAGAGAGTCCACAGTGGCTTCTAGTTCATAATTATTATGAAGAACTGACGCTATCCAAGAGACTGACCCAGAACTTTGCTAAGATGTGATGTTAGGCTCTTTAGCTTGTGATTTCCACAATCCAATTTCTGCCTCTTAAGGTTAAGGATAGAACATTATACTGGATTCCAGATTTGTGGCTCTTCCTCTATTTGTTGGCTAGACTAAAGTATATTGACAGTGCTAGCATGATAATTGTTTTAAGACTCCTCAGTGCCCTAGGATGTAATTGACCTGAACTTAAGCATCATTTTCATGATATAACACAAAATATCTATTTTAGATTTATTTTTTAATCTTGTCACAGACTCATCTATACTACATAATGTTTGGGGAACAACTGAAAAATATGAGTTACAAGAAAGTGTCTAGATAAATTTATTAGGGAGAAAAAGAGATTACACATTAAAACTCTTAAAAAATACCAACTGAAATCCAGTGCATTAAATGATGGTGTTAAGCCGGGCGGTGGTGGCGCACGCCTTTAATCCCAGCACTTGGGAGGCAGAGGCAGGCGGATTTCTGAGTTCGAGGCCAGCCTGGTCTACCAAGTGAGTTCCAGGACAGCCAGAACTACACAGAGAAACCCTGTCTTGAAAAACCAAAAAAAAAAAAAATGATGGTGTTATTTTTTCATTTTGAATATTAGATGGGAGTCTAGTAGAAAAACTCCACTTTTCAGTTGCTATGCAAAAATCACTGTGGTTGCTGCCTAAGGAGATCCTATAATTAGAGATACAGGGTTGACTTTATTAAGACTTTATTTCCACTAAATACCAACAATGAGCTCATATAGAATATGGCCCTATGTCTGGTCATGTGTCAAATGCATTTAAAAGGCAATGATCAGACTCAACTAACCATGGGGAAGACTCCCATCTTAAAAAAAGAAAAGAAAAACAAATAACGGTAGGTGTGCTGGACTATGGCCGGATATTTTGTTGGGACAACTAACATGTGACTTTCTCCAGGGATGAGACTATGAAAAAGATCATTTTAGACAAGATAGCTCAGCACTCTTTATTTCCATTGGATTTTGTCAGAATTCTAATGACATAGGCAAGGAAATCTTGGAAGTGTTGGTCATCAGCTTTGAACATGGGATTTCACTTATCATTTCTAAAAGGAATAACGTTACCATCAAGCCAAGCATATTCTCTTGTCTGATCTCCAGGAAGTTACTGAAAAACACATGCACTAATTTTCTTGTGTGTTGTAGATATTCTGTATATTGAGGTAATGTTCACATTGGATTAAATGTTCAAAAGTTTTAAGAGCAGCCTGAGATTTTTATTGTTTTATTCAGAAGACTAATATCTATCTAAGAAGTTTACAACTAGAATTTCTTCATTGAAATAAGAATGAAAGACTCCCACATTCACCATGGAACAGAATCTGAATGCACTGTCCTAAAATAACTGAGTTATTTGGCATTTAAATCTACTGACTAATATGATGTTAATTTTGTCATCCTTAGAAGGGGGAGGAAAATCTTGAATTGTTAATGTATCCTGGAAGATAGAGGAACTGAGATCCAACGCATGCCAGTATAAAGATGACTGATTCTGGATGTAGAACAGAGTCAGTCTCTGCGAGAGGGTCCAGCGCCTGCGTAATATGTTCTCCTGAGTCTGCCTGCTTTGGGTTCAGTGATCCCTCCCCACAGAGACCACCTCCACTCAGTGTATTAACTATTCAACGGGTTTAATGAGTGAGGTGGTGGGTAATGAGGTGTACTTGTTATGAACAAACCTAGTTAATAATGTCTACAAGAGATAAATAATTAGCAAGCTCATGCTTCATGTCACAGGGCTTTTAGTTTCAAAGATGAACTGCTAAAGAATGACCTCCTGCCATGACCTGAACTGTACAAAAAAACATGCTTGTCTATGTACATTCTTATTTGCATTAGAAAAGACTTTGGGGGCAAACTAGAGTATACACATGCAACTACAATGACAAAAATGATAATAAATAAAAGAAATTAAAATCTATAGAAAATCGAATACGGTAAAATATAGTAATGAAGAAAAACTGTATCTCCCTCTGTTGCTGAATCAATCTATCATGGTAATGCTACCAAAACCATGCTACTCACCATTCCTGACTCATCTTCCAGTTTTGAATAGTTTAATTAATATGCAAGGACTAAAATACATGACCCAATTTGAATACATTTAATGCTGTATATCCTAAATATAGCAAGTAGTTCTTTTTCAAGAAATTTAATCTAAAATATTTGAGAATTCTCTTTGGTGCAATGTTATTAAACTGTAAATAGTAATTAAGATATTAAAAACACATGCTCCCCAAAGCCACCAGACATTGTAATTATATTTCAAGCTATTAAACAGAAAGACAAAAGATTTTTAAATGATAAATGTGCTGTGGAATGTATCAGCTAATTCCTGTTACTTTGAGAAATAATGTTTTGCTCCACAGAATCTAGCAGCTGATATTTAACGACTAATTTACACTGTCCTTTTGTGACTGAGAAGCCTCTTCATTAGCTTTTGTAGATACCCTGTCTCCTTTACCACTAACCCCGTCTGGTTCTATGTGGAAACAGAAGTTACTATTGTTCTGTAACACCATTTGTAAGTAAATAGTTATCCTAGATAGTGGGATATATATCCTAGATATTGAGATTTGAGGAAGGCCTTTTATTTAAATCTGATTTTCAGAAAGCTTAAAAAAAAACGAGCCTAGAATTCATGTTTAAGAGTAGCTTTTCTAGAAAGCACTGGATCAGGTCGTTGTTTTTTTAGCTATTGTCAGTTTTTATGGGAAGACTATGAAAACATTACTTGATGTGTTCCAATCATAACTAAGAGCCAACTCAAAGATTTGGAAAAACTGCATGCTAAGGAATGTACCTTCTCTGTTACTCAACAACTTTACAAATTAACTTATTAAATATTTAACATTCTATTTAGACAACAAGTGTCTTCATTGTACCAGACTCTATCCAGCATCTTAAAAATAGTTTGCCACGATTTCCAGAGAGAGATAGAAGTAGAGATATTTCACTGTCTGTTGTACATTTGATTTTTTTCCCTTTGGCCCATTATTTAGGGATTTGAGATGATAGCTCACAGATTCACCTATGCCACAGAGTGTCTGTATTTGTTCATCATACAATGTAGTAGGCAGTTTTCTAATGACTGTCCCAATTGGGATTCTGGAAAACATGCTTTGTCTTTTTTTGTTGAAGACTTTAAACCTTAGACTATAGAAATGTGTATATTTGGCCCTTCAAAATTGTTAATCCACACAAAGTAGGGGGCTTGAGATATTTGTACTCCTATTCACATTTTATATATGGATCCTAATAGTACCTTGTTGTTATTCTTCTCTTCATTTGGTAAGTAGATAAGTAGAAGGAAAGCTAAGAACAAAGCCTTGGAGTTTGGATCTCATTAGAGCATTCTAGTTTCTTCTTCTGGTAAATGCAAGTAACAGAGCCTATCCTGCTTTCCTCTCAGAGCATCAGTTTATCTAATGTACATAAGAGCGCATCTACAAACTGATCTGTACTGTGCAAATGTATGGTTGAATTATCATTTAGATAGAGTTAGATGGTTAGCATAATTCAAAGACAGGTCAAATATCTGGCCCTTGGGAATGGATACATAGTAGGAGTGATAAATACCAATTTTTTTAACACTTAATGTTTTATAGCTTGATGAAAAGAAGGCATAAGAACAGAAGAACTGGATAGGGGGAAGGGAAAGTTGAAGTTCCATCTGCCTGTCCTGGAAGGCTGGTGGGAAGGGAAGAACCTCTGAAAGGATGAGAGGTTACACAGTAGAAAGGAGTGACCTGGGAACAGGGTGTTTTATAAAGAGTGCAGAGCAGAGAATAAAGTCACAAGACTTGTACACAAGAGGGTGCTGGGTTAAAGCCTGACCTTCAGTCACAAATCACAGAATCACACGGCTGGAAGGAATCTTAAGAGGCCATCTCATCTACACCCCCCCCCCCCCCCCCGCCATTCAACAGGACATTGTAGCCATCCTAAACAGATGAGACTTTATCCTACTTTGAATGAGAAATTCTTGACACCAAATGGGCAGGTATTGACTGCTCTGGCCTCAACTCTTTACAACAGGCAGGAAAACAATTTCTGGAATTTCATTTGAGCCTTTACTGAAATGGGCAACATGATAAATTACTAGTTTTTCCTTGAGGACAATAACTTCTGTGGTAGTTTCAGTGCAGCAAAATTAGCTGTAATTTATAAATACACTTAAACAGAGAAAATGCTACTGACAAACTAAGTTAGAGGATCAGTTGCCCACAGCATCATATGGGTACGAAGGTATTATGAACATTCTTGGTATTTGTGGAGTCTTCTCTGCACATAGGAGTCTGGAGCAGAAACAAAAGTTGGTTTAAAAAAATATGGTCTAGTAAATTCCAGAACTAATACTGAGAACCAAGAAGGGTTCAATTCCTCCCCTAACAAAAACCAATAAATCCTCACATAAATTAGAAACTGGAAAAGAAATAAAAAGGACCTCATTTTCAATCGTGGGAATCTTACACATGAACTATGTGGCTTATGAGGAAGAGAGAGTATATTACACACCTGTGCCCCTTCCCAGGAAATGGGCCCAGGACTGACTGACCCTGAACCCATCCCCTCAAGGTTACACTATGGGACTGTCAATGTATAAATAATGTTACTTTATTCTCTCAGTGGGTATAGTATTTCCAGTGCTATCAACAGAAACCGTAATCTGAAAGGAGGCAGCTGAGAATGTCTGTGAAAGAAAAGTTGAGTTATTTTGGGAGATGCTCGTAAATGCTCTAATTCAACAGGATGGACACACAAGCCAAGATAGGAAGATATCTCTTCATTTATAGACAGAAAGGATGGAAAGTAACATTACCTGAATTCTCCATTCACATGCAAACATAGGCAAGTTAAGTTGATTCTACCTCCCTACTGCCAAAAGTTTAGGCCAATTTAGTCAGGCACTCACTGAATCCAGATGTTTGGCAGTATATAAGAAACAACATCTGGATAATTGATTGAATTTTCAACTATTCTCACTAGATGCTTGGCAGCATGCCTGCACCTCCACTAATGGCTCCTTGCCTCAGTTTCTCTAGCTATAAAGAGGGGATAAACGTTTATCACTTGGTGGGGATGATAAAATCTTTAAGGGTAATGAATTCTTGAAAAGAATGGTTCTATGAGAGTATTATATCTCAGACAATTCCAGGTTGGATGCCCCCCAACAAAACAACTAGTATTGAGAACATTCAGTGACTGAAATAATGTTACGTGCTATAGAAATCTAATGAATTATCAGTGTTAATATCTTTATCATCAAAATCAAAACTCTGTTCCTTTGCCATTTCCCCAAATAATCTCACTTATGTGTGCTGTTCATGTAAAGCAACACAAGTGAGAAGGAAAGAAAGTCTGGGTGGATGTTTGGAGCCAGAGCAATGGTAACAGGTAAAACTGGTCCATCAATGACAATCAATTGTTCAATGGTATTTGTATAGAAAGGGAAAATGTGCACACACTAAGTAATGAGTGGAGGGAGAAGAAAGGAATGCTGACGGTGAATCTGCCCTTTCTTTGTTTACCTCTCCCTCTCCTTGGATTACTTTGTGCTTTTGTGGCTGAAAGTTAGATGAAAGAAAAAATATAAGAGAGAACACAAGCGAGGTAACAAAGGAACCTACAGTCACATAAAACTCAGGGACCAAAGGAATGAAGTTCCCTTTCAAAGGTAAGTGCTGCCTACTGGGAGAAGCCTAAACAGCAGCTCCATAACTACCATTGAATAAAGGCCTGGCATGCAAACACAATTACATTTATGCATATGTATTATTTATGAATGTTATATTATGTACACACATGTGCTTTAGATGTGCTTGAGCTAGTCTTAGAGTACTACTGATGGGAGAATTAAAGCACTGATTTGCCTAAGGTTATATATTAAAAATACACGATAATATATACATATTTATATATTTATAAATATTGTATGTATATTTATGTATATATTTATACAGGCATATTTAATTTATATACAAATACATATGGATGTACATATAATATATACATATATATTAAAATACATAATTAAATTCAGACCCAACTTGGATGCAAATTCTGTAACTCTAGCTGAAGCCTTTACAAAAGGGCTTGCTGTAAATATCTTTGGTGATTACTAGATCATATTGAAGCCTATATATTCTCAACTTTTCCCCTTTTCAAGTGGATTCTGTCCACAGGTCTTTGTCTGAGATTCTTTTATGGCTGCCCCTCTCTACTTATCTTTACTTATTCTTCCCTTACACATGGTTTATAGCAGCTCTTAATATTTGTCCCTCCCAAGGCTCTTCCCCCTAGCCTAGCTCACCCTATGTTTCTGCCAGGTCACTCCAAACTATTGAGTAGCAACTCTCTACACGCTTTATCGTATATCACACTTTATCTTTCTTGAGGTGTTTATGCTTGAGCTCCCTTCCAGGGAGGCTGTTAAAACAGAGTATTACATTTCTTTTCAATCTCAGAAGTCCCTAGGACCCAGGAGAACACATACCAGGTATACCTTAAAGTCTGTTAACATCTATACTCAGGATTAGAGGCACAGTGATGGGCTCCGAAGTTTTGGTCTCACTAGTGCAGGATTCTGAGTAGACTTGCCCAGACACAATTAGTTGGGGTCATTATAAATAGTCTGAAGATCAATTCTGCCTTCACTCCTAGGTGAAGTGGCCACACTGTCTTTGCCTTGGTACCCTCTGAGACACATCTGGGAAGAATCACACTGCTGTGGCCATGTGCTTAGCAGCAGTAACAAGCATTTATTAAGTGCTCACTGAGCTCAGGACACTTGAGGAGACACTGTAAGAGTTCCTGCAAGTGTGCTTTCAGAATGCTCAGGATGCAATCGAAGTGAAATCTGCTACCATCAGAAAGCCCTTGCAAACAGTTTTCTCAGAATGCCAAAAATTCACTAATGTTCACACAGAAAATAAAATCAGGCTTGTATCTTCACAGTAACTTCTGTCTGTGCACAAATATTTTACTCTCATTAAATTCTTCCCAAGCTACAAATAGTAGCCAGTACCTGGGCCCTCCCATTCATGAAGCATGGCATGGCACAGAAACACTGTCACTGTGGCATATGGTAACCTTTCTGGTGGCTTTGAAAGAAATATGTGGCCACAAAGCAATCACAAGCAGATGGTACAACTCACATCTATTTGTGTCTTGTTGTAAAACTCCTGACAAGAGGGGGAAAATATGTGTATAGGTCAAGAAAATGAGAGGAGTGAGTCAGAATTTGGCAAAGGTGCTATGAAACTGGGCCTCTGAGATCTGCTGGTGGTAGTGAAAACTGATACATTCTCATTGGAAAGCAATTTGGAGACAGCCATTGAAATATTCACATTCCCTTAACGCAACAGCACAGTACTGTAAGAAAATAATCTATGATCAAGAGACAGTGCTACGGATAAAGAGACAGCTCAATGATGGAATGAAACTGGAATCAACTAGGATGTCTATCAATCATGATGAATAGACAACAGAACGTTGCACGGCCACAGCAAATGATTAATGGGAGCATGAGAATGTGTTGTCAGTATAGTACGGTTTCAAACATTTATTTGATGAAGCCAGACATTGTGACTATACCATTATGATTTCTCTCTTACTGCAATATCATAATAATTAAAAATAGAGTGAAAGATGTCCATTTTAGCAGGTAAACTCATTGAAGAAAATGAATAATGGCTGCTTCCCCACCTGCCTAAATATCAGTTTGAGCAATGAAAATCATCTGCCTCATATTGATTTCTTTTGCATTTCCACTTTGGTTGGCTATGACACATACCTGGTTAATGTGCTTCAGTTTGTCAATGATCTGGCTAACCACCGGCTCGGGGCCCTTCATCTTCAGCTCATGGAGGTTAAACTGATTCTTCATCCCATTCCTTGCCGCCTTCTGGCTGTATCTATAGAGAGGAAGGGAAAGAGAAAATTTGTCAATGAGAGTTCCAATCAAACAGACTGAGTCCATTGGGTACCAACAAGGCAACTGACTATAAATTCTCTCCTGCCTTATAGAACATGAGATGGAAGCACTGTGCTAGGGGAAGTTCAAGGTAAGGACTAGCTCTGTATGTGCTTCCTACTCATTTGAAGGAGAAAGAACTTCCCATGCTCTCTACCTTTGCCTTCCACTCATACTCCTCACAACTTCCTGTGGACCCCACAGGAGCTGTTTTTCTGTTCAGGGAGCTTTTTCAACCAGATGCAGCATACATTATGCCTGCTAGCTTGCCTCCATGTTCTCCCCTGGAAGAGAAAGTCACGGCTCAGGAGAGGCTTGTTGACTTTGTTCTGTGTGGGGAATCACAAGCTTTGCTTTTGAGCTGGAGGATATATTAAGGTCTCTATGGATGTCCGCATCAGGATGAGCAGGGCGAAGATTTATAATCTAAGGCCATTCATTCTACCTTTCATCCCCAGTGTCAGGCTTTTCTGGCTTCAACCGGAACAGTGATTCTCACTTGATTGAACATTTTTCTGTACCCACGGTTCCAGATCTTAATTTTAACACAAATTGGAATCCTGTCGTACATCCTTATTTGTATCATTTTCTGTCCTAATACCTATACATACTCCATTTCAGAACATACGGAACTGCTTTGTTCTTATTGTTTTGCATGAATGTATCATAATTTATTTGTCCAATCTGCTTCTGAGAAACAACTAAATTATTTGTAAAAACTTTGATAATATAAACAATGCTGCAAAGAATAGCCTTGTGTGCTGATTTAATGTCGTTATACTTTTTGTATAGCACTTTACAGTACTGAGTTTATTCCTGCCGAGAGAGAGAGAGAGAGAGAGAGAGAGAGAGAGAGAGAGAGAGAGAATTCATCATATATATGGTCAGCTCCTAGAAGCTTTGCAGTTTCCTGGCACCGAATAAAAAGGCAACCACTGAATTGTCAGATCACTGAGCCAACTGGTCTTTATCAAACAGTATACTCAGTATTAGCCACCCTGTTTATGTCCACAGAGTGCTGCTCAAATGTGGTTCCTCCCTGGTGATACCAGTTCCGACTTCTTTCTTTACTCCTGCTATTGCCTAAGGAAGAGACCCTATGCACAGAAGAAGATGTAGGACTAATTCAGAAATGAACCTCGGGAACGTGTTCTTAAAGATACCTCCTTGGACTTGTCCCTATCAAAGCTCATCAAACACATTTATGTGCCTTCCTACGCAGCAAACATTTTCCTGAAGCTCATTATCCTCACCAGGATTGTAGAAAGACATGCCAGCTTAGCAATTTGGTCCTGGCCTCCCCATTCTAAAGCTATTATGAATATTAAATCTAATTACTCTCATAGCTGATCCCTTGGTGACTCTACTGTAGGTTCTCTGCCACTCAAAAAAAAAATTACCCTCTAGTTGGCTTTTCTTTTCTCATCTCTCATTTTCTAGTCATGAATTAGAAGTAAACATGGGCAGCTCAACACTGCTCCATGACCCCAAGGAGACTCAGTTTTAAAAAAAATGCAGCACATCTAAAAGCTCTCTCTACTTTTTTTGATAGTTGAAATAGCATTCACTGTTGCACTGTATCATGTGCTATTTAAATCCTCAAAGAGTTCTAGTAAATTAAGCATGGTTTCTGGTTACAGAAGTGTTGGGAAGGACTGGCTTGTGGTTTAGACATAGAATTCTTCTTTATCTCATTTATGTCACAGAGCACTAGTCAAATGTACTCATCCAACTGATGCTCATTGTTGCTAAAATTTAGTGACACTATTTAAGTACTATATATGTTCTTATACTATCCTGTAAATACTCAGTACACTAGCCTACCTCACATCTTTTCCTGTATCTTATCTCTCTATCCTTAGCTTGGAAAAAAGAAACACTGAACCAGATTTTAAAAGCAATGACTGTCACAATGGAATATGAGGCAGACATTAAAAGATCTTTATGCACTGATAGAGAAGAAAGGCCAAGATACATTAAAACAGATAAAAACCGTACAAGTTGAGAATGTCCAGTGTGGTTCTCTATTTGTGATAAAAATGGGTTTGTATAGATATTATATTAGGCCTTTCCCACTTGTCTACAGCTTCCCCTTCTATAGAATCACTGGTTGGCAAATAGCAATAGTGATAGCTTGAAAACATTAAGTAAAAAACTACAAAAATAATTAATTCATAGGTTTCAAATTGAATATTGTTCTAAGTAGTATGATAAAACCTATACCACCGTCACTCATTCATGTCTTGGATATAAATTACCTCTGTGTTTAACATGTCTAAGTTGTATATGCTACACCACTCACTATTAGACACTTAGAAACTGCCTAAATTATCAGACTGACTTCAGAGAGAGGGAGAGATCACAAAACTTTTATTATAGTACACATATAGTATAGAAGTTTTATGATATTATTATTAATCTTTTGCCATGTCTAATTTCTAAACTAAACTTTATAATAATAGTTGTCTATGTTCAGGAAACAACAGTACAGGCATCCTTTGGTATGCAAGTGTGATTAGTTCCAGAATCTCCCTTTATATAAAAAAAAACACTTTATATGTATATAACCTACACAAGCCTCTCATATAGTTTAAATCATCTCAATGTTACTTATTATACTTACTGTAATACAAATAATTATTATATTATTTAGGAAGTCATGACAAGAAAAGCATCCATATATGTTCAACATATTCAGCACGATACATCTACCCCATACTTATTTATCCTCTCCAGAGTCTCATTATATAGCCTTGGTTGGCCTGGAACTCACTGGGTAGATCAATGTGGGCTTGAACTCACAGAAATCTGCCTGCCTTTGCGTCTGGAGTGCTGGGATTAAAGGTGTGTACTACCACAGTCAGCTCCGTTTTTGTTTTTTGGTTTTGTTTTTTCTTTTCAGTGCTGGGCCTCATGCATACTAGGCAAGTGTTCTACTACTGACCAACATTTCCTTTCTTTCTCTTATCCTGTCAAAGATCCAACTCAGGAGTTTCAGTGTGCTAGCATGAGGTCTACCACAGACCTACATGGCCAGTCTTTTCCTACTTGTGTTTCCAAATTGTGTTTGGTTGAATCCTTGGACATAGAGAGGTGACTATTTATGTGGGATTCAGTACTATCATCCTTTTAAGGAACCAAGCAGGGGTCTTGGGATCCATCCTTTACAAAAGAAGAATACCTGTACTCTCATATGTTATCTAACTGTTCAAATATGTACAGAAAACAAGAAACTAGTGGCAGCTGTTACTTCTGATAAGTGACAATAAGTGGATGTTGGGCAAGACTTGTTTATGTGTTTTATAACTTTATTAATCCTCTGTATTTAATACCATGGGTATTTGTTTCTCTGTGTGGTACTGACAACTGAACCTAGGGCCTTTCCCACATTAGAGAAGTTCTTTTCTATTGTGTTACATGTTCAGTCCCCTACGGTGAGCTTTCTAAACCTTTGTAGCTATTTGATTTTTTTTTAAAATAAATGAAATTGTACATCACAGTTAACTTCAATTTTTCCAGGGTTTGCAAGGCATGACTGACAAAATTTGAATGTATTTATCTTGCACAATGTGATGTTCAGATACGTGTATATCTAGCGAAATGATTTCCAAAAGCCAGTTGTTTAATCTATTCATTACCTCACTCCAACATCCCTTTTGTTGTAATAACTTAAAAAAAATTGCTATGTTTATTTAAGCACATGTGTCTCCCTGCGAAGGGACACAGATGGTGTGTTCTCAGGGTATTTATTTCATGGGACATGTGTACTATGAGTGTCAAGCCCAAAGGGAATCAGTTAGGGATGATGTCTCTGGAGTTTCCAGTTAATGAATTCATTCAGCATTTCATGGCCGTAGGTTCCCTCAGTGCTGCAGATGCATGCAGTTCATGACAGTGTTTGAATGAGGCTGAGCCATCATAGATTCAATTCACTGCAAAGGACATGCCAGGGACAGGAGCACTCATTAGCCTCGGGAGATTTTAACGGTGGGTTATCTGGTTAGCAATACTTATCTGGACTTGATTAATTGTCCTTCTCTTCTCACAACTGCCTCTTCCCAGAAGTTTTAACATGCCTCTGGCAATAGAAGAATAGAAATGCCCACCTCCGCTGAAACGGAATGCTTTTTTAGCTGTATATATTTAGCATGATGTTTGAGGTGTTACCACCTTTAAGCACTGCGTGTAGTATCTTCTTCCCCCCATCCTGTTTGGATCTATTCAGCACAATAATGACTGCCGTGATACTAAGAAAACCCTATTTGTGCAGTGAAAAGGAGAACGGTTTTCCCTTTCAGGCAGATTGGTTAAGGCCTGGAGGGGGGGAAGGAGGGAGGAAACCTGTGTAAAAGCCTTAAAGAGAAAAGGAACCTAATTAAAACAGGACATCTGGGCATGCTTGTCCTGGGACAGTTGAAGCAAAGAGAGCACTTGTAAAAGAGGAATAGAGTCAAACAAGCGTAAAATGGGCGAGCTTTTCTTCCTAAATCTGCACTGGCTGAGGCAATCAGCGGATGCAAACAGAGAATGCTGGAGATGGAAGCGCCTTCACAGACCAGCGGGTCCAACCCCCTCTCCATGTATATGAAGAAACAGACTCAGCAAGGGACTTTTCAAACAGCGAAAACTACAAGTTTCATACTCAGAATAAAACTCTTTTCTTTAAAGGTCCCTCAAACATATCCTGTACATTCCTAACACTGCTGGTTCTGATTTAGGGCAAGGCGGTTGCTGGAGACCTCACTTTCCTTCTTGCCCTAGGCATTAGAATGGTGGTAAGGGTTAGCGAGCAAGTCTCAGAAGGACTAACTCCTGGCTAAAAGGATTTGATTTCACAAAAGTTTACATTCAATTGCTGCCTGGTTATGGCTGGGTGGGAAAAAAGAAAAGCTATAGATCATACATGCTCAGAGCGCCATCTTATGGAGACACTGTGGCATGACAATAAATAGTCTGTCAACCTTGGAAAATACTGGCCACAAGCACTGGGGGAAAATGGGCTAATTTTAAACGAACAAATAGCTTCAAAAACAAACTCGAACATAGAGTAGAAAAAACCATCTTATTAAGAGGCTCTAAGAGAAAACTGTTTCCTGTTGGAGATGCAGCCTTTAATTTGCATAAATACACAAAAATAAAAGATGAAATTAGCTGAGATTTTAAATGTGTTTAATAAAGAAAGTGACAATTTTTCCTACTGATTTGTGGACATTTCTTTGTTTGTTTATGTTGTGTCATAGTGTTTACCCCTGGCTACCCTGGGACTTGCAATATGAACATCAAGCTGGTCCTAAACTGATTACAAGCGGGGACCATTAATCCCAGATTTTTATGGATATAGTCAAAGAGAAATGTTTCATCTGTTTCATTTTTTTTCTAACTGCAGGACGACAGTTACAAACAACTTCAAGGCAAATTTTCAATGCTAACAGCACACTTATCCACGATATTCCAAGAAATACCTGTGTTTTCACACAATTGCCTCTCAGAAATTACAGAGATTTTAGTAGCAAGAAAGAAAATGCTCGGGACAGAATCAGAAGGATGCAAAGCCATTCACATCTCATTTTAGAAGACATTAGCATGCTAGGGGAGTGAGTGTCAATCCATTTCTATCCTTGTTTTAAGCCTCACTTGAGAAAGGGCTAAAAGATTACTCTTGGAATAGCAATGACTTAAATCCAGAGATGTAGCGAATATTTTCTAGCCGGTGAAGAAAATGTGAACGTTGATATTATCCCTCAGAGTCTGGGGCTGGGGGAAGCAGTTGGTCCAGCAGAGGGAGGACAATAGACAATGCCTGGGATAGCATTACCTGTACCTCAGTCTAACAATCAAAGGATCCAGGAGAGGAGGAGAGACAAAAAGAAACCCACCTTCCATGGGCTGGGATTACAAGCAATCACTATACCAGTTGAGCTACACCCCTTCCCCTAGATAACACATTTACAAAAAGGCCAAGTCATGTGGTAGAAAGAGAACTGGGCTTATACACAAAGATACAGATTCAAATATTGGTTCCCCAAATAAAAATAAAACTGGCTTCCCTTCAAACAGGTAAGGAATAAAGCCACTAGCATGTTTTGGGGGACTAGTTGATAGGACAAATGCTATTGAGTTGAGATTACATAGGCTATGTGGTTCCAACTGTGCCTAGGAACACAGAACTTTCTATAGGAGAGCTCTTGTTATGTGAGAGTACAAAATACAGTGCCAGACAGAACGTAGGCCTTCAACAAACATTGTTTGCAAAGAACTTCCTGAGAGTGCCCAAATGAACCTTGAGAACAATAGTTAGGAGAAGCTTCAAGTTCCTCACACCCACCCTGTGGGGGAAACCCAAGGCTTCCATTGTCTTCAGTCTGGTCCTATGTAAAGTGTAAGTTAAGGCTGAAGTGGGAATACTATAGGGCCAGAACATTAGGATCAAGGTAAAAGAACACAAAGTTTACTTTGTCTTTGCTCTTGAACTCTGACGGCTAAGCGACAGGCACTGAATACTCAAGCCTAGCTGTGGAGGACTCTTCAGCAGAGAGACCTTCACAGAGCTTCCAAGGGACAGTGCTTATCAAGGAAGAACCTGTTGGCCAGGACTTTAAGTGCTTCATACTTCATCGTGTTGTTTTGAATGTCAAATGAATTGTCAGAGGTCTAGAGCAAAGGGCAGACTGACTCCACAGCAATGGGAACTGCAGAGAGATCCTTTAAAAGATAAACATTCCTGTTATCCTTTGGCTGGAAGCCTCTTTTCCCTTAGCTATAGTTACTAGCAGGCCTCTAAACCTTTCACCTGCAGGGTTATCCCTCCACCCCTACTCTCCAACCCCTGCCCCAGGTCTTCAGCCCGAGGAAACAGAACTGCTAAAGGTGTTAGCTTAGCTGACTCACCTGGCAAGCCCCAGGCTTTGGAATTTGCCTTGTCCTTCAAAGCTATTCTTTCACGCTCTTGGAGTGAGCCCCGGGTGTTCAGGCACTTCCTCTTGCCTAGCAATGTTTCATTATTTCCCTGGGCGATCTGACCTGAACTCTGGCCCATTTCCCTCATTTGTATTCACCTCTGCGTCTACAGCCTTATTCGTTTCCTGGCAAAACCTGGCCCTTATTCGTTAGGGCCTCACTAGATATCTGTGGGGCTGATGCGAGGTGGAGGGCCCCCCCCACAAAGCTCAGTTTATAGGGTGGAAACTTACTCTTGCCTAGTTCTAATTATTCAGTCTTGTTGGATCTGCATTCTTTAACGGGAGGGCTTGCCTTACACAGACTGGCCTTCTGGTCTCCCTGCCAGTCTCTTTCACCTATCAAGTCACACTACTTTAGGTCACTGTCTTCATGGCAGACTTGCTTTTCTATGCCCTACTAAATGTTACCATTCAAGTGGCATGACACATACCACTTGGTTCGGCTAGCCAGAGAGAAGGCCTCTCGCAGCTCACAGCCCACTCCTTCCAGCCTCTTGTCCTTCCCTTCAGACTAGTCACTGGGCTTCCAAACCTGCTAGCAACATGCATTTGTATCACAACCTCTTTTTGAATGGCCGTTTGAACTCATGATGTTCTATGGTTGTGAACCAAATTTGATACACCTCTTCTGGGACTTCCGCTGTCACCATGTGATATAGGGTGTGCCTCTACTTATTACAGGTGGAGCATCTTTTGTCTAAAATGCTCAGGACTGAAAGTGTTTGGATTCCCCCCCCCCCCGCAACCCCCATTTTGGGGATACTGTCTTATATATAATGAGATATCCTGGAGATGAGACTCACATATAAACATAAAATTCCTTCTCATTTCCTATATTCTTTATCTATAATTCAAACAACCTAGGGGTATGGTATATTTGTAATGTACCTACATTTTGACTGTGACCCATCACATGAGGTCAGCTGTAGAATCTTTCCAATTCTGACATCCTATCAACCCTCTGGAAGTTCCTGATCCTGAGGCAGTAGGGACTTTGGAATTTTAGTGTTCACATTGTGAACTACTAAAAGACAAAGCCTTCTGTATTGTAGCATCTAGTGGACTGGAATAGTGTGCCTCTTACCGTGGGGAAGGAGCTAGCAATGGTAAGGTAAGTCAGTGTGAATCTGGACCCAGAACACTGAAGGGTATCTCATACTGTGGGACTACGCCTTCACTGTCTTAACATTGGTTTCTCAATTCCTGAACTGAGGTTAAGAAGAAGTAGGAAGAAAGAATACTCAGTGAGTCTTCATCTGGTGGACAAGTGGCAATGTGGAGCACAGATAGAGGTGACAACTAGTCTAGATCAAGAGCTTGTCACCACCAGAGGCTCCAGATCAGACTAGCATCACCCTTAACAGGCTTGAGCCAGGCACTGGCACCTTATAGTCACCAACCATTAACTAGAGGCTAGGAATAACAGAGGGCAAGGGGGTGTGAGCTCCAGCATGAACTAGGTCCACTCCGACTGCCCAAGTTGCTCAGATGTTCCCAGCAGTTTGCACCTGCTCTGTCACTAGAACAAGCCACCCATTGTGTGAAGCTGTAGGCGTGGTGATATTAAGCAAACAACAACAAAATGACTCTCCCAAGTGAGCCTAAAGCAGATGGGAGTCCAGGAAAACTTTACTAAGCCAAATAAAAGTGACCGTAAAGCACTTGATAAAATAGAAACTACCACGTAAATACTTAATAAAAGCACACAGCAATTCACACAAGGACAACTGGGTCAAAAACTACCCAAGCTTTCTAGCCTAGAGGTTCTTAGAAAGAGTGGAAATTGTCTTCCTCCCTCTGGTTGCTAGGCCACTTTGTATTCCTCTGCTGTTACCTGCCCTTCAGGCCTTGGCACCTCTGTAGATATAGCTCTCTGGTCACTGATCTATCTCTGTGGCTAGAGGGTGTCTAATTTTCATTCTGGGTAGTTGTGTCAAGTATTATTCAGAGCAACAGTGATTGAATTCCACTTCTTTTGTTTGGAAGCCCCAGTAGAGCTGTGTGGTACTCTAAGGGAGACTTTTTCTTTAAGATTTAATTACTCGAATCCCGCCCCCAAACTCTCCAGGATCAAGAACCTGAAAATGACTCTGGCAACATCCCAGACAGCTGGCCTGCCTGCTCCCCTGTTAGCTGCTGGAAGACTGAAATGAAGAACTCACCGAGATCCTAATGAGAGTGATTATACCTTGGGGCTCTGTTTAAATACTCTCACTGTGGACTATCTGAGAAGCCATCAAGGACAGAAGTGGAAATTCAAAGTCACTCAGGTTGCTGCATGGCATTCTTCCTTTCAAATTCTCAGTTACACCCCAAATCCCCCCATAAATCAGCCTAGGCCCCATGTCATGAAACAGAGGAACAAATAAAGAAAGATAAAGAAAAGAAAGTTACCTGTCTAGAAGAGATTGAAGGAAGAGCTAGCCTCAGAAGCAAGCAAAGGGCGCCCTCTAGCTAGGCACTGGAGTAGCTGTAGGACAAAGAGCTCTCTCACTTTTACAAGGAAAGGAAAAAAGAACATGACTGGAGAAATCGCTCTTGTTTGGACCTGAGGGTGGGGTGAGGAGCAAAGAAAGGACTAGATTTAGCTGCATGTGCAGGTGCACCCACTCCAAGTATGGTGGACTAGCGACAAAAGCAAACTTAGGTTAGAGATTTGATCAAGAACAAGAAGAAGGCATACAAGTTCTGAACCCCAAAGAAAGAGCCAAGCTTCTTTCAGCCAGAGCAGTGTAAGTGGATGAAGGCATAGACTGGCTTGGCTGGCTTAGAATTTTATCTACTTTATTAGTGCACCTCTGGTAATATGTACTTAGTTTTATCAGTAAAAATGGGAAGATGAGGGGAAATGGTACAGCCCACCACAAAGGCTGTTGTGAGAATGAACGTCCACAAAGTACTTAGCACACAGGACCTGGCAGACGGCGAGCATGCTAGCAACGTTAGCTATTATTATCCTTAACCATGTCTACTGGGTGAGTCCTTCGTGAAGTGTCAAACTTGGAAAGGATGTATGAGTAAAGATAGCAGGGCTTGGGAATCCTTCAGGCAGGAGAAGGTCAGGAGTTAAAAGATAAATCAACAAAATGAGGAAGCAAAGTCCCCATTGGAATGACATCTTTTTTCCTCATATTTAGTAGATGTCAGAGGCATAGGGGCTTAAAGGTGACCAGCTATTGGCAATTTGCCCAAAAGTGAGAGGATTTGTGGAATCTGGAAACTTCCATGTAAAAACTGCAAAGTCCCAGGTGAACTAGAGTAACAAACTTACCACTGTTGGCTCCAGAGACATTTGTTGCTCTAGGTGAATTATTTTGTCTTGAGACAGGGTTTTGCATAGCCCAGGGTAACCCAAGCTTGCTATGTAGACAAAAATGACCTTCCCCGTTCTACCTCCCCAGTGCCAAAAATACATCTGTGTGTTGCCATGCTCAATTCATGCAGTGCTGAGGATCAAATTCAATCCCCAAATTGTTTCATTATTTTTATATTTTAATAACCAAAGCACAGTGCATTCATTACTAGGTGCTAGCTCTGGCACTAAGAAAAGCTGGGCTATCAGTATCCATGGATATGGGTGTTTTAAAATGGGAAATTCTTTGCATCTAGGAAAAAAGAAGAAGAGTATCTTAAATAAACAGGCTTCTAGGGGCATGATATTCAGTCTGAAACTGATGTTCTTCAGCAGGACCGTAACATAACAATAGCCTCATTATCAATGATTCTCATTTGTTTATTCCATTATCTCATACATGCTTGAAGTTCAGCCCCCAGCACTATTATTACATGTGTTTGAAAGGAATACAACTGCTCCTTCTTTGAAATGATGTCACTTAGACTTTTTGTTCTTTTCGACTGATAACTCCAGTCTCTCTGAGGAGCTCCCAATCCAGGGCCAATTGCTTTATTCAAGACCACGGGCTGACTTATTTAAAAATAGAAGCTGTGGGGCCAAGTGGATTTGCTTAAAGAAAAAAAAATCTAGAGATATGCACAGAGAGAGCTGCTCAGGAGGCTGCTCAAGGAATGCGTGCTTGCAAAGAGAATCCAGTAATGCTGTGCTCATCATCTGGTGCGCAGCTCCATTTATTCAGGGCAGTGTTCTCCCTGTATCCGACTCACTCTTCCGCATTAAAATCTAGTATATGAAAGGTGCTTTCAACTTCCATTTCATGTGCATGTTCTTATCGGAGGCTCACTACAACCCCTTAAGAGGTTAAAGAGAAAGTTCAAGTGACCTGCCCAAGATATGCAGTGTCCCCCAAGGGGATGCTAGGTCTAGTCCTCAAGCCTGCGCCTCACAAAAGTCTCTGTGTTGCTTCCCCCTCTTTGAATTGAGTGGATCAAGAGTCTATACCAGGTACAATGGGACATTGACACATAGGAACAGAATACATAATACTTATCTTTAAGTAGATAGTGAGAAATTAGACAGAGACAGGTAAAGGATCTCTGGGCAGAGCAACTGGGAATGTGCTAAAAGGAGCCTGAGATGGCGGGACACTAAGACATGGATGGCAGGAGGATTCAGAGTTCTCACAGTAGGTGATGTTGAGTTCAGGATAAATACGGGTGAGCCAGCCCTACAGCTTTGAAATTCTAAGCCCTTCTAAGACTGTCCTTGTCTTAGTCTTCCATAATAGATTTTGGAAATTAGCTCTTTAGTATGAATATTTACAGAGCATAACCAGGTATATGCCCCTCTAACTCCAAGCTTGTATCTCAAATGGGAGCACATTAGTCTGGTTCCTGTGAGCAGGGACCAGTCCAAGCTTTGTTCCCAGAATAGCACCTAGAAGCAAGGACAGAGATGATGAAGTGCTCCAAACAAGAAGAGAGCTGAGCGGAGAGCCTGGATGACAGAGCGCTTGCTTAGTATGCAGAAGCCCTGTGCTTGCTCCCCAGCACAACATAAACAAACTGCTGCAGCATACATGCTGTAATCCTAGCACACTGGAAGCAGAGGCAGGAGCATCATACTTTCAACGTCATCCTCACCTACGTAGAACGTTACAGGCTAGCTTGGACTATGCAAGACCCTGCCTCAAAACAAAACTAAGATGAGTCAATTTGTGATTATTATTTTTTAAAGTTCCATCTCACCACGTGGCTCACTGAGATTAGAGGGCAAACAGTAGGAAGCTCCTCTGACTCCTGAGCTACAAATGAAAATGCATTTCCCTTCACACAGAAATGAAATGACACTATAAAGGAGGCAAACCCAAGGAGTGAAGCCAGCCTTGTGTAAAAGAATAAAGTTCACTGGCTTGAAAAATTGGCAAGTCACACCTGACGTTAATGATCTGTCTTTTCCCACAAAGGTTCAGTGTAAAGTGACAGGAAAAAGTTCAGAGTGTTAAGCAATTGCTTTGAACTGCTAACTAACCCTATTCTGGTTTCTAAACTGGCTGTGGACTATCACTCAGGCCAAGCCCAGGGAATTTCATGTTTTGCAGAAGAGATAAGATAAAAAAGAGTGGAGGCAGGTCATGCTGTTCCTGAGAAATGGATCATCAAGGGAAGCTACTGCATCCAGGCCTAGTAAATATCTACAATGAATGTTTTTGTAGATGTGTTTGCTTTTTTCTGTACTGAGGATGGAATCCAGGCTCCTCCATATGCTAGACAAATGCTTGTTGTGTCCCTGAGTCACCCTTTGGAACCACAAGATGTCATGACTAACTGCTTTGACAGCAACAATAGTTACCATTTTTGATGGCCCATTTTAACAGTATTGTTAAAGTTATAAACAAATTCTTAACTGAACAATTACCTCCATTTTCATATGGGGAAGCTGGATCTTGGTGAAGGAAACAAGCTAAGATGTACAGAATAGAAATCCAACCCTAGACATGCTGAATCCAAAATTGTATGCCTCAATAGCCCTGCTTCATGGTACCATGTACCTTTAAAATCTGTCTCTGGTTTTGTTTTGGAAATGCATTTTTTTCTTTGTCAACTGTTTGGGTGTATTTATAGTAATAAAAATAATCAGAGAAATCATTTTCTCTTAAAGAAACCACCAAAGGTTTGTACCCTGAGGCAAAATGTGGGGACAGTAAGAGTAAAGAATGGGTTGCTGTCAGCCTTTTCCATTACAACCCCAGAACCACAATGACAGCCATCCTCTGACCAAGTAGGATCTAATGGCATGCCCATTGCTAGGTGGCTCCTAAGTAAATGGTTTCCTTAAAATACCTCTCTGTGCTTTGTGCTCCCAGTCCAAACACTCCATCTTCTTTGATGCTCAGGGGCTGACTACGAGACATAACCCTGCTGAGTCAAAGTAATTAGAAAAGTGTTTCAGAGGCATTGCTATTTGGGAAGGTCAGAAGTATTCTAATGAGGTGATAAAGGAAACTGACTATCTAGACGTATCCAGCACCTAACATTGAATCAATTCTCTACCTAATTTACAGGCTCTCTGAGGGGTAAATTTTAATTTGTGTATTAGCTACCAGAATGTATATGGTCCCAGACATACTGTGTTCATTCACGATACGGATAATATTAAAACCATTCTAAGAATTCTTCTTTGGAAAGCTCATCTAAAGTTAGTGTTTGAAAATGCAAACACCCCATTATTTCATCCTCTCACACCAAGTGGACCCCAAAAGGTACAAGTCTGCTTGATCAGTGATCCCACTCTACAGTTTGGTTTTCCAAAACTCATAAGCATTAAAAAAAAAAAAACAACAACACCAAACACCACCAGTTTACCTTTCTAGGAAGAAGATGGCCCATCAACGTCCTTCTTACTGACATTTACATGGTCCTCTTTAATATGCTAAAAATGGTAAGGATGGTGCCAAGGCTTACTTTCCATAAGACATCTCTGAACTGGGAGTAGGCATCAGCATCCCATCTTTCAAGTAAGTTGACAGAATTTGGTGTTAAATGCCCCACCGCAGCATAGAGTTCATGTTTGAATGAACATTGAGAACTCTAGCTGCATCATTCTAAAGACTGTCCTTTCCTCAAAACACCTCCATTACCTTGGTCATGTTTCCTAACCTCTCAGGTTCTTACTACTAGAACCCTCAGCATGCAGCAGTGACAATCAGCTGCCTGAGATTCAACAGTCTTTCCACTGCAGGGACTGACTAGTCCTAACCCTGTAGGTGTCTTTCAAAAGATGATGTAAAAATAATATTGGGAGGATGTGGGAACATCAATGAAATCAGTCTATAACCTACAAAGTTCCTACTTTGCCCTTGGAAGGAGGCAAAGACCCTTGACAGACATAGGAACTCACATATGTCACTTAAATAATTTCTCTAAAAGTAGTCATTTCCCTGCATGGCTCCACTGCTTCACCATTCTACGTGTAGTGACAGTAAGGGAAGACTCTTCTTTTCCAATATTGATGAAGAAATGATATTTATTTGTTGAGAACACATATACAATGGGGACCAACTGAGAAGACCCTCAAGTGCCCTCTGTACAACAAAAAGATCTGAGTCCATGGAATGCTGGCATTGTGTATTACAAGGACAAACATACTCTGCAGAAAATAATAAGCCATCCAATTTTCAACAGGTGGTCTACAGGCTCATCTATAGCCTGCATGAGGATGTCTCCTCCTAACATTTAAGACGCGACAACCAACCACATGCAGCTCATTCTGAATGAGGCACACTGTATTAAGCCATCAGTCAACAGGATAAACCATTTTTTTCTCTTCAATTTTGCAGTTAAAGCTACTGTATGTGGCACCATAAAATAATCTTAAGGGATAAATGTTACTATATTGTCATGGAGTGGGTCCTGATAAATAGCTGTCACTAAAGACAATTTTTGAGATAAATCTATGATGAAAAATATAGCAGTCTAATCCCCTAGATGGATCATTACACGTGGGTACACTCCAGACATATCTGTCTTGTTCTACCATGATTTTTTTTAAATCCTTAGCAGCCATCAATAATATTTCAGGCCATAGCAAATTAAGTAATTTTCTGTGTAATGCATTAGTCTTTTGAAGCTTTTTCACAAACAGTATTGACCTAGCTCTCTAGGATGAAGTCAAACATGTAAACTGCTACACTAGCAAACAGCTGGATCCATCCATGCTTTCATTCTAGGATCTACACAGTAGTTCATCAAGTTGGAATGAATGGAGTGTCCTGATTCTGCTTCCTGGAAAACTGATGAATGAAATCCAAGGATGTTTGAGAGAGACTAAGAATTGTGGACAGAGCTGGAATAAACCAAATAAAAATGCCATGTTTGCTCTCCTACCCCCTATCCATCCATTCGTAAACAGAAGAACAAGAAGAAAATGATGAAGTATCAACAAGAAGACAGAGACAGAGAGTTAAAAGGTAAACCTCCATTTCTAAGCCTCAAAGCATGTTGGGCTACTGAGTAAGTATCAGCTACAGAGTGCTCGTAGTGAGCTCTTTGAGTGCTCTTAGGGTGCTATGAGGGAGATCTGAACCAAATGGCTTAAAGACCCAACTCAACCCACCTAATGCCATTTCCATCTTCCAAGAATTTAGTTTTCTCTTGTCCTTTCTTCCTCTTGCCTCTACATTCTGTCCTATAGATTTGCTTCACTATTGTCCTTTTTTGGGAGTATATGGAATGACACTCAGGTTCTCACACATGCTAGGCAGTTGCTTGCTCTTCGAGTTATTTACAGCCCAGGGTTCCCACATTGCTGCTTCATTGGCAGTCCTAGATTTAAAACAGCATGCACACTGCTTTGGGTCCTTTGGACAAAAGCCACACTATAAACCTAAAAATACATGCCCAAACATCAAAAAATAAACAGTCTATTTTAAAACAAGAGCATGGAGCTATGTATAGTATCTGCTCCCTTCTATTGGCCTGTTCTCATGCAGCTGGAATGGGAAGAACATTGTGTGTGTGTGTGTGTGTGTGTGTGTGTGTGTGTGTGTGTGTCTGTGTGTGTGGGAGAGAGAGAGAGGGGGACAGAGACAGAGAGAACATGCACATACTATGGCATGAGGTCCTTCCTTAATTCCTTTGATGATTGCTTGCTATATAAACCAATGAGATACTTGATAGTTGACAGTGCTAGAAGTCTATTCCCACACCAAAGTACTCAAAAGAGACCATTCTTAAAATAACAGGAGTATAAAAACAGGATCAAGTATGCTTCACAGCCTTTCCTAGATCATGGGAGAAAATAAGCTATTTTATTAACCTATTTTTGAAAAGTATTTTGTAGTACTTGTCAGGAACTGGGTGGCAAAGTTTCTCCCAATCACTCCAACTTGCTGATATGCCACAGTAATCTACCAGAGAAGAAAATAAAAGGTCAGGGTTTGGGAGATGGCTTAGTGGGTAAGTGTTCTTGCTCTTCAAGCAGAAAAAAATATCAGAATTTGAATCCAGCACCCATGTAAAAGGCCAAGCATGGCTGTGCATGTCTGTAACCCCCAGCATTGGAGAAGAGCTCACTGGCCAGCCAGCTTGAATGAAATGGTGATTTCCTGACTCAGCAAGAGTCCCTGCCTTAAGGCAACAAGGCAGAAAGCAATAGAGGAAGAGAATCATCCTCTACTGGCCTCCTCATGCTTGTGCATGGTTGTGTTCAACCATGCTCATGTGCACAGAACATGTGCACACAACACACACACACACAACACAGACAACACACACACACACAACTTCAAAACTTAAAATGTCTCCTTATTATGTTTTAAAAAACCCATGAGGTTTTAAGACAAGAACACAAGTCTTTGAGAACTAAAGGAGTTGTTTTGCATATCTCCACTTCTGTCTTTCCGATTTTCAGAGAAATCTTGGCAAGGCATTAGAAACACGAGAAGGTTTGGCTGATTGCTGGAAATCAGAAAGAGAATTCACAGTGCATGTGTGTATATAATTTCTCAGTTGAAATACAAAGTAAGATTACAAAACGTGAAGAAGAGGCACCTTTACTGTCATTAGCTCTCTGTAGATCTCAAGGAGTTTGCTCTGTAATGCAGGATGCCCCAAGTGAGAGTCCAAGCCATTCCAGGCACAAGATGAATAGAGATTTCCCATAAACAGAAGTAACAATACTGTCAGCTGGAAAAGATAACAGCTCATTCCTAGAACTGACACCTGGTCTGAGGTCCATCCAGCCCAGCTATGTCACAAAGGAGAAACAGGAACATCTAGGGAAGAATCGAAGTGAGCTAAGGTATCATCCACATGTTAAAATTCAAGTGGTTGTCTCCACACTGTTGGTCATTCTCCATGTTTCTAGGAGGAATGCTCACTGTGAAAGAGGCAAACTGATTTTACACCCAGGGCTGAGAAGAGACTTGGGAGAGAATAACTACATGGACATGACATTGGGCAATGTGGAGGTTAACATTTTGGCTGTATGAGTATGGACATACATGTGAGCTCAGAGAACTACTTTTAGGAGCTGGTTCTTGACTTCCACTGTGGCCTCTCAAGTTGTAAGGCTTGCACAGCAAGTGTTTTGACCCACTGAGCCACCTTATTGGCCCCTGTTACAAAACATTAAAGATCCATGTAATTAAACAGTGAAACTAGGCTTACGTGGGACAAAGTCTCCAGACAAAGAATGAAGAGGTCAGCCAATTACTCAGGAAGGCTGACTGGACAATGAGGCATTTTGAATGCATACTCACTAAGGCATTTGCTCTTCCTTTACATATTTTCAGGGATAGTTCGGTTGAACCCTGGAATTACCTATTACTAATCCCAGGGTTAATTTGGTGGGGTTGTTTGTTTTTCATTTAGTCATAGTGACTCCTTAATTGGAATTCTGTCGCACAAAGGCAAAAGCCAGAAGAATTCCGCCTTCTGCAATTCTAGGTGGCTCCAAGGTTGTTAATTTGAAGATGGCTCAGTTTAATCCTGAAATCTCAAGCTATCTAAAGCTAAAATGGGGAAGTGACAAGAACAAATGATAGGTATAAGTGGCCCTCACTGAGAGTGGGTCTGGAAAAATGTTCCTTCAGTTGCTTGCATTCAGGAGATAAAACCAGAAAGGAATTGAAGTTGCCCTTATTTGCAGAGAAAACGTCTCCTTTAATTCTTTAGAGGGGGAGTGGTGGGTGTGCCTGGACAGTAGGAACACTGACTCCCCAGAAGACAGAACTAGTGCTCAGGATTTCCAGCATCTCTACTTTCCTTTTGATCAAGTATCTCCAATGATCAAGTCTCATTCTCTGTCAGGACTTTTTAATTTTCACGAATTTTTCTTGTCTAAAAGTAAAATCTTTTTCGAGGAATATAAATGGAATCTATAAAGATAACAGTTATACTATGAAGTGGCGACTACACTGAAGACTAAATGAAAGAAGAGACTCCGTCAAAGATATTTTCACTGCAGATGAGACATGAGTGTAAAGCTAATCTTTACCAATGACATAAATAGAGGGCACATATGTCTTCGGGCTAAAGAACTTTATATCATTAAGTGTACATTGCTGAGGAATTCTTTAAAAATTGAATTCTGCACTATTCCCTAGTCTCATCATCGCATTAGGTCACTAATACAAGTACAGGTTAATTAACACCCGAGGTTACTAACCAAAGACGCCTTGCTTCCTGGTTTATGTTAAACTTATTCCATCTGCAAATATGTTATTTCTTCCCTCTCTTCTTTTTAATCTTTAGTTCCTAGATAGTCTGACCCTAACGCTATGACAAAAAAAATACTTCAGATGTAAAAATAACTTAGAGTAACTTTTCTTCATATCTTCATGTTTATTTTATTCTAATACATTAAAACATTAAAAGAAAAAAAACTCAATAAAATATTTTCAACTAACAAGAGCTTGGTATTTTAACTCAGTGGTAAAATGTTTGCCTAACATACATGAGGCTCTGGTTTCTATCCCCTGGACTGCAATTGCTTTTAGTTGACAGACTGAAATGGGCAGGTGGGGTGGCCTATCCCTTACTCTCATTCATTCAGAGGGAGGAACAGCACGATTTCTGTGAAGTCCTGTGCAGTCTGATCTCCATAATGAGGGCCAGGTAACCAGCACTACACAAAACAAACCAACTCCACAAAAGTGTGCTTGGCTAGTTTCCGCACTCATTCTATCCACCACTCAAAACAAAAATACGATAAAAGCAACAGAGAAGCTAATGAAACATGTACATTAGTGAAAACTACAAAAATTTCTTTTCTTCTTGACTCGAAGGCAGCATCCTCCATAAATATCAATGAAAGTAGTTAATATGAGCAGAACACAATAAAATATTCTGGTTATTCAAACACCTTGGCCTGGGAAAGGAGTGTTTTGAATAAGCTCAAACTAGAATATTTCCTTGAAGCATTAGAAGACATATCTGATATGCACTTTAAAAATTATAATAATGAAGAAAGCATTACTGGGGCTTGGTATATAAGAGGTGTTCACATATTAGAGTAAAATGAATGAATTAGCACATTGCTACATATATTGTAAATTAAAATGTCTGCTTTAATATGGGACCATTGTTATTAGCATATATGTCACTTCAATATTCAGGAATTCATTTTCTTTCTCTTTTTTAAATATTATCATAGCAGTGAACAAGTCACTAGGGTGTCTGATCATCAAGTTTATATAAGAGCTATATTTGGCTTGTGGGGGTTTTCTAAGTACTATATTTTCTCTATGTGTTAAAGTATAAGCTTTTTATAAAGCCAATACCAACTGTCTTTTACCTGTATCCCTAGCTTTGTACCTAACATGTAGTATCTCTGTAACTCAGGCAGGTGTTGAGCTTTCTGTCTCAAATTCCGGAGTATCTAGTATCATAGGCTTGTTGCACCAGAGACATTAATATATGAATATTAATGTCTGTCTGTCTGTCTGTCTGTCTGCCTGCCTACCTATAAAACTTAAAGAAGAGGATGCTGGAGAGATGACTCAGTGGTTAAAAGAACTTGCAGCAATCACATGACAATTCACAATTGTCTGTAACTTCACTTCCAGGAGATCCGACTCCCTCTCCTGTCCTCTGCGGGCAGCAGAAACATATGTGGCACAGAGATATACATGCAGACAAAACATTCGTGCACATAAAATAAAAATTAATAAATCTCAGTCAACAGATAAAATAATCAAAGAAGTTAAAAACTGGGAGGAATTGAACTTAGGAGATAGCAAAGGAGAAGGAAGAGGGGCCTGATATATGAAGTTCTTAAAAATTATATAATAAACAAAGCCAAAGAAAATTATAAATATTGAGCATTTGAAGGACTGAACAAAGAAAGAAAGAAAAACACACAGAGGCAGTGGGTCTCAACTTTCCTAACACTGTGACCCTATAATGCAGTTCTTCCTGTGACCCTCAATCACAAAATTATTTCATTGTTACTTCGTAACTGTAACTTTCCTATTATTATGAATCTTAATGTAAATACCTGATATGTAGAAATATCCGATATGCAGCCCCCAAAGGGATCATGACCCACAGGTTGAGAACTGCTCGTCTAGGGATATTAAATTGCCTTCCATAAGTTAAGAAACTAGTCAGAGAAAAGGCTGAGAATTCCATTTCGAGTCTCTTCTATACTTCTCTTAGCTCTGTTTACAAAACTTGCACATCTTTAAGAGCAAATTGTAGGTTCCTAAGCATTCTACCATGTAGACTTAACTCTGGAATTCCAAGTTAGTACTCTGTGCACAGCACAGTGGAGATAAAGAACCATTAACCTTCTAGAATAAAACTCCATAAGGACAGGACTGCTCATCTGTTTTGTTCAATTCAGATGCCTGGCACTTAATAAGATGTTCAATATTTGCTGAATAAATGAATATATTCTTTTTTTTGGTCAGTGATGAGCAAATTCTTTATGAACATTGATATGACAGTTACTATAGAGGATACTAAAAGTCCTCAAATAAGCAAACATTTCAGCAAATGGTACTCCTATTTTTCCTCCTTTTCTTCTTTTCTTCATCCTCAGCATTAATTCAATAGAATTGTTGCAAAGAGAGTTAATACATACAAATCACTTAGCATGGTGTTTAATGCACAGTTAACTTCCAATAACTGAGAGAAGTCAGCATGAATATGATTGTTTCATATAGAAGGAATAATGGTCCACCTAGTGACAAGATGAAAATAACCAAAGATGAAAAAAGTTCACCGTATGCTTTATGATTTGTCAAATATCCCTGAATATGTAGTTCTGCATGGGCTTCAAAACTAGCAAGTTCTCTGAGAGCTACAAGTTATATGTAACATTTGAACCATCATAAACAAATGTTTACAGGTATGTTTTGTGGAGAATTTCCTATGAAGTGAATGAAGGAAGGAAATTTAATTGATCTTCAGATATGATTAGTTGTCCAATGTTGCTATATATAACTAACTTTCACAAAAGATTACCTCTCCACAAGTTCTTGTCCGTTCCAGCACAGGGTATCATTTTCGGCCACGGGGCTATGGCTGCAGATGTAGCCTGGCAAAGCACTATAGAAGCTGATGAAAGACTTCAACTTCTGAATCAGTTCCCTGAAAGGAAAACAAAACATCTGTGCATCAGAGGCAAGTAAGCACAGTATGAGAAAAGTTTAATTTCCTTATCAGCATGACAGAAAAGCTCTGCCAGGCTGATTAGAGCAATAAATGATTTTTAAAGACATTCTCAGCTACAAAGCCACAATTTAGCTTTTTTAAAAAAAAATCAATAAAATGATAGTAGGAGTGGGGGAAGGTTACCTTCCACAGAAGATGCTGTTCCTATCAGGAGCATGATTTAATTTCAACATCCATTTTCTCACACGTACAGCAGCTTCCTTTTTTTTCATTCAGAATGCTGTTACCTACATTCTCAAAGGTGCTGATTACAAGGCACACCAGAGCACTACATATCTTTTGGTTTCTGAGCATAATTGAGTACATTGATGGTAATTTACAATGCTATTACCCTAGAGATGGCCCCTTTCCATAAAGGATCTGGCTAATGGCTGCAGATCCAAATGGTAGGGTGCTCAGAATACTATAAGCTCTATGAAATTCTCCTGATTATATAGTCAGAGAAACTCCCATCTGCTAAGAGGAGGAAGGTCGCTTTGTTCTTTTGTCTGTATATTGTTTTTCCTGTGAGGCAGAGCAAAGGGGAAAAGGCTGCAGTAGCATATATTATTATTTATTTGTTTTCATTTCTATGCTGTTGATGATAATAAAAGTGAGCCCAAGAGAGCACATATAATATGCAAAAGTGTAGAAACATACAGATTTAAATAGTAGCAAGACTTTTTGTCTATTATCTTGTTTCAGTTGTACATGTATATACAACATAAGCCATCAGATCGTATACATGAGTATGCTTATGAAACATATTTAAATATTTTTATAATAGATGTCCAGTCATAAGCAAAGACATTTTTAAAAGTCAAAGCAATGGCCTGTGATAGAAAGCAACAATGCTCTTTACATCCAAGTCTGGTCAGGGAATTTTCTGGCAGAAGAACAATTATTCAAGTCTCTACAAAGAACAGAGTGTTCAGATGCACAGGCCTTAGGATGAGCCACAGGTGTGACTTCCATTTGAAGGGTATTGGAAGTCATGAGCCCAGCAATGTTCTCAGATCCAGCTGAAATTGGAAGACTTGTGGAAATGATTGTGAATTTCATGCTATTTTGTATTTACCACAAAACTATTATTTCATCCAATGTATGTGTGTGTGACAGGAAGAGGTAGTTTTCAGTACATGTCTACAAAAGCTTAGGTCACAGGAAAGCCAGGGTGATGGACAGAACAACCAGAAGAGCTTATTGGGACATGGAGAATGACTGATACTCCAATTCTTGCTTCCTGGTATGCACATGCTCACCTCCAAACCTATACCTGATATCTGAGCACCGTCAATCTCCAAAAAGAAGAGGCTCAATACACAGCTTTGAAAATAAAAGTCAACATTACAGTTTCTCAAAAAGAGAAAGATGGGTTCAATTAATGGCTAATAGGAGAGATGTTCTGTTTTACAAGGTAATAATCCAGTTCCTGAGAGTGAAAGCTCAAAGACTAAAAGCTGAGGCTAAGAAATTCCCCCTACTCCACGAGGAAATGGAGTATGGGCACTAGTCTAGGGAAAACGATGGCCTTCGTTTTAATGAAAGAGTTTCCTTTAGGCTTCTTCCTACCTCTACACACAATCTTACAAACATGGAACAGGGAAATAAAAATGGAACCCATGACAAGGCATTCCAATTTGATATCCTTAGAAACTGAAAACAAAGGGAAACTGAATTTTCCCCTGCCTTTCAACCCTTGAAGCTTTCTTGCCTGCTCATAAAGACAACTGACAAGTAGAGAAAGATTCAGATGAAGTTCTACCTAATGTCAAAGGGACAAGGGACAACCTAAGACCCACACATACATATATAAACCCTAAGATGATTTCTAAGGAAACTGCAAAGAATGGATAATATAACACAGTTGGGGCAGGCATCATTTCTAGAACTGAGGGAGAGGTTTTGAAGTAACTCAGAGAAACAACAGTCATCTTGCTTCATACACCAGTTATAACCTCCTTCATCGAGGATGGACATATGAGAGTGGGCTTTTAAAACTTCCTTTGGAATTAGTCACTGTTAGCTTGGACCACCATTCCACTCAGCAACCATGCAATCATTGTGACTGGGTTCTCAGAACAGTCCCTTCAAATGTTCTCTGAGTAGTAGCTCAGAGCTTGGATTTTGGTGTGTCTCACCCAGCTGAGCTTTAATTGCTAGCTTGCTTTCACTTATGCAGAAATGCAACTTGAGAGAGATTCTAAACTTGCCTGAACTTTGATTTCCTTTGTCATAAAATGAAGGCAATGATAGCATCTATGTCACAAGGTTGCTGTGATGATTCAATGGGCAATGAATGTGAGTTGATTACTTTGTTAGCTTCTACTACCACAGTACCCACACAAGTAATCAGTCATCTCCATAATGGAAGTCATGGCCTATTCTCCAATAATCATGAATCTGAAGGACAATATGTGTTACATATGAAATAATATATTCATGTAATTTTTAATATTCAACTTCCAGGTAACCCATTTGTGCATCATGATTAAGACCTCTCATCTTTTGAGGTACATAATCATAAGTACAAGTAAGTTCTCTCTAAAATGAGAAGAATTTGGGGCTACGCTCGAGAGATTGAATCTAGGGCCTTTCAAGTGTTCTACAACTGAGCTACGTGCCTGATTCTCTTTTGGCTTTTTGAGACAGAGTCTCACTAAATTCTCTAGAAAGGCCTTACATTTCTGATACCCCTGCCTAAGCTTCCTTAGTAGCTGAGATTACAGGCAAAGCTTCAACTTTCGTTCCATCCATTTCTTCCTTCATCTTTTAAAATAAATTCTTTTGACTTTATTATTGTAAAAGAAACTCATGTTCATCCTGAGTAATTTAGAAAATAAAAGGTAAAAGGAAAAAAAAATTAAAGATCCACTAGCCAGAGATACCTTGTTGATTCGTTTATATACTGCCTTCTGTTTGTGACAGGTTTATCACTAGTTTTTTTCTGGTTCTTAGTGTATACATTCTTTGGCTGATTCTGAAAAGAATCAAGACACGTTTGTTTAGAGAGAAATCTCAGAATAATGAAACAGAGGATATGGATGTGGCTCAGTGGCAGAGCACCTACCTAGAATGTGCAAGACCCTGAAACCTGAGCTTTTGACCTAATGCCACAAATCAGCTGCTCTTAAATAATCTCTACCTTTGTCAGACAAAATGCTATCTGTCCTTCAGAGAATGAAGACTGGGTCTCTAGGACAAATAGTACACTGACCAGTCCCTCCGAGCCCCAAAGGAGACTGTTGGAGTATCGGATCATTACTTTGGGCAACATCTTTTGTATTACCATGGTTTCGAAGAAACACTTTGACCTTGAAAATAGATGCAGTCATACTACTTCTGAAGGTAGAAAAAAGTCTCTGTAAACTGTGGGAGAGTCAATGAGCTTCCAAAGAACAGTGACAACAGGTAATAATGTCCTCTGACACTGTGGCAGCAGAGTGTAGCAGGAGTCATTTACCTCCTACTGAGTTTGTTGTGCTCACATTTCTCCTCTTATCTTCTGTCATATTTCCTCACACTTGCTCTAGTATGAGAGCTAAGTATACTTCATTTTTATGTTTTCTTAAATGAAGCTTTACAGCATCTTCATGCATATAATTTTAAAAGACAATATGTTGACTATTTTTATTTTTCCTTTTTAAAGAAAGACACTTGAAACTAGGTGGCATGTTAATTTTCTCAGTTTTTTTTGTCTTTGTGTTGGTACTTCAAGACAGACAACAAAAGAATCTCTACTTTTGAACTAAAGCAGCCTGTTTGGCTGAGCTTGGAGAAATAATTTGACTTGAAAGGAATGTTCTCTGATTCGAATCTATGAATATGACATGTCATTGACATAGAAATGTACAGCTTATGGCTCTCACTTGTGACAACCTCAACATTTGCTTATTGCAGTCAGCTTAGGAAAAGGTCTCTTCACAGAAGTCTTCATTTAGTGTGTGAAATGTGGAACTAAAGGATGGGGTTCCTTTGCAGGCATGAGCCATGTGAAAGTCTTGGAGCTTGGTGCATGTGACTTTCCAAAAGGGCATCCATCATTACAGAGAGGGCATCCCCAATTTCAGATGTGGAGGAGAGGGCTGCCTTCACTTTCTCACATTGATCTCCTTGGGCAGGCATCAAAGCAGTGCTAATTGGAAAGCACTGCAAGTTAAACAGAGCCTTTCAGCCCTGACTGCAGAGCCTGAATTTCTCCCTTCTCAGTAAAGTTTCTTTCTTCATTCTTTCTTTTTAAAGATTTGTTTTATATATATGAGTACACTATAGTTGCCTTCATGCACACCAAAAGAGGGCATCAGATCCCATCACAGATGGTTGTGAGCCACCATGTAGTTGTTAGGAATTGAACTCAGGACCTCTGGAAGAGCAGTCAGTGCTCTTAACCACTGAGCCATCTCTCAAGTCTGGTTCCTTTTTTCTTAATGTAAAGTAATATGATGTCATTGTTTTGTTTTGAATTTGAAAAGGTAGAAAAATACAAAAACAACTAACTCAAATTTGAATGGTGTGAGATTATACTGAATTCTAATGGAGGAAGACTTTTCCACTTTTCAAACTACATTTTTCTGTTGTTACGGACACTACCATCCTTCTCTTCCCATTCACTTTGCCTGAAACACCCTTGCTGCCCTTTATCAGTTGAATTCCTGCTTATCTCTTAGGCTGCATTTTAAAAGCTACCTGATCCAAGTAACCATTTTTGATCCTCCCAGAAACGTTGGGATCCATCCTTCTATCTATGACACTGTTACTGCCTTGTAGGTAGCTCTGTCAGGTGACTCAAATTCAATATAAGATATTATTCATTTGTATGTCTGTCTCCTTGTCTGGACTGGGTGGGGGGGTCCTGTATTCATCATAACCTAAGTCTTACATTATGCTGAACACATAGATATGGTTGAACACTTTTTATTATAAAGTCTTGTGTGGGGTAGGATAATGTCTACCAGATTGGAAACTCATTTACTGACTCATTCAATATATATTCTATTGTTTCCAGCAGAGGCTGGAAGATACCCCTGAACTTACAAGGCTGCCTAGCAAAGACAAACATATAATAAGACAGTGGTCTGAGAGGAGGTAGGAATTAGCCTCAGGTTAGGATCATGGAGAGATCACCTTCTACTTGTTTTTCCTGTGTAGCTTACTAGTGGTACCTAGTCAATTGCCCCTTCAGACTAAGTCAGATGGGAATTACAGGAAGCTGGAGGCTCCAATACTTAGAGGGAACTCCACAAGGGTAGAGGGACTGTAATTTTATCACAGGTTGGCAGTTGGGCCAGAAGCTTGGTGTATAGGTACTGGGTAAACTATTCAATGACCAATTCTGGATTTGAAAAGTTTCTGTAATTGAAAAGGGATTACTCATGGGTTCTACCAAACAGTATCTGGGCTATGCAAAGGACCAGGTATGCAGTATCACAAGTTAAGTGATGGGGAAATTAAAAAGAGCAAAAGTGGGAGACACTGAAAACCTATATGTATTGAAAATACCAGTGGTGGAACGAGCTGGGATTAGCATATTGCTTCTGTTTTGACGAATTATGAGTGCATGGTATTCTACCTTATATGTTCTAAACTTGACAACAGATATTTTCAACATGTACTCCTTAAAGAATACTTGAATCCTATACACAGACCACCAGTCGAGTAGAAAATTGCCTTTAAACAGAGCTAAGCTATTTCTAAGATTAGCTGTGTGCTGCAAAGTACCCAGTTGGGGGCAGACAAAACAAACAGATGCTTTCTGAATACTTCCAAAGGAATCTTCTGTTTCTTTATGTGCTCTTACTTTAATAAAGCAAAGGTCTTTTTGATTTATAATCAGACCCAGATAGCTTACTCGCAACCTCCACACATTGAGTAATACTACAACAGCATTCCCTTCCAATTGTTCTGTTTGGAACCCCTGATAGATCTTTGGCATGGGTGCTGAAGCTGACAGATGCACACATCCATTTTTCTTGAGAGTATGAAATGCTGAACTGATCATAGTAAGAAATGTATACAAGTACTAACATTCTTCCAAAAGAAACCCTTCCAATGCCGGGCGGTGGTGGCGCACGCCTTTAATCCCAGCACTCGGGAGGCAGAGGCAGGCGGATTTCTGAGTTCGAGGCCAGCCTGGTCTACAGAGTGAGTTCCAGGACAGCCCGGGCTATACAGAGAAACCCTGTCTCGAAAAACCAAAAAAAAAAAAAAAAAAAAGAAACCTTTCCAATAACATTCACCCTAAAGAATCTTGCCATTAATTCAAATCTATAGCCTTTTTATTTTCTCTTATTATCATTTCATTTATTTGGAAGTTGCCTCCAGGTTTAAAAATAGCTCTAAACAAAACATTGTATCTAAGTGTCCAGGGGTGGGGGACCTCCTTTATCCATTTCTTCTTTTCCTAGAAGATCAGCATCCACATCAACAGTTCTCCCAAAGTAAAATAGATGACACAGAGTCCAAAATAGCATGTAGCAGGGACTTCCATAAACCTCCCATTTAAAATGTGTTTGGATTGCCAAGTGAATTTAATTGAAAACATTTTTAACCTGTAACTGATACATAAAAAATTGTACATAGCAACAGAACAATTACAAGATGGAGCTGGTTTGCTCTGTTTATTTTAAGAATGTTCTATAAATGACTGTTATAAATTACTAAATCATTTCTTTCATGAAGCCTTTCCTGAAGATCCCCTCACCTGAGGGTCTGTCTTTCTGTAGACTGCCTTTGTTTTTCGAGACAGGGTTTCTCTGTATAGCCTGGGCTGTCCTGGAACTCACTCTGTAGACCAGGCTGGCCTCGAACTCAGAAATCCACCTACCTCTGCCTCCCAAGTGCTGGGATTAAAGGCGTGCGCCACCACTGCCCGTGTAGACTGCCTTTGTAGACTGCCTTTGTACTCTGGAAATTCTTTTGCTTTTGCTTGTATTTATATCTATTTTTTCCACTAGATTGACCTAGATATAGCTTTGTGGTTTCACTGCCCCACATACATTATAGCACTATTGGGTATTTGATGAGTTACTGTCAAGCTGATTAATGACAGACACATGCAAATATAATTAATACATAAGTACATCAAATATGGAGAAGTTTCTACTAGTTAAAAATCCATGTCCTGCATAGACTGAAGTGAATTCCTCATGTGGTTCAGACCAAGAATGAAAACAAAGGAACATAGTGAACGGTGACAATATAAAGACACAATCCCTAGAGGGCTAGGCATGGTGGCTCAGGCTTCTAATCACAGCACTTAGTGGGCAGAAGCAGGTAGATCTCTGTGCTTTTAAGGTCAGTCTGGTCTACATAATGGGTTCCAGGACAGCCAGGGATATAGAGGGAGGTTCTGTCTCAAAAAACCAAAATCAAAGCATTAAGCAGACAAACAAATAAACAACAACTCACATCTGAGATGTCACTTATTTGATATATTAATTTTCTACCTGTATGACAATCTCTCAAAATTCCCTAAAAATTCAGTAAGAACAACACAAGACTAATGCCTAACTAACTATTCTTGAGTTGGCACAGGCTTGGTTACAGGGATAAGTCTTTGGGCAGCACAGTTTTCTAAAGTGTTGTGCTGGGCTTCTCATGTGATTTATACCTCTTATATAACCCAGAAGCTTGAATACAGTCAGAGGGAACCTGAGTAGGGTTAGGATGGATGGGAAGAAAGGGTATGAGAATCTGTATTTTGGTTCCTGACTGATGTTTTAAGAACTATGAAAGATATATCCAGTTTTGTGTAAAATGTGTCATGTGACTATGTTGAGAGTGTCTCTGGTGACCTTACTGGTAATAAGGAGAATTACCACAAGAGAGATCATTGAACTATAAGATCTTATAAGCAGAAAATATTCTTTTTAAATAAATAAGGGGTCCTAATTAGGGAAGTTCATCCTACCCTGTTTTGCTCAAATAGATATTTATACCTAGAAAATTTACACTTAACTATGCCTTAGTTACCAATAACAGTTTTCTTTAACAGAGACAAATTCCAGATCTTAAATAAGTACTCTACTCAGAAGAACTAACATGTATGCAAGAAATTTTAATGATTTTTGGCCTAAAAATCCAATGGCTAATTGTATGCTGAAATTGAGGGGATAATTTCTCTCACCTTCTTCGGCTGGATAAGGTTTCCTCATGTTCGACATGGGCGACTTTTAATACCTTCTTGTCAATGAACAGATCTTCAGGGTAATAAGCAGATCTATATTGGCGTTGCTGGGAGTGGGCACACAACTTGCCAATCTGAAAGAGAGAGACAGAGAGATGTAATATAATAGTACAATGATTCCATGAATATGATGGCAGAAACAGATTTGGAAATGTATTACAATTTCCTCCTTCAATTTCCTTTCAAAGAGAACAAAGTCATTAATAGAGTCAAATCATGAAATAAGGTTTTAAGGTCAAGAACCAGAAGTAGAAGGGAAGGCACTCAGTGGATGAGGAATAGTGGACCCATTCTGAGTGCAGTCTACTCAGATGCTGAAGTAGAAATGGAAAACACAGGCCTCACTCTGCTCATATCTTTTGATGGCACTTGTTGTTTGTATTTATGTAGAAGTGCACAAAAAGCAATTTAGAAAATTGAGACAATCTGAAATGGAAGATGGAATGGTTTTTAAGATGGCACTAAGTGGCCTCTTGATAGAAGGGCAGCCTTCTGGGCCGAGTGTGCCCAGTTCTTACAAGTGTATCCTTACTAGACTCAATTTAGAGTGTTTGAAAACTGTCAGTATACTTGCTTATGTGGATTTTCTACAAAGGCATGAGGGAAGCAAACACATCAACTAACCTATAGGCAGTGTCATCAGCTGTGAGTTGTGTATCAACGAAATAACTGCAGGGTTTTATTAAAGAGTACAGGCATTTAAGAAAGTCAGATTCCCTCCTTCCTGTCTACTACTTCTCATTCAGCCATTCAAAAACATTATGCCTTCTCACAGTTTAGAGTCGACTTTATATTATTCTAGGCAAATTAAATGCATTAAATGAATTAAAGGAATTTTCTATTACTATATCAGGCTCCAAATACAACTCTGTCACTAAACCATTGATTCTGTGTAGTCATCTGGCTTCTGGATATTTTGGGATAGCCCAATAGCATCTACTGGATTATCTATGTGTGCAAAGAGGCATACACGCCATTTAGTTTGCATAGCTTTGGCAGAATTTCCCACACAAATTCTTGAGTTAGAAAACATTAAATGAGCAGCAGAATTACTTCCATTTATGTTCAAACTGGCTCTCCTCAATCATCTATTCTAACATAGAAAACAAAATGAAGATTCTGGAAAATACTGACTTTGGAATGCAAGATATTGACACCTTGGCTTGTGCCTATGCCATGCTATTAGACCTGGCCTAATTCTAACTCTATGTGTAGAATCTGTAGTCTCTGAATCCATTCTACATGGAGCAGTCTGATAGGGTGTGTTAGGCTAGGAGCTGCCTAGTTGTACTTAGGACTCAAGTTCTGTTCATTTTCAAAGCATATATTGCAGACACAAATAACTGGCAGACTGTTCATTGTAACTTTATGTCTATAGGCAAATACATGTTTATTACTATTTTGAAACAGCAAGTAAATGTTAGATAATAAATCCTTATTTTTTAACTGTCTATATGTTATGATGTGAGCATAGATCAATGTGAAGGTCTGTTTTACCAGGTTCAAAATATCATCACATTTAGGTACACAGGCCATGTTCTCTTTAAGTATATGTGTCCCACCTACAACACCCAAATGAAAAGCTATTACATTATGCTGTCTAGTTGAAAAACGTAGCTGTAAGATGACCCTCTCTAAGGAAAACTGATCCCTTGTATCATCAAATTCTTTCTGGATCAGAACATGACTTAAAAGTATTTGTTCCCACCCATGACTCTAGCCTATTAGCAAGTAGAGTGGATGGAGCAAAAGTAGGAAGTTTAAGTACAAAGAATAAAGTATCCAGTCAGTAGTCTGATCTTCCTTCCCAAGTTCCCAATGTGGCATTATCAATAAGACTTTCCAAGTCATTGTGCTGGATAAAAGACAAATGACAGAGTCTTGCTAACACCTCTAGCTCTTCTCTAAGATATACCATATCTTATCAGGCATGCTGTATTTTGTTCCACCAATCTACCATGAAACCAATTCTTCTCTCACACAAAGCCTTTACTGGAGATGGCCCACTACAACTTACAGTCCCCTAAACCCATCTTTCACCTCCACACTCAAATTTGGAAGCAAGTATCTTGAGCTTATTGAGAGAATGGACACTAACAGAAATCCTAACTTGCAGAGATATGGCATTTGCACAGAAGATCGTCTTTTAGTTTCTCACTCTTCAGTTGTGCTGATGAAAAAAGTCAGGCTCTCAAGTGGTGTTTTAGAAATCAATAGCCTGCCTAGGAGCTTTAAACTCTTAAATAAGGAATGCAGTCCAATTTCCATTCCCTGAGTAATGTACCTGGTCACTTTGGAGAATGTAAATGTATTGGCTAGGTGAGTGTCTTTATCAAAAGTCTAAGAATTTAAAATCTTTTTGTTTTTCCTGAACCATTATTCCTTTTTTTTTTTTTTTTTCGGTTTTTCGAGACAGGGTTTCTCTGTATAGCCCGGGATGTCCTGGAACTCACTCTGTAGACCAGGCTGGCCTCGAACTCGAACTCAGAAATCCGCCTGCCGAGTGCTGGGATTAAAGGCGTGCGCCACCACCGCCCGGCCTGAACCATTATTCCTAATGGTGCTTTTAATACTGTGCCAGAACCTACAGCCAAAAAGGAACAATCCTTTCAAGAGTTACAAGGCCTAACAAGTAAGAAGGTATTCCCTAGGACTGCATGCAAGGCAGCAAGTCATTCTGGTTATCTTAGTAGCATTCCTCTACAACAGAGTCTAAAAAGTATTGTCTTCATGTACATGTATACATGAGTTTACAGCTTTAGAAGAGATGATCAGGTAAAGTGTTCTAGGTTTTATGACCTGTTTCACCAGAAAAGAAGGTGTGAGTGACCTTCCTGTTTTTGTTATTTTCCTAAGTGATAAATTTTGTCATTACAAACGGATGTTTTTAATGGTTTGCCGTTGTGTTATGTGTGTGTGCACACATGAGCACATGGGTGCTGGTAATCACGGAGGTCAGAAGAGGGCATTTGATCCTCTGAGGCTGGAGTTTCAGGAGGTTGTGAACCACCCAGTGTAGGTGTTTTGAACAGAAAGCTCAGGATGTGCTCTTAACTGCTGAGATATCTGTCCAACCCTTTATCATTATGAAAATATTTAAATCCAGACAAAATATTTGGTTTGCTGTAATTTCATACTTGCACCATTTAATTGATATGTCAAGAAATGTAAATATTCCCTTGGTGAAAAATCTATGAAATATTCATTCTTATGTGCTGCTGCTCTCCTCATTGGCTGTTATCTCTTGGAAGATCTTCAGACTTAGTCTTTTTTTTTTTCTGGGTGGCCAAGCAGAAGAAGACAGCAAATATTTTAACCTTCCCAACAATAATAAAAAATCACATATAACCATGCATCTGTCACCATTCTTTCTGGTGAGTTCTATTAACAACTCTCTGAGGTGTTCAAAGTACATATTATCAATCCTGTTTGTTTATTTGTTTGTTTGTTTTGAAAATAGAAAAGACATGCACCAAATGCTGAAAACCTAAAGCAAAGTCACAGTTCTAGCAAAGGGCAGAACTGGGATTCTGACACTGGTTTTTCCTACTTCAAAACATATTTTATTTTCCATGGACTGCTCTGTGTCCTAAGTTCTCATCAACAACATAGATTCAGGGGTATCCCAGTATTCGGTTTGGCCAAGATCTGACATCTTGTGAAAATATTATCCACAACCTGAGAAGAGTGCCAATTTTAAAAAAGTAAAAATTAAAAAGCACACTGTAACTAAAAGGTACAGTTATTTAAGTCAAACAGAAAATGGGCATCCAATTTTAATCTAGCTCTCAGGCAGGGTTTCTAATAGTAGCTAATAGTGGGATGATTTAAAACCTCTTTGGCTTGCCAGGTAAAAGTCAATTAGCAGCCATAGGAAAGCATCTGGTGTCAAGTTCCATTGAAGAGGCAAATCCCAAGAAGGTTCCATCTGCTGCCTCCAATATGTCCCTGGAACCTTGCTCTTGAAGAAATCAGATTCTTGAGTCAGCCAAAAAAATCTTTTGTAAATTCCTATCATTTAACTCACTCTAGTCTGATATCTGGCCTAAGTGTATACTGTAGATCTATCCCAAATGGAGAGTCCCAGATCACCCCATGACAACAAAAAGTCAGGAGACTCAAGCTTTAACTATGATAATCTAAAGTACAAAATTGGAACTAAGCATGCTGTTATGACATGAATATATATTTCGCTGGCTCCCCCTTCTCTTTGTTGAGGCCAGATATACATGAATACTTATTTGTGTAGTGAAGTTGTTTGCATGTGACACGGCACATATGTGGAGGTTTAAGAACAAGTTGTGAGAGTTATTTCTCCCCTTTTGTCTAGTGGTTTCTTGAGATGCAACTCAGGTTATGGGGGTTGGTGAGGCAAGCACCCTTACCACTGAACCATCTTGCTGGCTCTGAATCCACTTGGTTTTATTTTAACAGGTTGCACAAGGCTATTTTTTTCTAAGTACAATCTCTCACTCTTCACTAATTCAAAGGAACCTTTAGATTTTATTTCTTAAAAACTGAAGTGAGAGCTAGAGAGGTGCTCAGTCATCAAAGTGTCAGTGTTGGCAAGAATGGGGACCTGAGTCTAGATACCTAACATCTACATGAAATCTGTGTGCACTTCTGTATCCCCAGAGTTAGAAGACATGTACTCAAGCATATCCCTGAAGCCCATTGGCTAGTCAGCCTAACTGAATTGGTGGAGCAGTACATTCACCAAGAGGTCCTGTCTCAAAAATTAAACTGACAAGCTATTAAGGGAGACACCTGCCATTGACTTCTGTTCCACCCTGGACAGGAAATATGCAATGTAAGATGTATATGTGTATGTGTTATCTAAATGTATGTGTTCTAACTTATAAAAGAAGGAAAGAAAGGATATGAAAGAAGAGGGAAAAGACGAGGAAGGAAAAAATAAGTAGAGATCAAAAATTTATGAGTGACTGAATGGCACTAAAAGAGCCATGGGCATATTGCCTTGCCCTTAGAAACCTAACAGTTTGCCAGAGGATGAAGGCTGTACTTCTAGACTCAGTGATCAGAGCAACTCCATTTTTAGGAGCTGTCCCTGAGGCCATCATGACTCTTTAGCCTCTGGAAGTATCTGCAGTTATAATGACTTACAGAATAGCTTTTCCATTGGTGCCCATCTGATAAATGGTCCCAACGAATATTTTCTGAGAACTGCTGCTAAATATTTGTTATAACTTTAGTCTTTGCTTACTGGCTGACTCATTAGATGCCAGGAGAACTCAAAATGAATTTTCCTATAGGATAATGCATATTAACTATGAACAGGGCTCTTATGAACTACATTGAACAAATATTGCCAATGAAATTCGTTTGGGGATATCTTAGATCAAAGATGAGAATTCTAAAAGTTTGCAGTTAAAATACTGAGCTTTCTTCTCATAAGCTATATGTCCTGTTGTTGCTGAACACTATTGTTTAATTAAATTTTAAAAGATTTCAAACAAAATACACATTGAAATTATCAACTTTTAAATAGTAGTAACCATACCCATTTAACAATTCTGCAGGTATAATAAAAATGCTAATGTATGTTAATGTTTATTCTGTGGTTAATGTTTTGTCTTGTTAATTTCCCCAGGGCTTTTATTACTGATTTAAATCTGCCACACTGCTCAACTGATTGCACTGCTTCTGCAAACTGCATGGAAGTAGATCAAATGAATCCTGATGAACAGACATGAACAAACATTTGGCTAAGCGAACCATTCTTATTATATGTGGGTAATTGTTACATACGTTTTTGTACAAGGAGATAGGCATGACAGGCAGTTTCCCACTCATTTTCTGTACAGAAACTATGCATATGAGCATTAAATTAATTTATAACCTTGTACTTGAGGAAGCACATCATTATTAATTAACTATTGATTGGTCTGGATATAGAGCAGAAAGGATAATAACAGACTCTGGTGACAATGTGTTTTATTTTTTCCTCCTACCCCACAGACATTTTACTGTGACTCATTATTAATTGCCAGGCCATTAAAGTAAAAGCTCTCTAATAATTTGCAGTGTATTAGGAATGGAGCTATTTTAAGAAATCAGGTGGCATTAGCTGAACATTTTATATAACTCATCTCTTGAAATTGGAATCTAAGGGAGAAAAAAAGAACTGAGAGTCCTAAGGTTCAGTTTGCCTTTAATTTGAGGCACATCACCATATTAGAGTGAGAAGGACAGTTTGAAATCAGGACACCAGGGGTTTTAGTCACAGCTCATCCTCTGACCAATTCAAACCATCAGACAAGGCATTTAATTTCTTTGCATCTCTTAGCTTCAGCATCTTTAAAATGGAGACAAAAGCAATGCCTGCCAAGACTGGCTGCAAGATGAGGATAACTTAAGTAATGCAATGGTCCAAAGGGTAATGCCACTCCTATCTAGACTAACTTATTGTGTACGTTGAGTCTACTTACCTTTGGGAGCCTGCCTCAGTGTGTCACAGTCCTGGCTTGGATGGTCAAGTAGATCCACAGCTATTACTAATAACATTCAGAGGTGTTCTTACAGTCCTATACTGTATGTTGATGTGTTGTTGTGTCTCTTTTAAATGGCTTCCAGTGTATTTCTTAAACATCAATATAAGCAATTTTAATCACATAGAAGTCTATTCAATAGACTTAGGGCATGGTCAAAGATAACCATAACCATTGATTCTCAAAGTTGTGGTCCTCAAAGAAGTATCATTTTAGTTTTAATGGACTTGTATGAAATGCAAATTTGGGGGCCCAAACTCAGGTACACATTATTGTAAACCCCAGGAGTGAGGCTTGGCCATCTGTATGTTCTGTGTTGGCCTTCAACTCATCATTCTCCTCCGTTAGCCTCAAAAGCACTAGCATTACAGGTGTGTACCACTATGTCTGGCTGTTTGAAGTCTATAACCTTCAGTTCAGTTCATCTGTGTGTAAGTACATCCTTCTGTAGTTTTTTCAATAATACTTTGATTTTAGAAAATTATCTGTAACACATGACTATAGAAGTTCATACTTTTAATCTCAGCACTCAGGACGCAGAAGCAGGTATATTTCTCTGATTTCCAATGAGCTTGGCCTACATAGAAAGTTGTAGGCCAGCCATGGTTACATATTGAGTTCCTTCATTAAAAAAAGTTGTCATGGAAAAGAGGACTATATTGATCACAACTGTAATTAAACAAAATTTATGGGTGGGTGATATAGCTTCACTGTAGACCACTATTCTAGCATGAATAACTAGGTTTAATCTTCAGAGTATAGGGTGTGCTGGGAAGGGAGGCAAAGGCTGTATCCCCCTTGATCTTACAGGTATAAATAATTCATTGGTTTTGCTTATGAGACAGAAAGAGTATAAATTTGGATGGCTAGGGAGGAGGGGAAGGACCTAGGAAGAGTCGTTGGAGGTGAAAGAATATGATCAAAATATATTGTATCAAAATCTCAAAGAATAAATAAACACAAGTAATTTAAGTTATTATGTTTTCTATAAGAAAACATTTCAGAATAGTATTACCTTCCATACTGAGCTAGAGGTAGCTTGAATTCAATCATTCTCAGTTTAAAGAAAACAGAATTTAATACTTAAAATAAATATTATGAGTTCTCTAAAAGTCAAAATTGTTCATTACAACTTTTCAAAGGAGAATTGTAAAAGTCAATGAAATATCTGAGATGATAACTCACTGTATTGCCAGAACAGTGTACACAACAGGGGAAAAACTAATAAAACTCTGTAAGGTTAACACTGCTCTATGCCAGCTCAGGGAAAAGTCAGTAGATGGAGTCTTGACACTTCTGAAGGACAGAGAGAGAGACTAAAGTCTGAACTGCAAATGAAGTGAATATATTCTCTACAGAGTGTTCTCTCTCTCTCTTTCTCTCTCTCTCTCTCTCTCTCTCTCTCTCTCTCTTTCTCTCTCTCTCTCTTTCTATTTTATGGTTTTTCGAGACAGGGTTTCTCTGTGTAGCCCTGGCTGTCCTGGAACTCATTTTGTAGACCAGGCTGGCCTTGAACTCAGAAATCCGCCTGCCTCTGTCTCCCAAGTGCTGGGATTAAAGGCGTGCACCATCACTGCCCAGCCAGAGTGTACTTTCATCCTGCAAATGAATGAACTTGCAAACGTGGGCTGGGGTTACTATCTTGCTCATATTTATTTGTTTGCAGCAGTAATTGATCTCCCAAGGTCTATTAGGTGAAAGCTTTGTGTGTATGTTGGGGTGGGGAGGATAGGGTTTTAGTAGAATTGAAGTATCCAAAGCATTGAAACAGGTTTAAATTCAGTGTTCCCTCAAATGATTCTGCAATGATAGTGTGTGAGCTCTGGGGAGGGGGATGGGTAAAACAATGGCACTGTAGCATGTATGTAGGTGGTAACACTAAACTGCAAGCCACTATAGTTTTACTGCCAAGCACTCACCCTTTAAAAAAAATAGCCAGTTTCACATAAGAATACTCTTGAAGAGGCAGTAAAACTCAATTGACTCTTGACTATATGTCTTTTTGAACACTACATGTATTAATGAAATGGGTTGTATACTCAACGTACTTCCATCGCATACTGAGGTATGATAGTCAACTGGAGCCAAAGTACATGTACCACTGAATTATGATATGAACTAAAGATTCATGCCAAAGAACACTGTTTTTTACTTAGAAGGCTGGCACACAAACTGTCTTCCAACTTGAATATTGGCAGCCATTTCCTCCGAACTGAACGTGCAAGCCCATCCTTTCAAGGAAAGCACTTGACAGTGTTTCCAGCCAATGATCACATGCAGGCAAAAGCCGAATGCTATAGCCAGATCCATAGGAGAAAAGGTAGACAGCTGGGAAAGCTCACTGTATAAATTAATATAGAAAACAAACTGGTAACAAAAAGAAGGTGACAGTTAAAAGTCAAAGAAAGAAATAAGGTGTAAAGCACTTAGAAAAACAGTTCACAAAATGAGAACTACAAATTCTGTTTTATCAGTAAGTATATTAATGGCACGTGCATTCAATGTGCCAATCAAAAGATAGAGGTGAATCATTTAAATACAAAACAACATGGTATAAGTCTCTTTTACAAAGAGATATAATTTGGATTGAAAATAAAAAGATGGGCAAAGATACAAGCATTACCAACTGTAAGCAAACAGGAGCTGGAATAGCTGTGGTAATATAAGATAAGATAAGATCGTCTTCAAGACATATACAAATTATTAAGAGAGACAAGAAAAGATTAAAGTACCAACTCTTCCAAAAGATAGCGCAAGCGTATATGTACTGGAACTAAGTTACGTGAAGGAAAATTTAAATTTTAAGGGAGAAAGAGACAATTTAGTTTTCAATAGTCATATTTAGTTTTCAATACTCTCCTTCAATTATGGATAATCAAGCAGAAAAGCAACAAGGAAAGAGAAGACTTGAAGAACAAAATTCTCAGAAGATCACATGGACATCTAGAGCATACTCTCTACACAACAAAACCTACTATCAAGTGCATGTGAGACATTCTTTAAATACTTATTATATTTGTATAGGTGCATTGTCTGCATGCATGTCTGTACACTGCATACATGTTTAGTGCCCAAGAAGACCAGCAGAGGACATTGGATCCCCTGGACTCTGGTTACACATGATTGTGAGCCTCTAAATAGGTGCTGCAAGTTGAATCTACAGCTACTGCAGGCAACTGTTCCCTTCCTGGTACCATCAACCAAGCTGCTCCATCAAGCTCACTTCATGCACTGAAAGGACCTGACCCTTGTGAAATAGTCAGTAAAACCAAACAACTCCTCCTTTTAGGTTGTTCTCATAAGTATTTAGTCACCGTGACAAAAAGCTAACTAACACATACTGTATATAACAGTTAACTCAAAGTCGATATCGACTTATGTTTAATTGCTAAAAATATCTACAAAACTGTGGGAGGACACATAGATCTAAATTTTTTGTGGCCTTAAATCTGTCACTATTTCCTTAGCAATGGCAACTAAGGGGAGGAGGGTAGAAGACAGGTCAAGTGGACCATATGCAAATGAAGACTTTTAAACTTCAAATTGTTCAATCAAGAAAATGAAAAGACAACCTACAATCATAATTTAAAATCATTTATCTGATAAGGGTCTACTGTTCTGATTATATAGAGAGTCCTTGTAATCCAACAGTAAAATAATAACAATAACAATCATAAACACATGGCCACAGTCTGATGAACCCCTTTACTGTTGGTCTCTTACCTTGTAACGAATACTGTGCCTGGACTTCATTTTTATAACTTTTTGCCCTTCATGCACTTATTCAAATGATGCACAATTTAGACTGATTTGAAAGTTTCTAGAAATCTATGGCATATACAAATAGAGCAATGTCCAATATTACATACAACTTTATCAAGTAACATCTCTGCCTTCCCAGACTATAAGGACATCACCACATAGTCCAGGATGTCAGGACCAGCCAACTTTCAATCTTAGTTTCTTCACTGTGATTAAATTCTTACTGGTTGAAGGAATACTAAATGATGAATTTTAAGAGGGAAATGTTAAAACACACCTTAGATCGTTTTCATAATCCTTTTGTATGGAAATAATGAAAACCCACTGTATTCAACCACATGCCATTCCTAAAATTGTATGAATGGCAGTGCACCTGATAGGCAGCACTGCTGTTGCAGGATTGTTCTGATTGTGACTTCAGTGAAACTGATTAGCCACCATCCATCTAAATGAAGACATCCTTGCTGACCAATACTTTGGGTCTTTGCTGATTGCCCTCCACAGCAGATAGACCTTCACTGATTGGTTTTAGCCAAAGTTATAATCAGAACCTCTTCTGAGATAAATTCTGAAAAGAACATGATTGAAAAGAGTGTAAAAATCAGGTGAATTGAGAAGCATTGTGACCTCGAAACCGAAATAGCTCAAAGAGACTCACTCATCCCATGCAGATCCCTGTGCGTCATCTTGGGCATGTCCCTCTGTGACAGCAGCACTGGACATCACTGTCATCTCTCAGCTCTGCTTCTCTATACATGCTATTTTCATTCTCCAATTTCCTCTTCTTCTGAGCTCCTTAAATGTCAGGCCTGATTCCTCATACCCAAGACTTACTTCTCTCTTTGCCTAGTCTATTAATGAGGGTATCATAGCATCATGCAATCTTGTCATTTTCCCCCAGGTATTTAAACAACTTCAGTTCTATGGTATGCATTTTCAGACAGGGACAGAGGACCTATGTTCTTCAGTAGTGTAACTACTGGCAAGGCACACGTACGTGTTCCTGTAAACTAACACCCACGTATGCTCCTATAAACAACCTTCATGAAACTCATGGGTTCGCATACACACAAAAGCACATGGAAGTAGAAGGGGGGCTAGTTGAGAAAAAAAAAGGAGTTAATAAAAGTAGGAAGAGAACAAGATATGAGAATAGGGACAATGAACATGATCAAATATATTATGTATGAAAACATCATAGTGGAACCTATCATTACTTAGTTGATATAAGTAAACAGAACAGAATATAAAAAGTGGGGACCGTTTTATTTTTAATTTCTAGTGAATGATGACATCTTTGTCTGAAATATATCTTACGAGTCCCAAACTTGAACAAAGTCAATTGTTATTCTTTTTGTATGCAGAACTAAGAGCAGAGCTATGGTGTGAGAATACACTCTTTTGGGACCCTCCCAGTTCTCTAGGCCTCAGTTATGTCAGCCATACAGCAAAGAGGATTGGATCAATTGATCACTTCCAATTACAGCTTCTTAAAATTCTATGAACCTCAGAGCAAAACTGTAAAAGACTGGGAAGTAATTTCAAGTTGCCTTTTCCCATCATCCTGCCATTTTTGTCTCTGGAGATATTTCAGCAGCCATAATAAAGGTGTAACACCTGCACAGCGACTTGGTTCTCCGTGCTATAGTCTTAGAAAGGCTTCATAATTGAACATTTGGACATGAAAAACAGTTTTGTAAAATAAGCAACTTGGAGTCTATGCCTGGGGGGTTGTGGTGATAGGCACCATCAGAGCAGTTGGGCTGCAATGTATTAGGAGAACACATCACCTCAGGAAGCTGGGTGAAATTTGAAATCAGGCCATACAGTCTTCTATTGGTTTCGAATGATGGCCAGAATATTGCAGCTAGAAATAGTGTCAGTATGGCTACTTGCACAAATCATCTCGCCTCTTACAAGAGAATTTTCTAAGCAAGTTTCTTCCCAAGGAAAGGTACTTTAAATAAAAAAGAAAATCCTTCCTATACCATGTAGGGGTTGCTTGCACCAAACAAGTGCCCTTGGTTAGGAAAGGTTGGTAGGCAGTTAGCATGGTTTCATGGGCTATATGGCATTGCAAAGTCCAGTTTGGGTTAGGGATCCATGAAACCCACTGCTCCACTTGAAGAATCAAATTACTTCATTTTAGAGTCGATTTATAGGGAATGAGAGCAAGGCTTCAAAAACATAGGTTCGGAGGAGGACAAGTGTGACAAAGAAGTGAATTACTGTGAACATGCCTGAAGAAGAGAGGGAGGAAAAGTGATGCTTCGCTACACATAGCTGGTGTTAATATTCTTCCAGCTTTCCCAAGGAGTTAGTCTCCCGTCTTTTATCACCAGGAAGAGAAAGAAAATGAGATTCTCACCCTTTACAGAAAGGGCACCAGTACTACTGTTGGCAATGCTGCCACAGAGAACAAGCAACCCACACACCAGAAGTCCTACAGTCACAAGGAAAAGACAAGATGATGATTAGCCTCCTTTGTATTGACTTTTCTTTAACAACTTTTGATTAACTGACAAACCAACACATCTCTCTTGCTAGAATCATGAAATCATATACATCTGGTGCCAAAAAGTGGGGGACGAAGGCCAGACACATGAGTGCTCTGTTCATTCATTTTTATTAAAAACTCATTGCATGGTGCTAAGAAATATAATAAAAGTTTGCTTTTTCTAATAAAGGCGATCTCTTCATTCTCTGTTTTCTTATCTAGGTTTCACTAATATATAAAACAGTATCTGACGCACGTCTTGCCACCCAGCTGGAGCTAATAACATACATGAATCAGAGAATGGATGGTTTTGATTTGAACATTGCCAATATGGTAACAAAAGAACACAGTAGCATTCGGGTTATTACTGCTCTGCAAAAGGACACTGGGTAGGGCCCCTTAGGACGCTGTTTCAAATATCAACTCCAGGCTAGGGAATCCAAATTAATGAGTCATCATAAACATTCAAAAAGCAAGTAATTCAATAATGATCATAAAGGCATACAAAGAAGAGGCAATGTCTGCAAGGAATTAGTATTTAGTCATTTGGATCATGGCATAAAAATATTCCTCATACAAATGTTGAGAGAACAAATCAGGTTGATAAGAGCTCTCTGGAGTGTTGTTTTTTTCCCCTGTATTGCCTAGTCATTCACTTTCCTCACTTACTCATCTACCTGATATACAATCCCCAATCTCTCCATCCTCTTTTGTATAGATCTTCCTCTCAGCAGGCTGCCACATGCTTGTCATCTATCTACCTTCCTACATTTGATTCTCTACGTTCAAACACAGCTTCTCTCCCCCACCCCCTTTACCTCCATGTTCATAGATCTTTCTGCTTGCTCCCACCTATCATATATCCAAAGAAGACACTTTCCACCTGGGTGGGCTTGTACATTACCACTGTGCTAGGTACCCATGTGTTCTCCTTGTCAGGAACTCCCTCCAGACCTAGCCTCCTCATCTCCTGATCTTCATATTTACTGCCTTCGTAGCTAACATATATTCTCGTGGAGTTTTCTCCTAGGTTACATACTTGGAAATGTGGAAAGGCAGCAAGGTGTCTACCTTAAGCTGCAGAAAGATTGCTGTATGGTCTCACTCCTTCAGCTTCTTGCTAAAGAGAAAGAACTACTTTATTCCTCCAGTTCTCTTTCTCTGCATCTCATCCAGAAAAATGGTGGAAAATCAGCTCTGCTTTATGAGGCTAAGTTGAGGGTTACATGGAAGAACACAGACAAAATTGCTAGGAATGAAGCCTCCTAGAAGAGATACTTATATTAACAGCCATTGTTTTTCATGTTCTCTTCTCTTTACTACATCCTATCTTGTAACTTACTAAAATCATTAGGACACTTACTTCTTAACTAGCTCTCTCTTCCAACTACTTGATGTTGTGGCTGTCTCATGATTCCTCTACTCTCTAAGCACTTCTCTCATTTCCTTGTTGGTGAAACAATGGGATTCCACTAAGGATGTCTAAGAGTCTTGAAAGGAAGGTTGTAACCAACAGCCTGGGTTCCAGTGGTTCCCAGAAAACCCAGTGTTGAAAGTATTACTTCCTCTCAGAAACAGTATGTTTTATAACATTTCTTAAGGGCATTTCATTTTGTACTTATTTGTTTTCTGATCAGAGAGCAATTCGTAAGAAATAGTTAAAGAAAAGACATTTGCCATTTCAATGAAAATCTCTACAAAGCAATACTTATTACTACAGTCTAGTGAAGCCTTGGCCTTTAGATTAAAAACATGAAAGTGACATATGGTGCCTTCCCATCCCCAGAGAAGCACGCCTTCTAGGTTCTCTTTATTGGCTTCTGAAAGTTTTATTGAGTTTCCACTTTGATTCCTGCGACCTATCCTAAAGGCAAGGGAAAAGTGTGAGGTTGCCTCCAGTTCTCCCCACATCCAAACAGTGGCCCATGGGGCAATGGAGATCCCTTTGGCTTCACTTCCTGGACAAACAAACATCTGAGGCTAGATACAAACCATTTGGTAGCAGCTTTTCTCATCCAATGAAATAGGAATCATCTGTTTTCAATTGTGCATTTTTCTTGAGGGACAGAGATGTGGAGGAAGAGAGAGGAAGAAAGAAGGAATGAAAGGGAAGAAGGAGGAAGAGAAAAAGAGGAGGACTAGAAGGGGCTGTTTAAATAGGAAACATAATTACCTTCCAGGATATACTACCCTCAAATGTACACCAGAACTCACTATATGAATCTCTGCTAGAGATAACGAGTGAGTTCATTCAAAACCATTCCCAGAGCAGGGCATGTGGCATTTGTCTAGGAAGCATAAGGTCCAGAGTTTGCCTCTTAGCACTCCCTGCACACCTTTCTTGCCCCACTCAGAGAGTTTGTCCAAATATATTCCAAGTACATTAAAGCTTATGAGACAGTCTAGTGATCTCTTTGGATTAACATCTTCCTTAGCAATGTTTATCAAAAGCAACGATTGGCTATAGCTTGGTTTTTAAAACTATGAATGCACCCCGAGACAATAAGCACATTTTACTGTGAAAGCTACCAATTAGCTATTTGTAGGCAATTTATGCTTAACTAGAACCTGAGCCTTGAAGGGCAATACATTGAAAAGCTGCACATTAGCTTTTCTCCAGGGGTCTCATGAGAGCTTTTAAAGAAAACAATACTCATAAAACTCAATTAGGAAAATTATTAATGATGTTAAGGTCTCTTAATGAGTTCTACACTCCACTAATAGCAATCTAAAAGCAGTGATACATTTTTATAGAATTGGTTTCATTAGAACTAGGCTTCACTTTTTGTCTTGATTTTCTATAACTAGTCTAGGCCCTACCAAACATTCAAATTCCTGCTCCTCAAACTCCCTCTCGAAGTAGGAGGCAGGTCCAGCGTGACTTGCCTGACCTTTCCAGCCATGCTGACGCTTGCTTGCTGCCATAGTCGCTGGAGAAAAGACAGCATTTTTTTTTAAAAGCCTTTCTTTCCAGAGTCCATATAAGGTTCTAAGACCTGGGTGGCTTAAAATATCTGTCTGGCTATTGAATGAGCCCTGAATCACAAAAAGAAAAACCTTCTTCCGGTATTATTCCCTAGTTTCTAGTCAAGCCCTAAGCTTCTGTTATCTTTCAATAGCGCAATGTATTGCTTAGAGACCCTTTGCTTGTCATCACAGTGGTTACAAGATTTTTTATTCATGGACAACTCCCCTAGGACATCTTTTCTGACCTTCTCAAGTGTGGCTGGATAATGCCCATTGCTCTCTATGTTGTTGTCACATAGTGTATTGGCTGATCTCTCTTTTGTCACTATCCCTCACTAGATTAGGAAGTCTTTTTGAGAGCAGCTGTTGGCTGCCTCTATTTGTCTATCCATAATATTTGGTATAGAATATATCAAAATGCCCACTGAATATCTGTGTGAAATTGTGACCCTGATAACATTGGCTTATCCACTTAGCCAAGTATTTGCTACTAGAGAAAAACCCTTATCAAATGAAATCTGTTCTCTGAAAAAATCGAGGTAACAAAAGAATGTCCATTCATATTGTCAAACACTTAAGAAAACTACTTAAATGTTCATTTCTATTTATATTTTAAGCGTTCATTTAATTAACACTGACAGTTTGAAAGTCTCCGAAATAATCATGATCATTAGTGTCAGTCTGACAAAGGTATTAAGAAAGTTTCTGTAACATCACCCAAACTGCTTTCACAAGATTGTCTAGAAATAAATAGCTCACTGTGAAACTTATGCCTTTCTTTATATATTAATCAATGATGCAGTGGAACTCTAACAAGGTTAAAAGTGTTCTCTGATTTCCATTATAAAGATAAGTTCAATCAAGCAGCCTACCAGCGTACCAATGCAGGTCATTCAATAATTCAATTGTACTAATGACTATGGCATGCATGCAAGCAAGAGAATAAAACAGGCTTAGACACCAAACCTAGGAAAATGCTTTCTAAAAAATAACAACAGTGACTCGCATCATGCATTTTCAAAAGCCCTTGCAGCATGCATTGCAAATGAAATGGAATCTATTTCTCATGACCCAACAGATAGCTTTTGTTCTTGCTTCTCCATTACATGTAAATTACACCTGCTGACCTTTAATTGACTGTAACTGAAACACATTTTGAGCAACAGTTTTTCATTGATATGCTTAGATGTGTGCAAGAGTCGGAAGAGGAAGAGACCAGACTAACAGTTTCTATTCACCACCACTATTGTGAATAGTACTGCAACATCTCTGAGTTGTCTTTGTCTCAATTGCATATTTATACTTGATTCCATCCTCATCAAAAATTCCTCAGGCAACTTGTGAATACACAGATGGATAACTATCTTGGCATGGAATTTCATCCTCTGCCTATTTTATTTCTGTTCTTCACAGAAAAATACTCATAATGCCCAGTGTGCTGAAATCTATAGTAATGATGTGTCTATTGTGATCTCTAGGAATTCTACAATCAGAGCACAAAACAAATCAGGAAGTACCTTCCGATGCCAGCTTGAATATTTTAGGTAGAAGGAGACAGAATCATTCAAAGAGATGGGTGATACAACACAAACAATGCTGGACTGATGGGCAGAAGCCAGAGGTTTCTGCATTGGTTTGCTTTTAACTGATACATCTTTGGCAAACATCTTTCTTCTGATCATATGCTTCAGTTACCTCATCTTAAAAGTGAAGACAAGGCTAGATCTTTCCAAAAATCATTCTCAATTTAAATGTAAGAGGAAAAAGATGACTTGAAGAGAAAGAAGAAAAGACATACTTTAAGCTTTTATAGCAGTTACAGGACACAGGTAAGAAAAAAGATAGATCAAGAGAATGTAATAGGGCTGCAGGAGCAGACTTGGAGAAACGGAGTTGATAACAAAGAAAAACAGAAACAAAGGTCCCAGACCAAGGACAGTATTTCCCTCCAGAGCTCCTAGGAAAAGACCATTGAGGCATCCTTGTGAACTGGGAAGTGCTTCCTGGAGCCTCTCTGACAGAAAAGAACCTGAACTTAAAAAATGCCATGAGACCGACTGGAAGAACCAAGTTCTGGGTTCTATGATCAGTGTCTTGTTTTATGGACACCTGTATTTATCTCAGGCTGGATTATTATCTATATTTATAAACTTAAGTATTTCACAATTCCCTGTAAGTTGATTTCTCATTTGTCCAAATAGCCAAGCGTTACAAAGCATACATCTTGAAGTGTTTATGCATCTTTCCTTTGATCCCAGAACTCAAATGCTACATAGGTACCTACTCTGTATTTGTTTTTTCTGTCTTTACAACAGGAACATAAAGTTTTGGACTCACTTTGCTTAGTTCCCCATGTTTTAGCTCCCACTTTCCTAGACTGTTGGCTTGTTGCCCACCATTAACCAATTAAATCTTCTTACTCTGGCTTGAAAAGATAAAACAAGGAAATGTCTTTCCTGTCTGTGTTAAGCCTTCCTGGCTGCTGGACTGATAGATTTGTTTTCTTTTTATCCACTAGCTGCTTTCATTTGGCAAAGTAAAGCTCCCAAATACACATCCTCACTTACAGCCTCTTGAAATTTGCATTTTATCTTGAATATTACATTTAATGAGTCTTTCTTTTTCCCTCTTGCATTATCTCTTCAAAGTTCAAGATGAAGAACCAGGAGAATTGTCTATATTGGGTGCAGGTGGTTATTCTGGCTGTTTCTTGGCACTGGGAGGTCTAACTGCTGTAGCAAAAGATGTTTATGAGGAATCAAAGAGGAAATAGGGCTAAAATAGAGCTTCAGGGAAACATGCAGGGTCCAGGGACCGAGACAAGAATCTCTGAAACAAACACTAGACTAAGAATTTAATCATTTAATCTGGGCAAGAGGTAAGGTGTCTCTGTAGTCTCTATGACAGGCTCATGGAATTATCAAATGGGAAGGCAAATCCATAGTCACCACGAAAGTCAGGCAGTAACAAGTGAGAATGTAATTTAGGAATGGATAAAGGAGTCAAGAGCAACATAGAGAGTCAGAGATATTGACTCGTACATGTGGGCTGCTCCAAATAGAGACAACATGGAATTGAGGAGAAAAATGCAAAAGGTAGATGAAAGAACAAATGACAATTCTTTAAACAGTAAAGGCAGGTTATATTTAGGCATGTGTGTGTGTGTGTGTGTGTGTGTGTGTGTGTGTGTACATATATATGCATATACATACATATATACAATAATTAGTGAAAAATAGGCCATGAATTTGAAGGAGAGCAAGGGAGAAGTATGGGAGAGTTTGAAGGGAGGAAACAGAAGGAGGAAATGATGCAATGTATTATAATCTCAAAAATAAAAGGAATTTTAACAAACGAAGGCAAGGCTAATGAATTTTCTTGTGATAAGAAACATTTAGTCATCCTTATGATGACTCCAATAAGGAAAATTAATAAAGGGAAATATCAGAGAACATATGCAGATGACTGCACTGGTCTCACTGTCTTCAAGCATCCAGCATTCCGGCAAAAAGAATGAAAAAACAAGCTGTTTCAATGTATCCATGGGGCGAGGTGTGATCTGGTATTTAATCTTTCTTTTCATCAGACAATAGACTTGTAACCCAAATCCCAAGAGTCAGAAAGGTAATAGAAGGGGAAAAGAATGTGTAAGCAGAGTAGATATGAACATAAGAGACATTTTAGCCATAGAATAAAAGCTTAGCGTTTAAACCAAGAGGATATCAATAAATTATTGCAGAGATATATAATAGACATCTATTCATTTTTATACCAACCTAAGTTTAATCATCATTTAGCAGTGGTACTCAGTAAAAAGCAATTTAGCATTATAATGCATAAATAACACTTCCAAAACAAAGGAGCCATAAACACAGCTTGAGTCCTCCTCCTATTCATAGAGATTTCAGCACTAAGCCACAGCAAAAGAAGATGAATGTTAAACAACAGACTAACCAACAAACAATCCCTACCAGGGATCCAGATACAGTTTGCTGCCCTTTTCTCATGAGTCCTCTGGGAAGACCTATGTGAGCAGCCAGCAAATTTGTAGATGGTCCAGTTGGTCTGCTAGGTTGGGAATTGACCTTAACATTTGGGAAACATGGTTAACCTTCTTGGTAGGGGTTGGGAAGTTAGAGGAAGAGTTCTATAACTACGGAGACTAAAGATAATTGTTTTAAAGACACATCAAACTCTAAATGTAGCAAGTAGTGAGAATTTAAGTCTTTAGGAAACACGTGGAGAACCTAGTCAAGCATCTTTATCTGAAAGAGCAATACTCACATTAGGAAAAGAATTCAGAAATTCTTCTGCACGCTAATTGGTTTATCATTCTCAAACAGATTCTTGATATTTGTATTGCTACCTCCCAGCAAAGGAACATTTTCTTTGGAACTCAGTAAATATGGTACTGCTGCTACGATGGGGATCCAAAAGATGAACAACACACCATGAGAAGGAAGACCTAGAGAGAAAAGACTACTTTGCTTCACAGTAGGTACAGTGAATCATATTACATTTAAGAGTTTTCCCCATTGCCTTTAAGTGCTAGGCATTGTTTTTATTCTCAATGTCAGTGTTTTTATTCTCAATGTATATATGAAACAATTAGTGCTTGTGGAGATTAAACATGTTCAGGGATGCAAAGAATTCTCACTGTAACTCCTGAAGCTCAAGGTATTTCTTCCAAGTCATATACACTTTTCTTATTCTATTCCATGCAAGCACAAGTGCATCCCTTTATTAGGTATAGCCTCATTTTGCTGTGCAGAAAGCTTTGCTTTTTAAAACCTTCATCCTACATGCAACTATGGACTGGGAGTGGAATTAGTGTCTCCTGTGGATAAGCCCCCACACAGGGTGTCCAGCGGAGAGTGGTCAACCTTGAAACCATATACACACAAACAACAAAAATGGATGTGATGTGATGTGTGTGTGTGTGTGTGTGTGTGTGTGTGTGTGTGTGTAACAAATAAGAGGCTATCAACTTGAGAGTAGGGGGTATGGGAGGACTTTGACAGAGGGTAACTGGGAAGGAGAAAATGGAGGGGGAAGATGATGTAATTCTATTTCAGACATCAAATTTTAAAAATGAAGCTTTGTTGTAATTTCTCATTCCTGGTATCTCACACAGTCTCTGGCCAATAATAACCAGAGCTGTGACAGTTCTGAATGGGGTCTTTCAGAATAGAGCACTTTGAGTCACACATTAATTTTTTTAATCAGAGCATTACAGATTCAGGAGAAATGGTGAGGGAGGAAATAGACTTTCAAGTTTGATAAACACAGATGTGTGAGGAAGCGTTCCTCCAGTGTGTTCTTTTGCCCTCTGACATCCAAGGAAGGTTGGCATCCTTTTCAGAGGAGTGGGCTACCTAACATAGATTCTATAGCTCCTGTCAGGATTGATTGTATCAATCTGTAGCAATTATTACTTTATTTTTAATCAGGCCGAGGGCCTTACTTTAGGTTCATAATGTTTTAAAGTACATTATGTCTAGAAAACTTGTAAAGACTGCTCAAAGAAGATTTAAAAAAATGCTCACAACTAGAAAGAAGTCAGTTAGGAGGTCATTATAGTCAAGACACCCATTCATTTTGCATTAAGGATTCGTTCAGGGGAATGAACAGTTGAATCACACAGAACTCCACTTAATAGGGAACTCCTTGCACGTTTGGCAAAAGATAATTTCAAGGTTTAGTGCAGAATAAGAAAGCCATAGAGCATCGTATTTCACCATGGATATTTGAACTGAAAGGGAAAAAACATAGCCACTATATAGCTTTAAAGCATTAAAGGAAAAAAAAAAACCACCTAAGCTCATCAAGAACAGGTTCTGTTTTAAAAAGGTAAATTAAATAGGCAACGATCCTAGGGGAAGCCTGAGCTCTAAGCAGACTTTGAAAAATCTAATTAGGAATAATTAATACAAGAATGAGGAAGAGAAGTGAGGCCCTTTGGAAGTTCCCATGTAGCTCTCAAGGCCATATGTAGAAAACAGGATGAATAATAACTGAGAACGTTGGCAAGAAGGAAAGACCCTGAGCAATTTCTGGCTTCCCTTCCTTCCTTCTTTCCACTAACTGAGTCAGTACCTAGCCCTAACCATATATTTTAAAACTGATTCTTGCCAGAGGTGAGGAATGTACCTTGGGGACTCCTGCTCTACACAGCAGCTGAAGGAGCTGTACAGCTAGCACCTACTTCCAAGTCTCTTTACCTCTGTTCTTTTACCAGGAAAATGGCAATCACAGTAATCCTCTTATCATGATTATCATAAACCAAAAGAGGCTATCCATGGATGGAGCTTAGATCTCCATAAGGCACACAGCAAGTTCTAGCAACTCCTCCTCAATCCTCCTGCCCTGTTCACATTCTTCTTCCTTATACACATTCAGAAATAGAAACTGAAAAGTTGCTTTTTAAAAAGACCATGAGCCCATGGCAATACAAGGCTGAGATCCTAAGTAAAAACTCTGATTTCTGATCTGACATTTCTCATAGCAGGAGAGTTCATAAGGTGCAGCATACCACTCAGCTGATTCTCCATACAACTGGATGACACTGGCTGAGAGCCACCTTACTTCCTTTTTTTAGAAGACTTTTCTGGCAAAAAAAAAAAAGAGGAATTTCTCAAAGGGAAGTAGATTGTTTCTCAATAGAACAAATGTACTAGTATACTTGCAGAAGCAGAAATAGGGTCCCTGTGATGCTTGAACTAAGATCTAATATCATCACTTTAAACACAGAACAGGGACTGAGTGAATGAGATGCAGGGTACTGATTAATCCTAAAAGAGGGTGAGAAGGGGGATGGGCTCAGACTAGGGATTGGCTAGAGGTATGGGATGAGCAGTGTGAATAAAAGGGTTTACATCCTTTCCCAAAGAGCACACGGCAACCTCTTTCAGAAACACTGTCCTCGTGGGATCTGACCGCTCCTAATTGCCTGGGAGAATAATAAGAGAACTTCACATCTAGAACTGAGGACTGTATATATGTTGACAAGCTGATTTCTGCACCAAATCAAAGTCCCCTTCAGCTCTACTACATGAGATTTGAGGGTAAATAGAATTCCTAGCACAGGATTGAGTTGAAAAAGAATGCCCTATCTATTAACCATGAAAGAAAAGCAAGAAGGACTTTAAGAATCACACATACATACATAAATATGTATGTATATTTCCTATTGAAAAAAAGATAGCACATTAACTTCAAGCAATGCTGGGGCTGCATATTTTATGGGGTTTATTTGTACTACACATCTTTCATAGGCTCTATTTGTAGCTGAAAATACAAACATACTGATTACAATCATTCTTTCCTACATTTAGAACAAAATTAATTATCTGCAAAAAAGCAGAAAGGCTTAGATAGACTCTGAGTCAGTAAATGATAACGGAGAGCACCCAAGTATAATGACTCCTATTTTATCTGGTTCAGGCATTCTGAGTGGAATGAATAGGCAAACTTAATTCGCTTTCTGCATATTCTTCAGAAAGGATCTGTATTGAGTAATACAGGACAATATTGGCTCTTTTTTTCCCCTACCCCAGACCCCACAGAAAGCAGGAAAACAGCATTGTGGGGTCATGCACATCCCAAAGGGACATTTTTAAAGGATATGATGAAATCTGTACTAGCAGAAACAAAACTCACTTGTTTTATCCCAGTGACAGCCACCCATACAACACAGAAAGGAACAGAAAACAGGGAGGCCCACTGTACTGCACAGAGCCCAGCACTCAGCCAGGCTGAGCTGCTGAGAACGGTGAGGTTTCCCTGGATCTCAGAAAGGCTGCAGCACACTGGATGATACTTGTGCACACTCACCTCCTGTTGGCCCTGTCATTTTTTTTAACTGAAGCAACCATTGCAATTGCTCACTCCTGTAAGGAAAGGACTCTTCTATCGTCCTACCTGTTTAAAATCAGCTTCTGTGATTGTTTTGTTTTCCAATTTTGAGGGTTGGAAGGGGGCATGGTATGAGGCTTGGCTTTTGAAGAAGAGAGCCAAGTTAGAAAGAACTTTGGCTGAGTACCTGAGCAAGACAGCAAAATGCATAGGTCTAAGAGGTTAACGGGCCACGGTACTTTGTGCAGGGGGTGGGGGGGGGGCATCGTTAGTGAATGACTGGCACTACATTTGCCAAGACAGACTTTAACTCCAGGCGAAGGAAAAGGCATAGCAGAGGAACCACACTGTGAATTCTGAGGCTTTTCAGCTTTTGTAATGAATAAATATCCAGAGGCTATTCTGCCTTCGTAAAGTAAAGGCTACTTTCACCACGTTCTGACTCCCTGAGCAGCCAACATTTGAAACAGGCATTTTGTACTCACTCACTGTCACCCTGGGAGCACATGGGTCCTTATAATGTTGGGCCATGGGAGTATCTTTCTTAACTTCTGCTCTCTTGGGCAAATGGCCTTGAATTATCTAACCTTTCTGAATATCCTTTGGGAACAAATCTATTCTCCCTGTCACTATCAGCAGACATGGATAAGTGTCAGCTAACTACCCCGTGGTTATCACATCTGTCACCTTTTCAGTGCAATAAAAGAGATAACTTGTATAGCAATAGAAAACTTATAACTTTGTATCCTCAAAAAGCAGGAAAGAAAAAGATAGCTGCAGAGAGAGAGAGAGAGAGAGAGAGAGAGAGAGAGAGAGACAGACACAGAGAGAGACAGAGAGAGAGACAGAGAGAGAGAGACAGAGAGAGAGACAGAGACAGAGAGAGACAGACAGAGAGAGAGACAGAGAGAGAGAGACAGAGAGAGAGACAGAGAGAGAGAGACAGAGACAGAGAGAGAGAGAGAGAGACAGAGAGACAGAGAGAGACAGAGAGAGACAGAGACAGAGAGAGAGCTGGAAGACCAAAGCAATAGAGTTTTACTGCTATGAGAAGCGACAATATTAAGTGTTCCTTTGGTAGGGTTTTGTATTCTCTGAATGACTGACAACACTGCCACTGTTTTTGGTCTTTGTGTGTACCTTTGGCTACGCTCCAACAGGCGGCACATAAGCTGCCTTATGGCTAACCAGACAAGGCTGAACCAGTTGTTCTCTAGTTTCTAACTCCTTGGTTTGATCCTCCAAAGGCATTGAGAACTTGAAAGGGTCTTGCCATCATCCAAAGGTAACAACTTGTAAGAAAATTCTTTAGAGATATAGTGTGTGCTTCTACATGCCTTACAAATGGAAATAGTGACCACTATTTGCTGCAAACTCTTCCAAGTATCACGATGCACTGTCTGTACAGCTTGGATGCTATAGTGTCTCCACTCAGAGAAAGTGAGCATGACCAGTAGTGAGAAATAAGTTCCCCAGGTTCAATGTTGAGAATCTGGCCATTAGACCAACAGATCACTGTTTTGCTTGGTTTTATTCTTATAGTGTTAAGGATACATTTGCTTTCTCTAGGCTGAGAATGCTCTCTAGTAATGCACCGCATTGTGTTTGCAGGAGCTATCCAGCCCTCTTTGCCTTGCCTCATGGGAACTGAGGCTAGGGAATCTGATCAAAATGCTGACCCTCTGGTTACTGCCATTGCTTTGAGAAATTAATAGTTCTAATTCGTGCCTTTAACTGTCTTCCATAAAATGGCAGTAGACCAACATATTATCTTGCAACTGAGGAGAAATCCCAGACTTTCCACAGTTCTTGAGGGCATAGTCTCATCTTATCAGTTCATTGATCATAGAAATGAAGTTTAGAAATGTATTCCTAAAGACAGAACAAAAGAGCAACCCATCATAACACTGTCCCTCACCTAGGTAAAGGCAAACAATGCTAGATTTGCACAGATCCCATCTTATCTCCTAAAATAACCTACAATCCACATGTAAAACTCAGGAGGAAACATTCAAAAGCTTTCTTCATATGAGTAGTTTTGGAAATTTCCTATGAAATTAACACTCAAGTGTCAATTCTTCCTTTATAGTTTTTCCATAATTAGGTTGTCTATGTTTAATAATTGCCTTTCTTAGGCTGAGGCAGTAGGACCATAAGTTCAGTGCCAGCCTGTACTATGAGTGAATCCTCAAAATAGAACAAAAGACCAAACCACCACCTTTGTCCAGTGGCAATCACTAACACTATTTTGTGAACTGTAAAAAAGGATGACAAAATGTAAATTTTGTGTCATGTCAGAAATGGACTTCACTTGAATAATATTGTTTATTGCAGTTTCAGATGCTGGCCTGAAGACGCTAATGAGGTACTGAGATAGTTGCTGGATTTATCACTTCTGAATCTCTTCGGAACGGAGGGCAGCTTTTATGAATTCAGAAAAAGTATCTGTGTCTAAGACTAAAAAATGAAGGTGCACTGATAGCATACAAGGAGAGAAGCTAGGACAAACTGACATCTGAGAAATGGCCTCAGCCTTCAAAGGCAGAGACGAACGGTAAGGCTAATCTTGGAAATTCTGATGACTTACAGTCACTCACAGAAACAGGAAAAATGCACGAATTTGATAGAGTGAATTATTATTGTGGCCCAAAAAGGAGAATCTGCCTCAACACTTCCTACCATCCATAAATAACTACTGACTGTATTGCTTCTTCAAACATTCTAGCCAAAGAAATGGGTGTATTTAGATATCAGTATAGGTTAGGCTCTCAGTAGGCAGTTACTAGCTAAGGAACTTCCAAAGTAGACATCTGAATATAATTTGATGTTCAGAATAGATGCCAGATAACCTGAAAACTGTCTGTTGGGGCTGGCTGGAGATGTAGCTCTGTCTTAGAGCACACCCTTAACCTGCACAAGGCCCTGAGTTTCATCACTGCAAACACCAAGATAGCTATCTGTTGTTCCAGTGGGCGGGGACTCAACACTGCAACTGGAACTTAGTAGATTTTTCACCATTGACAACACTAACAGGCAGAACCTACACAAATATGCTCTTAGAAAATATTCTGTGCCTTTAAGTGTTGGGAATATGAAAAAACAAAACAAAACAACCTTATGTCTTTTAGTTCTTCATTGGGAAATAGTAGAGCAGGAGTCTCCAAAGAGACAGAATGAATTCAAAAACTGATTGTGCAGCTGGAAAAACAGTAGGGAGTAATACAGGATATTAAATAATATAATGAAAAACCAATTTAGGTTGCGTTTGGGGAATGAAGATTCTAGTGACTAGAGAATGGAAGTGTTAGAGAGAGCAATATAGAGTCATGGTAACAAGCAAGAGCTTTGGACTCAGACAGAACCAGCTCTGATTCTTGAGTTCTAAAACCTGCTGGCTTAGTGACCCCTAAATGGAGCAAAAGAATCTTCCATGCTCAGCTTCCCTGCCCTCTTGATGGTGTTCAGTGTCCACCACACTGCTGCCACAATGAAATGTGTAATAGATTTGCAGAATCTCTTCCAGGGAGTGCTAAAGTGAGTCACAATGACAGAAGAAAGGGAGAAACGGTGGTGACAGAAAGGGCTGCAATTTTGTACAACTTTCAGTGAAACAGTATAAGGCAAGTTAATAAAGTTGTGGGCCAGGAAAACCTAACACAGGGGCATGTTAAGGAGAGTCAATAAAGTACAGCAACAAATACGGAAAAAGAAAAGTATCAACAGCCAAGAAAGAGTATGAGAGCATGAATTTGAAGGAGAGCAGGGAGGGTTATATGGGAGGAAGGGGAAGGGAAAATGAATAGCAACAAATGAGCAATTAAACTATGGACTAAAGACAGTCAATGAGATTAGCTACAGAATATTTTGGCAACTTTTCTGAGAGAGGAATAAGTACCTGCCATGTAAGAAATGAATGAGTTGTACGTGAAATGCACATAATCTACATGTAGGTATATAGTAATGACAATCAAAGTGATTTTGAGACAAAGCAATAGAATTTTTCAAACATGTTTTACAGGGGCTGTGAATGGTAGAGTGTCTGCCTAACATGTATACAAAGCTGGGCTCCATCCTCTATGTTGGGGGGGAAAAAAAGAAGCCATGGTAATCAGCAACACTGAAAGTAAACGCTTTCTAAGCTGTGCATATCCATATTTGCTTCAAGGTATAAAATGTGGAATTCAATAATATGCTGATCAATTTTCACAGTGAGATTTTTTTTCACCCAACTACTATCAAAGGCTCAATACTCATCCTTGTGTGCATCCTTGCTTCCAAATCCATTTGAAGATCAGAATGGATCTATTATTAGTAACACCTTTTGGAGAGAACTTTTCAGTATAGATGTTTATATCCTCCTCTTTTTTCTTCCCTTGCTCTCTTACATATGCACACAGATATCTTTTACTTATTTATTGGCATTTTCAATTCAATTGATTTACACTAAAATAACCGATCAATCATACTCTAAGATAAGTGTATAGAGCTGGGGTTGTGGATCAGTGATAGAACACTTTCTGGCACATGTGATTCTTGGAGTTTATTCACCAGTAATAAAAGAAAAAAGTTTAAGTGGGCTGGAGAAAAAGCTCAGAGGTTAAGGGCACTTGCTGCACTTTGAGAGAACCTTAGTTCTCTGTTCCCAGAACCTATATAATAATCACTTAACTCCTGCTGCAGGGGATCCCATGCCTCTAGCTTCCAAGGGTACCTGCATTCACATGCATATACATGCACATGAACACACATATGCATCATTTGAAATAGTAAAAACAAATCTTCAAAAAGTGTAAGGAAAAGTCATTATTCACTGGGCACTTAGCAGTTTGGACTGGGGCTTAGTGAGTACTTGCATTTCCTAATCTAACAATTCATTTAGCATCTAACATAGCAGCCCCATTTTAGCGATATATCGTTCTACCTCTGTCCAAACCAGCCTACAGTATCTGGGCTATTCACTTCTCAACTTCTCAATCTCCTTTAATCTTTCAAAGAAGATAGCCAGATGTTCCTAAGGGAACCTCAGGATCAAGTAAGACACTATTGAAATGGCAAGTTCTCTAGCCTCTCCGTAGAGTTGTGTTATCAGAATCTCTGGGCTTGGACTCCAGCAATGTTAATCAAGTTCTCCCATTGACTGGGGGATGAGTCAATTTTGGGAGCCAAGCATTTGCTACATTGAGGGGTGCTGTGAGTAATAAGAGCCCAATATTTGCCCACATGCCTTCACCTGGTAGTTTACAGGATTGAGGACCATCCTTAGAGAAACTAAAACACCAGCAATCTATACTTATGAAAGTCTAACTGTTACACCTATGTAGAAGGCCAAATCCACGTTCAGGATGTGAGATGGGTTATAGCAACCAACACCAACACGACTGGACAACATCCCTGTATGGATACCTTATCCCATGACTTATATAGCTAGTCAAGAAAGCTGCCCCACCCCCACAACTCAGGAATGGCGTGATGTGAAAGAGAGATCTCAGTACAACTGACACTAGGCACGGCTTTACTGTGGTGCATTCCCATCGTGTTAACAGAAAGAAAGTGAGGGTGCTTCAACAGAATCTTGTTAACACTTAATTTTAAATCAGCTGTTGACTTGAAGGATTCTGTCTGTGGGTTTGTCAGCATGAACAGAGTGTTTCAGTCAGTCAAGCCCACAGTTCTCCTCACCATAATAAACAGCCCTGCCTGCTTGGAGCCTGTACAGAGTGTGGGCTGGAACAGACTCAGCCAGTGATTCCCTAATCCCCACCAGGTGATGCAGACAACTTAGTCTTGGTGATCATATAACAGCAATGAGGCAGCATACATATGCTATCTGGCTTAGCTCAAGCATTCCCAGGGGATGGTAGACTTCATGCTCTCATAACTAGATGAGAGGACTGAGCAATCAGGCCCTTAATGGCCAAAACAGAAAGGGACTGCATCACTGAGCACCTCCTGACAGCCAAGGCCTTTCCTCCTAAACGATAATGACACAAAATGTACTCCCTCTACTGTATATTATGGTATGTGTGTGAGCACACGCTTACATGTACACACACCTACAAGTCTGAAAGCCTGAAACAACTATGCAAATTTATGTTGTTGCAAAATCCTAATGGTACTTTTAGAGGGAAAGTCTGGAAGGATCTACTGAGGAACAGAGTGATATGGCAGAAAAGATATTAGATTGCAGCAGCAGAATACCTTGGATTTTGTTTCTGGCTCTATTCTTAGCTAAAAAGAACTTTGAGGATGCCTCCTGAGACTTTATTTCTTCATTTTCAAATAGGATTAGACTAGCTCAATTTTCACACTGCCTTTCTAATATTCATATCACAGCAAAATATTCATTATGGTGGAATTTATTCAGTTGCAGGTCCACCTACCACAGAAACTGTGGCACGTCAGGACTTCGGAACTGTCTTGGGAGGTTATGAATGCCTAGCACCTGATAAAGCTCCTGCACAAAGCAGATGTTGATAAATGTTGACTCAACAAACATGCATGCCTAGACCTCATCAAAACAGTGTGCATAGTTTTGTTTCTTAGAAGTTTCTTCTGTTTTGCTTTGTTTTTCTTCTCTTGTTGTTTGTTGTTGGAGACTTGGTCTTAGATTAGTCCAGCCAGTCTATTCAAACTCCCAATCCTCGTGCCCTAGTCCTTAAGGACCAGGGCTGTGGGCATGTATCACTTGAACACTCTAAACTTTATTTTCTTGTTTTTAAAAGTATTTGGGAAGTTCCACTATGCTACGCTCAAAAAAATGTGCATGGATAACCTTTAAATACTCATGCATCTTGCCATTAAAGTAGTCTTATTTTCCTCTTACTGTAGATCTTCTCACACCTTGATGCCCTTGGTTGGAGTGAGACTCACAGTGGACCCTCGATCAATGCTAGTGAATGAGCATATGAATGCACTTACTTTCCATTTTTTCTAGGTCTGTGCAATTTACTTTTGCATAAGGCCCCAGAATATGGCCTCAAATTATAAAGCAGTCAAGGGAATAATTAGCCATCGAAGAACACCATCGTTAGATAGGGCATTTCTGTTCATTTTACTATAAAATATTTTCTCAGCAAATGGGTTTTAAATGGCCAACACTGTGAATGGGGCAATTAGAGCAGCTCTGTAAGTAGCTATGCTGAGGGTTGTATCATTTCTGTCCTCTCTCCCAGTTTAATTCACCAAAGAAACCAATTACCCCTATCACTTTGCACTTCCCGAGTTTAAAGACAAGGCTAACTAGCCCATGCTGCTCTCTACATTCTGGTTAAGTAATAGCTCAGAGTACACAGCAATGTACTCGAGGGAAGCAAAGAGGGGGAGTCAACAAGGCCAGCAAGGCCTGGGTTTGAATCACCACTCCTCCAATAGAACAATATTGGATATCTTGGAAAGTACTTACACTCTCTAAGCTTCATTCTTCCATTGTACAATGGGTATACCACTGAGACATATATATATTCAACAGAGCATCTGAGATGCAAGCAGGAGCTCAACAATAGTAGTATACTGTACTGCTCTGGCACATACTCCTATGGAACTGGAAGCAGTTGAGAATCATTGTCTTAAAAGAACATAGCTGGAAGCTCTTGGCTGTATGTTCTGCTCTACATCAGAAGTGGTTTTCTCTTGTGGTTCTGTGACAGAATCTCCTTGAAGCCAAGCAAGCTGCTATTGTCCTTGCAGAATTGCCCTTCTCCCGTTACAAATCCCATCAGTCTTAGACTGGTCTAGCTAAGGCTGCAAACATGAATGGGGAACACAGATGCTTTTCTTATGTCCTCTTGTGGATTTAGTTAGTAGACAACGACTCTCTTCTCTGTAAATCATATTTTGCATTTACTTCAGAATGGCAATGCGATATATGTGATGAAGACCACATAGAGAAGTCAGAATAGAAGGTGATAATAACTAAATTAAAATTTCAGTTCCCGAATCCTGCCTCTTCCACTAACTATGGAACTGCATGTCCCTGTGCAATATACAATTCACTAAGCTTCAGTTTCCTTGTTTATAAGAGAGAGGAAATATGCCCATAAGAATCGTGACAATAACAATAACAGCTAACGTTTAATAAAGACTTAGCATATACCACACAGATGCTATGTGTCTGAATACAAGCTATTCTTTTTCCATGAATTCAAAAGATGAAACTCATAAAGATAAAATTAGTTCCCAATACTCGATAGCAAGGAAGTGCGTGGAGCTAGAATAGAAAGTCTGGTATAACGACTCTATAACCTGTAGTTTTAACATGCTATCTATCTTGCAGAGTTCATTCAGCCCATCTACATTCTCACTTGCTTGTTGTTTTTGCGTTCTCTATTTTTCTATCAGTATCTGTTGCTGGAGCAGTCACCCCACCCACCATCACAATGAGGGACAACTCCTTCGAAACCTGAAGACTGTTACTTACAGTGGTGGTCAGCTTGCCTCCGTTCTTTTGCACATACTGGATGGAATCATGGATGGTAGAAAAGAGTCCGAGCAGCACATTCTCCATGTCATAGATTCTGTACATGCCGTTCACGAGCTCTTCAAGAGACAGAATGTATTCTCTCCAGTACTTGTCGATCTCCACCACACCTGCCATACAGCCTTGCATGACCACGTTGCAATAACCACCGCAAGGTTTAACCATCATCAGTCCCTGGCAGTAAGAGCAGTACCACATTCGGGTGAGCATACGGCCACAGTCCTTACTAAACTTGAGGTGGTCGGTAGTGTTGATTACTTCAATTCCGAGATTCAGGGCTTGAAGGAAGATTCTAGTGACTTGCAGTGACTTGGAAACCTGGGTCATAATAAGCTTGGGGAAACTGCCAAATACTTTCAGGTCACGTCTTGCTCCTCGGAGGCACTCGTTGATGTCTAATACTGACTCAGGCAGGCCTGGGTTCATCATCTGGGTATAGATGACTGGAAAGAGGCTGTCGAACAATTCATTGACCATATCATCCACGTTGATATCAGAACCCAAGATGTAGAGAGACACATCTGTGAAAAATTCACCGACAAACTCAAAAGCTTGAGGAGTCAGGCTTGGGTAGTTATTCTTGAACATGGCGTTGGTGTAGTTCTTGGCATGGCGAACAACAATTTCAAAGGCCTCTGTAAAGTAAGAGAAAAAGAAATGCCCCAAAATTAAAACATGAAATCCAGGGTGTAAATGAATTTGATATATCTCTGTTGCATTGGTGATTAAGATGCATTTGCCTTAAATAATTGACTCACATTCATTGCTGATATTACCTATATTTCTATAGTTGTTTGCACCCATAAATCAATTTCCCTTTCTGAGTGTGAAGTCTAAATCTTGATGTGCACATAAATTCTTAAACATACGAATTGTATTTCAAATGACAACTGCCAGGATTCAGTCAACATTTCGGCCTTTCATGAAAATATTGATTAAAAATTGGCTAAATGAGAAATTATTTCTTTTTCTTTCATCGATTCACTCAGGTAAAAGATTGCATTTAAGGACATTTCATTTTTAGACAGAGGTAAGTATTTCAAAAGAGACCATATACTATACAATCTTATATTACAAGAGCCTGTTCAAACCCAGAGGAGAAGCAAGTTATTAGCCAAGAACAAAAGATAACAAAAATTTAATTATTTTGGGGAGACTTTCTCTAAATAACTTTAAAGGGAGTTATCTGACAGACTGCCGGACCTGGGAAAGGTGTTTTATCCCCTGAATGGGTATCTGGCTGGAAAGAACAATCCATACACTTATCTATACATTTGATATTGATAGTCACTGCAAGCTGAACATCTGGGAGGATAAACGCTAAGCTCCTCTGGTAAGTTCAACTTCCACATGGCTTGAAAGCCTCCTCCAGTCTACAGAGACCACAAATTCAAAATCACATCTGCTGCTTTAGGCCCTTGGCATAAAGCCGAAACAGTGTCACTGCTTTGAGGGGAAAAAAAGTAGTAATGTGTCATCTCATTTTCCCCAAATCAAAATATTCTAGCTACACATTATCGCAAATAACTGGAGTGTTACATTTATATGTGAAAAGAAAAAAATCATAATAAAAGATTTTTTAAAGAAAGAAATGAAAGAGTTTAAAAATGAACAAAACTAGTCAAGTTTCTTGACTTTTACCTTAGTACTTTCAGTTCCTTCCAAAATGCAAGGGTCCATGACAGATGTACTCTAAATGATGCCAATTCATGAGCCTTGAAAATTCAAATTATTCCTACCTCCAGACTACTAGAGAGACTGTATTCCTTGGGATCACTTAGCCCAGCATTTCAGTCATCTGTGGCAGAAGTGAGCTCTAGACTGAACCACTGCCATCTGCCCTAGATCCCTCACAAGGTGGTGCTCATTCCTTAGGTTCTTCCCTGGAGCTCACCACATGCCCAGCACTGTTGGAGAGGTGCCAGTGTAATTCTAAAGAGTTTCCAAGGCCACTAGAGACCAAAAATGAATTTAAATTAGAAGTTAGCCATCTACAAAGGTTTTTGAGAATATGTGGACTGGCTATTGGTCTGAGGACAGGTTTTGTAGCACTGTACTAGCGTTTGTTGATCTCTTCCATTTTGCAACTCTTTGATGCTGAAGCAAATTTTCCCTTTCTGCCAATCACTTCATGCTCCCTTGTTTGCTTTCTTTTGTTTAGAACAGTAAATGATTCTGAGGAACTTTATAACAATCTTCTTAGCTACACTCATTACTTTCCTCTCCATCCTTCAATCTATCTATATGTTGAATGTAGCTATGTGGTCATCCAGCCCAATGCAAAGGGCAAGTCACTCAATTGTTTAAAACCATCAGAAAATTTGATATTCTAGATCATTTAGTCATTTTAACTTTAGGTAGAAATATAGGATTGTATATTAGGCTTGCTAGGTGCTCTGGGCACATAAGCTAGATGGAGGTCACTGACAAGCCATTCTCGTCTCAGAAATGTTTACAAGTAGCCAAACACAGTGGCTCACTTTTATAATCCAAACATTTGGGAAACAGAGGCTAGAGAACTGCTCCAAGTGCAAGGCCAGTGTGATTCACACAGGGAATCTCAGATTAGCTAGAGTAACACAGCGAGACCTTACCTCAAAAGGAAACATTTATAGGCGATGTAGAAGATTATAAGTCATATAAAAGAACATTTTGATGGTTACTTTTTACAACAACCTTCTGAATTTGGTATTATCAACACTGATTTAATAGATAATGAAACTGAGTCTCAGTAGAATGGACATATTTCCCCAAGGTCACACAGTTGCAAAGTAGACATAATCAATTCCAACCAGTGTCTCTAAGTGATGGCTACACCCTAGCAGTCCTCAAACTTAGAGTCTACAACACATTCTCAAAAATCTTTGTAGAAAGTTAAGTTCTATTTTAAACTCACCATTTTCCCATCAACTTTCTCATCACTGAATGAAAATGTACCAGAAGAAATTGAAACCCAAAGACCAATAAAGCAGAGCAGCACTTTCACCTTTGCCTTGGGGCAGCATGAAGTAAGAGACTGGAGAAGGCTGCTTTGCAGACAGGTTACCCCTATAGAGCTCAATCATCCAGGCCACTCTAAAATGAATTCTCTAGGACGTGAAGTTAACCTGAATTGTGTTACACACATTCTCTAATATACAAGACACATGGCAGGAAAAAACCCACAGACTCTCCTGCCAATAACATTTCTTTGTAAAAGTTCTGTTGCCAGCACTGTAGGATCAATAGAAAAAGAAAATTACAGAGGATCATGAACTCGTCTACAGAAACAACAACAACACATATTGCAGAGGGAAAAGGCTGGGGTCCATATTGAACATCCAGCTCTCATGTGCTGTCTACAGCAAAGTCTGCATGTCAGAACAAACTTAGCACAGCTCTGGATTTTGCCCAATTTTCTCACTTCTGTATCACATGACAGCAGACCAAAATACAAAGCCTCAATAAAGGTTTCACAGGGCCTCATAGGAGGCAACACTAAGTGAAAAGTGATTCTTGGCCTTCTTCAGTCTCTTGAAGGTTCAAGAAATAAAGTCAAGGGTAGGAAAAAATGCAAGGAAATGTAAGTCCATTGACAACATAGTCTAATAATCATGTATTCTTTAGCTACAGATGATTTCCCTCTTTCTCTTTCCTTGGATGAAGTTATGTCCACTCAATAGTAGAACAAGTCTGATGGAATCAGAGATATCATGAAGAATTTGTCCCCAGAACATCCACTGACTTTATAATCTACAGATGGAAATAAATAGATTTAATAAACTGAGATAATATGCCTAGATAAGAAAAGTTTCCATTTTCCTTTTGTTATTGCATTTTTATTGACTTATTGTGCGTACATATGTGTGTGCGTGCTTGTGGCATGCTTGTGGAGGTCAGAGGACAACCAATGGGACGCACTTCTCACATTCCACCATGTGACTTCTGAGAATCAACATCAAACTGAAGTTGTTAGGCTTGGCAATTGGCTTAGGCATCTCACCAGTCCAATCCCTAGATTTCTCAATGTTCTCATCACCATCCTGATCACCACAGATGCTAGAGTTGTCAGTGTTCTTCTTAATGTTTAATGCTCAATGACAGACACTGTTCTCCAGATATACTTGCATGGGGGAACTGTAGAGACTCTGTTTATATGGTTCAAGAGCGTCTTCTACTTACACACCCCCAAGATATATAGTCTGTCATGGCAGCAGAATGGCTATTAGTATATGGAGTTGATGTTCCTGCATTCAGATCTACACTAAAAGAAATGGGCTTTGATTTGCCTTCTTGGTAGTCAACTGAGTATATTTTTTAAAAGGAGAATGTACTTGGGATTGAAAGACAAGAAAAATAAATGAACCATAGGATCCCTTTCAAGGTCTGTAGAATAAGCAATTGTTGTAGAAAGCAGTTTTTTTTTTCAAAGCAGTTTTCCCAGCACTGAAAGGATGGCCATGACTTTGAGTTTTTTCTTTTTAATGTTACAAGGATGAATATTTCATAATGGCTTGGATTGAAAACAAGCCTTATTTTTAAGTACAGGTGCTTGGATGGAAAAAGAAAACTAATCTTTCCCTGGCACCTGCAAGATACATGTCAGAATCCATGGAAAACATACTTATAGCTACTCTCTAAGTAACTGTGACATAACCACATGTGTTTGGTTTTATTTTACTGGAGAGGAAACTGAGGCTCAGAGGAGATATGGTTCACACAGGTAATATTTCTAGTCCAAGGCCTTAATTTAAAAGCAGAGACATTTAGTCTTAAGTAATTGCTAGAGGCTGAATTTGCATTAGTTTTTGAGGTAAAAGTTTTCAGAGGATTAGGAGGCAGCTCAGTTGGTCAAGGGCTTGCCGTGAAAGCATATGAATCTGAGTTCATGCTCCAGAACCTACATAAAAAAATGTGGGCATAATGGTGTGAGTTTGTAATCCCATTGCTAGGGAGGTAGAGTCAGGGGGATCCATGGGACTCACTGGCTAGGCTGTCTTGATTACTTGGTGAGCTCCAGACTAAAGAAAGACCCAGGCTTTAAAGAAGGAACAAAGAAACAAAGAAAAATATGAGAAACAAGCAGACAAACAAAAACTCCACAAAAGTGACATGGATAATGCCTGAGCAGTGACTCCTAATGCTGAGCTCTGCTTCTACATTCACACATGTGTACACACACACACACACACACACACACACACAGGTTATAACCTCCTGAGGTGTCAGACTGGGTTAAATTCAAAGCACCATTAAATGAATGACTGAATGAATAAATGAATGAATATATAAATAAAATTCAACAGTAATAAAACCAATAACCTTCTTGGAAAAATAGGCAAAATAGCTGAACAGCTGGTTCTCCAAAAAAGAGTCACAAATCTCAAACAAAGGTTCTCAATACAGTACATCTTTAGGAAATTAAAAATTAAAGTCATAATGAGATGCTACTATGCAGGCAGGAGAATGGTTAAGAGTCATACAATTGACAGTACTACATACTATAAGGGTGTAGAGCAACAACAGATACTTGACTATCTACTGGGAATACAAAATGCAACAACTGTAGATGACGGATAGTTTCTTATAAAAAGAAAACATTTTTATCATGTTATCCAAAGATCGTGTTTCATTTATCACATACTTGATTTTTCTTTCAAATTTAAAATTATTTGAAATGAAGTCTATTAATTTTTGAAAGCATTAGAACTTTGGACCTTCAGTCTTTGAAGGAAATAGTGATGAGAATCACTGAACACAGTTAAGTCACTCCCTCTTTTTTCTTTCAATCAGCTTTGACATTTTGTTCCTGAAAAAGGGAGTTTTAGCATACAATAGATGCCATATGACAAAGTAATTTTAGTTGGAAAACACAACGCAAAAAGTTAATGGACCAAAACACCCATACAGGTAACACATTTCAGTTATTTTTGAATAGAAATGATTTTTTTTGTTTTTAGAAAACCAGCCACAGAGAAACAGAAAGTTTACATTGCAAGTAAAACTTTTTATTTTTTAAAATAGTTCATAAAGAAAACACTAAATACTACAGTTCAGTTTGTATTATATTTTTCTGGTGCTTTACAATTTACATTAATTTAACCAGAACTAAGCTTAAGAATAAGTTGCTATTAAATATAGAAGTCATTTATGTGTGCAGCTTATAAACACACATAATCTCTGCTTTTACCTTTTTACACAGCAGGATTCTAAATATAAGGGAGATCAACTAGCAGTAAAGAAATATTTGAAAGAAAGAATGAAAGAAACATTTTTCATGGGTTACTATGTGTATCATTAAAGATAAGTGAAAGATAGATTAGATAGACACAAAGGGATAATGATGGATGAATGGATGAACAGATAGACAAACAAATAGATGGAAGAATGGATGGACTAGGTAGGTAGGTAGATAGATAGATAGATAGATAGATAGATAGATAGATAGATAGATTGATTGATTGATTGATTGATAGGGATAGATAGACTGATAGAATTTCCTCCAAAGGCTATTAAAGACTAGAGAAGAAAATTAAAATGATTTATTGCAAGGTTCCTCAGAAGCAAGAAGTAAAAATCTGTACTAGAAAATTTATGAGCCTGCAACAGTTGACCACACTTTTGCCCCATTAGTCCAATTAGTTCTTACCATTTACTGTCCATTAGTTTTCCTGAACAACTAGTTTGCTTTCACCTTCTGGACTCTGTGAGTCATGTAACTCATAATTTTTCCCTCCTCACATTTATGACTTGAAAGCTTACAGCTAAATTTATAGCCTCCCTCTATCAAGCATAATAAACTTCATGTCATGTGTTTTGTGTCATAACCTTACTCCATCTTTCTTACCTGTATTTTCTACTGGCTTGAGGTGCCTGGTATTTTAGTTACAGTGCACCTCATAGTTATTATGGACATTCTTAAAGAGCCTTAAAATTAACAATAAACAAGTTGGTGAATAAGAACACGGAGAAAGACAAGACAAAATATTGTTGCAATCATACAATCGCATGTCTGCAGTGGCAATTACAGAAGTGCTCTCACTTATAAATGGGTGGTGCCTTTTCAGGAATTCATTAGCAGATGCTGCCCTCCCCAGCAGCTGTCAGAGTCCTCTCTTTACACTTCTTTTCCTCACGTCTTAAAAACTGGAGCTAAATGTACCTAACTTTTAAATGGGATTTAAAAGGGTTTAGTATGAACAGCTTCAACAGGACCAATAATGTGCATGTTCATATGGTATAAGACATCCCTGGGAAGCCAGACAGAACAGTATAACCATGACACTCACTAAAAAAGGCAAAAAAAAAAAGTCATCTAAGCAGAACTTTCAGTTCATTCTTTAAAACAGGAAGTTGAATGCTATCCAAAAAAGTAAAGTCATACAGTTTCTTCAAGAATTCACATAGTAGATGGTGAAGGCCTGCTTGCTGACTCTAAGGAAAAGGCCCTTCTCTAGAAACTATGGCAGGGCACATGGATTACTGAATACAACTAAATATCTTATGTTTTAACTGGACCAAAAAATCCATTATGTCACATTCTAGTTCTGGTTCTTGTCTCCTCAACTTCTGAAGATTTTGCTCTATGATCCATTATCATGATTCATAAATCACAGCTAAAGAGCTTCTTTCTTTAAGTACTTGCTAATCTAAGCTTAGAAAAACTATGCCTTTTGGGGGAAGAAGATACTTAATGAAAGGTTCTGTTCCATTAAGAGGGTATAGTGTCATTTAAAGGTTGACATGAAAGCATTCTGGAAGTGGCTTTAGCTAATGAGAATCTGTTTCTGCTCAATGTAACTTAAATTATTGGCATAAAGAACAAACTACCTAGAGGATCTTCTGTGATGTTAGATCAATTGGCATGTATGTTTTCCATGCTTAGATATGAACTACCATTCTAAGGAAGGTCAATTGTCAATGGTTTATGCAACTCTTTCTTGTTATTTTAATTTTTTTTCTTTTATGTATATAGGTAGTTTGCCTGCATGTATGTCTGTGCACTCCACTTGTGTCTGTTTCCCACAAACGCCAGAAAAGGCCATCAGACCTACTTGGACTGGAGTTATACACAGTTGTGAGCTGCCATATGGGCTCTGGGAATCAAATCCAGGTCCTCTGGGTTAAAAGCAATAATTGCTCTTAACCACTGACCCATCTGTCTGCCCATCCCTAGCCCTTGTTCTTGAGGAGAATTTTGTCTGTAACTTGCTAGTAAGGATTTCTTTTTTTTTTTTTTTTTTTTTTGTTTTTATTTTATTTTTTTTTTTTTTTATTGGATGATTTATTTACATTTCCTATGTTGTCCCCTTACCCCATCCCCCACCACCCCCTCGGAACCTCCAATCCCCTCGCCCCTCCTCCTTCTTCTCTGTGGATGTAACCTCTATCTACACCCCCCCCACTCCCCCCTCCCCACCCTCAAAATTCCCACCCCCTGGGGCATCCAGCCTTCATGAGGTCAAGGTTCTCTTCTTCCACCTATGCCCAGCAGGGCCCTCCACTTTTACATATTCAGCTGAAGCCCTGGATTCCCCCCTAAGTGCTCCCAGGCTGGTGGTTTAGACCCTGGGAGCTGTGGTTGGTTGGTATTGTTGCTCTCCTCATGGTGCCACAAACCCTTTCAGCTCCTTCAGTCTTCACTCTAACTCCTCCATTGAGAACCCCATGATCAGTTCAATGGCAAACTATTCCACAAAATAGAGACAGAAGGAACACTACCCAATTCGTTCTATGAAGCTACAATTACACTCATACCCAAACCCCACAAGGACCCGACAAAGAAAGAGAACTTCAGACCAATCTCCCTTATGAACATCGATGCAAAAATACTCAATAAAATTCTAGCAAACCGAATCCAAGACCACATCAAAACAATCATCCATCATGATCAAGTAGGTTTTATCCCAGGAATGCAGGGATGGTTCAATATTCGGAAATCCATCAATGTAATCCACTATATAAACAAACTTAAAGAAAAAAACCACATGATCATCTCACTAGATGCTGAGAAAGCATTTGACAAAATTCAACATCCCTTCATGATAAAAGTCTTGGAAAGATCAGGAATTCAAGGCCCATACCTAAACATAGTAAAAGCAATTTACAGCAAACCAGTAGCCAACATCAAGCTAAATGGAGAGAAACTTGAAGCAATCCCACTAAGATCAGGGACTAGACAAGGTTGCCCACTCTCCCCCTACCTATTCAATATAGTACTGGAAGTCTTAGCCAGAGCAATTAGACAGCAAAAAGAAGTCAAAGGGATACAAATAGGAAAGGAAGAAGTCAAAATATCGCTATTTGCAGATGATATGATAGTATACTTAAGTGACCCCCAAACTTCCACCAGAGAACTCCTAAACCTGATAAACAACTTCAGCAAAGTGGCTGGTTATAAAATCAACTCAAACAAATCAGTAGCCTTCCTCTACATGAAAGATAAACAGACTGAAAAAGAAATTAGGGAAATGACACCCTTCACAATAGTTGCAAATAATATAAAATACCTTGGTGTGAATCTAACCAAGCAAGTGAAAGACCTGTATGACAAGAACTTCAAGTCTCTGAAGAAAGAAATTGAAGAAGATCTCAGAAGATGGAAAGATCTCCCATGCTCATGGATTGGCAGGATTAATATAATAAAAATGGCCATCTTGCCAAAAGCAATCTACAGATTCAATGCAATCCCCATTAAAATCCCAACTCAATTCTTCACAGAGTTAGAAAAGGAAATTCTCAAATTCATATGGAATAACAAAAAACCCAGGATAGCGAAAACTATTCTCAACAATAAAAGAACTTCTGGAGGAATTACCATCCCTGACCTCAAGCTGTACTACAGAGCAATAGTGATAAAAACTACCTGGTATTGGTACAGAGACAGGCAGGAAGCTAGTAAGGATTTCTATAGATATTTGCATTTCCACAGGGACTTTACAGCCAAAGATTTAGTAACACCAAAGCAAGAGACTGGTCTTCCCTACAGGTAATGGAATGAGCAGTCCCCTCTTTATTTCCACCAGTAACCAGAAGTACAAAATCTGAGTTGCCTTAAAAAGCTACACATGCATAACCTTCTGAAGGAATAATTCACTCATTAATTTAATAGGTATCTCACTGAGCCATCCATACAACAATATTCTATTCAGATTTTACAGAGAGCTGTGAGACTTGTTTATTCTCTTATGTAAGAAGAGACTGATTTGTGATATGTGACCACCCAATCATAAAATTTATTGAGACACTCGTTGCTCCTCCTGTCCCTCAAGATATATGACCAATCTAAACTCCAACTCTTTTAAAAGGCATCTAAATGACCACAGGCCCCTGTCATTTTGTGATGTTAGGAATATTAAACAAATGCTCAAAAACAAGAGAACATTTATGAGCTATTTTGGTTGTCTCTTTAGGCTGACTACATTATTGGTATAAATATATGTTTCATTTAACTCTTACTGAATGCATACTATCTGTTAGTCTGTGGGTAGAGCACAAAAGTGCATGGTCCCTAAAGGCTTGTAATAGTCAGCTGTGATAAAATAATACATGGCTTCCCTCTGTTTAAAAGCACAAAACTCCGTGTATATATGAAAAGAGTACTTTGTTCTATGACTTTTTCAAAGCTTAAATATACACAGTTATATATAAGTCACCATGACATATCTGTAAAATATCTCATATCACTTCAGATATTGGAAATCGGTACTCTGTTTTAATTTTCTCCCTCTTTCTCCATCGCTGAAAGTGAGTATGTATGTGTGTGTGTGTGCACCGGTGCATACATGTAGTCAAGGGAAACATTATTATCCCAATTTCACACATGAGCTAGCTGAAATTAAGACTGGATCAAAGCCATACAGCTATGTGGTTCACGGTAGCAGTAATGAACACATGACTCTTGGCTATGTGTATAATGCTGGTACATACTGTCCATCTCCCTCAAGGATAAAGATTCCACGCCACTTGAAGGCAAGCTTCAGGAATAATAAATAAGGAACCAGCAACCTTGGATCCATATAAGGATACTCTATTCTGGCACAATATTCACTTATTGTGCCAATGTTACAAGCATTTTATGTGAATTAATTTATATCACTATCAAAACTTCTTTATAAGGAGAGTTTCCTGCTGTCTCCTCTGGAAGAGAAGAAAACTGAGACATGGAGAAGCTGAATTAAGTAGAAGGGCTGAGATGTGAATTCATGCAGTTTTGAACCCAGAGATTACCCAACAAACCACTAGGCATCACTGCCTCAAAAGATCTATGAGAGTGCTTGCCACAGACATAAGGACCTGAGGTCAGATTCCCTAGGACTCACATGAAGCCAGAAGTGGTAGCACATATTTGTAATTCCAGTGCTCTTACAGAAAGAGAGAAGGCAGGGACAGGAGAATCCCCAGAAACTCATGAGCCTACTCACCTAGAGTATGCAACAGCAAACAACAAAGAGACCCTACCTCAAATGAGGTAGAAAGAGACAGCTAACATGTAAAATTGTTCTCTGACCTCCACAATACGCCATAGCACGCTTATCTGCTCTCTCCCAACACAGATAAAAGAGGATGAATCTATTTGTCACAGACTGTGTCCATTTCTTTTTTCTTTTCTGTTTGTTGAACTCTAAATAAGTGTAATGCTTCAGTTGCTTGGCCACACTGAATATACTGAATAGATAAGAAAATAATTCCACGACATGGGTAAAATGTGAGAAGTATGAAAAAAGGCTGACCCATTCCAACTTCTTATAATACAATCATTTCTTCAGAAATGTACTGCCTGCCATGCCTTATACATACAATGAAATGAAAATTAGAAGAAAATCAGCAAAAAAAAAAAAGGGATTATTGGTGTGAGCATGGAAATCTGAGAGCTCTGTTATAGCCATAAAACTATGGTATTTAATTGAAAATCTAGCCTTTGTTAAAAATAAAAAAGGTGGGTCTTCTCTCAAATTACAGATCCTTAAGGGACTACTGGGAGAACCACGACAGTTTTTGAATACTCAGTCTCTAGGAGGATAGAGCATGAGACTTAAGGACAATGAAGACTGGAGTATTTGTGAGTCTTGGAGGAGTTCTAGAGCCTGTTCTGATGAGCTCAGATGAGAGAGAGGTACTCAGATGAATTTGCCTGAGTCCTATAGTAATTGGTACTTCTTCATACCAAATCAATGGAGGCTGTGCTATTATCTGAGTTACTGCTGTAGTAATTATCGGAGAATTTAGCAACTGTCTAAGAAGCATAAGAAGCAAGTGTAAAGATATTAGTTGAGCCAGGCAGAATACTTCATGTCTATAATCCCAGCACTTGGGTGTTCAGTCAGGAGAACTAGGAGTTTGAGACCAGCCCCAACAGTCTGGTGTGTTGAAGGCCAGCCTGGAATGCATAAGAGGCTGTCTTAAAAAAAAACAAAAACAAGGAAATGAGTTAGAAAAATGTCTTTTATTAAACATCCAATTGCATTTGCTTTAAAATTAATAAAAATTTTAAAGACATCAATATATAACCCAAAGGTCACAGCCTTGTGAAATAAGTGGCATGTGCCTTGCCTCTGGGAGCACATCGTCTTCCTCACAAAGCAGTGGCTCGGCTGTCTATATTGAACTATGAAGAGTATTACATGTGAGGTTAGTGAGCACAAACCAGTGGCCTTATGGAATTTGACCCTCTGAACAATTCTGGACAGTTGATTACAATAACAAAAGGTAGAGGTGCATTTAATAGAAGGTTAGAAAAAAAAGGAAAGGAGATGCAGCAACTGTAGAATGATTACCAGAAGAAGAGAAGTATGGTCAGAAATGTAAGCAGCCATTTTCAAAAATATAAACACCTGATTCAGCTTCCCTGTTTTATATGATCTAAGTATCCCCTAGTAACCATTATATGGACTACCACATTCTTGGAGAAAGCCCCAGGTTCTGTGCTAAAACTCAGGAGAGCACACACCTACTACTGCCTCTGATTTGGAAGATGACAGACAAGGACAACTTTTTATTCCATTTGTCACCAAACTTCTGATAAACTCCAAGTCATTATTTGCAAAAGACCAAAGACCATGATTTGAGAACTGTCTCTGACAAGCCTAAAACCTGAGCTCAGCAGATCTTCCCGACAGCAAGATTTTTTTTCCCCGAAATTCCACCCCTGTAGCTCCATTAGCTCATCTGGTTTTAACTCATTAGCGTTACAGTTCATAGTCTTTATAGTTCTGTACAGACAGAGGAATCTCTGCTATGGGCCAGTGGGGCAGGGGGTGGGGGTCTGTTGTGTCCTGCAGGATATAGGACATTTGTACATAGAAGTGTTGCACGACTTGTATATATTTGCATCCCTAAGAATCAAACAAATGCAACTGAGTGAGCAATCAAACCTGCATTTTGGTATAACTCATTTCTGAGAATTTTATCTCATTTGCAGGCTATTTCTGGTGATGCCTAAAGCTGTAACAATTGCTGTAGAACAAAGTTTAGGTGGTCCCTAAGTCTCAGAATTCTGTTCGGTTGGTGCTAAAATATGTACCAATGACTTCCTTATTCAGGACTAGTGAGATTAGGCGATGTACTGCCCAGATCACAATGGCACATGTACTTTTCATTTTGTTGAGGAATACTTGACATACGGAAAGCAGATGCTTGTAACTTAATTTCCTCCCTCCTCACTACCTGATTCTTCACCCCCATAAGCACAATGTAATATTTAAATCTAAAGGGAATAAGGAAAAGGATTAAATCAGAGAAAAATAGTTCAATCAGGAAAGATGGACAAGGAAAAATTTACATTTATCTGTGGGAAAGGAGATCCAACGATTGTTAATGCCAGCACCATTTCCATGTGTTTTCAGTGCACTGACATTTTCTGGGTTCAAAGGCAATAGCTCCCAAATTACTGAAAGGCCTGGACACTGTTTTAAAATAATGCTTTGAGTGAGCTGATGTCTAAAGTGGCTTTTTGCCAAAAGGACCTTTGCCATAGTGCTGCATTCAAGGGGGCTTATTTTAAATGGGCATTTAAAAAATGGTCCATTGCTGTAATTTGGCAATATGCCTGGAAAGGGGTGATTTTGAGATTGGGTGTTTTAAACAGAATCGCTAAAATACAGCTACAGTTGCCTTCCCTAATGAAGTCTTCTGCTCTGGTTGCTTAGCACTTTTCTTAACCATGCCTGGGGGGCTACTTTGCAGGCTTGGAGGGTGGGGCTTCCTTGATTCCAGGATAAAGGAAGACACCATTGACTGTTACCTCTTCAGCGGAGAGCACTAGGCCAGACCCAAGCTACCTCTTCCAAATCATGGGATCTGGGGCAATGGAGTTGACATCATTGATAATTCTTGATTGAAAAAAAGCAATCCATTTAATAGGTTATTGTTCAAGTCAGAGACTAAGAGATGAACTGAAATTCAAATTTGTCATTAAAAAAAAAACCACCCTATGGGTGTCAATAAAACAAGCACCTCTTAGCCCAGAGTGGCCCAAACCAGAAGTTTATTACATAATTTTTGATTCTTTCTTGGGATACAAATCATCTGAGAACAGAAGGCAATAAGAAATAGTGGTGCTGTACTGTTCTAATTCACTCTGACACCAATGTTTCATTGGAATATTGATGTAAATGATGTTCAAATCACCCTTGTAATGGGCCAGTAATTACTTAGTGTGTCCTGGATCTTTGAACTTTTGCAGACGGTTCAGAGATTTCACTATAGAACAAGGTATTGATGCTCATATGGCAACAAGTTCTAACATGTCCCTTTGCTTTCTCTGCATTGACCTTGCTCTCCTTCCCCTGAATGCCAGATAGAGGGCACTGAATGTTTCATATACAAAAATAAAGAAATAAAGTTTATCTGTCAATTCTCAATGCTTGTTAAAGTACATTTTTTTAAGCCAAAGGGTTATGTGCATCAGCTTACACACTGGCTACTAAACGTGCTCCCAAAAATGATTGGGCCAGGTGGCAATGTTGATTTGAACATAGGTAAGTGAGTATTGATGCCAAAACAAAGACTGCTGCATGGTATCAGCCCATACAAACATCAAGAAAGACCGGGTGCTAGCAAGAAATAATTTCCTTATCATTCTTCCCAACATAGCTGGACTCATATATCTTAATTACTTTGTTTCGGCTGACAGTGTCACCATCCACCATCCCTCATATACACTATGTGCCCTTCTTTCCCCACAACCATCCAATAAGGTGGTTATGGAGATTACTGCCCCCCTCCACTTTATGGATAGAAAAATGGAGGTGCAGGAAACAAAATGAAGCTGCCTAAACCATCATAAATCCTAAGTGGTACAGAGCTGGAAGTCAATATGAACCATCTAGTATCCTTCACTAACATTCAATATGAGAGACCAGACATTCTCCTTGGTGAAAGAGAGAAAGTACTACCAATTGGCATACTCATTATTAATGAAATACCAAATAATAGAAAAAGAGAGACTAGGATGTATATTTTTATTAAGTACAAGGCTGGGGGAGCGAATGGCTTAGTTGGGAAACGTGCTTGCCACACAAGCATGAGGACATGAGTTCAATCCTAGACATCATGTAAAAATTCATATAGCGTGGCATATACTAGCAATCTCACTGCTAGTGAAGTAGACACAGGCCCTCATTGGCCAGCTAGCCTAGCCTCATCAGTGAGCTGCATATCCCAGGCTAAAACCATTAGTCAGATGTCTCCTGAGGAATGACACCTGAGGTTGATGTCTGGGCTCTATACACATTCATAGACACATACACACGCACCCCTCCACAGATAAACATGCATAGCCTCTGGCACACAGTGTTTAGGAGTTAGTAATAAGAACTTATAGAGTGTCTCACAAATGATAGCACGGCCAGAGCACCAATGTAAAAACCATACCCTCTACTAGTTTTCCTCTCTCAACTATAAAAACAAAACAAAACAACAACAACAACAACTAAAATCCACCAACAAGAAAAACAAAATTTACAGTATAAAAGATTATAACAAAGCTAAAGACTTTATACGATGACCAAGAAATGACATAATTGTGCATGAACAATTCACTATGGGGAGGCATTGCCAGTGCTGACAGCATCATTTTCAAAAGTGATACCTTGGAAACAGAATCATAATCCATTAACAAAGCACCTCTAGACATCTAGAAGAAGCATAAGTATATCTTCTGCTAACTCCAAACATTAGGATGTATTCACTTACAAGTGAAATTTTAAAAGTTTAAGGAAAGATTCATGGCCAGTGATTTTTTTTAAAGTGTTACCTGTAGAAAGGATAAGACCAAAGTTAATGGAAAGTAAAAAGCTTCTCAGAAGGGAAAAAAATTGGTGTGCATTGCAAATGTCAACGAGTGAGTACAAGGAACAATGGTAAAAGACATCTTTTCTGTCACATCAAAGAGGCCTTTTGCATCCACAGTACATTGAATTTAGAATTACACTTGTGGAATTGTTAGTAACTTATCTACTACTCTAAATACGCCATTAACACACATAGTGTGTCTGCTTTGTGTGTGTGTGTGTGTGTTCGTGTGTATGTGTGTGAATGTAATATGGTAGGCAAAATTCATTGCTATTTCTGAGGAAAACTTCCTCAAAAAAATCTTGTCACATCAGAGTAGCAACCAAATGGTTGGCGCCCCCTCTTGGCCTTCTGAGTAATGACACAAAACATTCCACAAATCCTGGTCCTTCACAGAATCCTTCTCATGCATGTGTGGTCCATCCCTATGATGCATGGAACTCCCATGAGCCCTGTTGTTAGTATTAATGATCATCAACTGTATTTTGGGCTTTCAACTGGTGTAGCAAAATATAACTCTAGAGAATGTGGAAAATCATTAAGATAAAGCTTCTCTATTAAATGCAGCCAATGGCGCCCAATCCCCTTCACTTTTATTCATTATTCCTTGTTAGCAATTCATCTCTGAGTCTTTGGGACTGTATATCTCAAGATTTTTCAGGTCTACCTCCATCTCCTAATCCTTATGTCCACATTGCCTAGCTGTTGTGCCTCTCCAACAGGGTTGCTTCCTTCTTAAGCCTTTCCTATTGATAGCCCAAAGGCCAGGAAAATACTAAAGTCTGATGCACCCTCAACACCCTGTGACTTAGGAGACAATCACATTTCAATCACAATCCACCATGAGTTCTTATTCTCTCATAGCAATGAGCATCCTAAAACATTAGTGTGGGACCTGTGGGGCTTAGTGGGTAAAAGCAATTACACCTCAAAGTTCAACCTTGCAGAACACACATGAAGTTGGAAGGAGAGAACTGACCTCACAGGAGTGTCCACTGATTTTCATACACTCACCAAGGCATGTGTCACCCCACATACACCATACCCACAAAAGATACCTGTGCACTAATAAAATATTTTTAAATTAGTGCAGAAAATGGACACAGTATTAAACTGACTCCTAATATCTTATACCCATAAATTCATTGTACAAATTCTCAAAAAACTAACAAAGACTAAAACAGACAACCTTATTTTCCTGCTCTCACGTCTTCTCCATACATCTTTTCCTCTCTTTCTTTCTTTCTTTCTTTCTTTCTTTCTTTCTTTCTTTCTTTCT
>NW_021604605.1:1014661-1021339 GCF_004785775.1 Grammomys surdaster | reverse complement strand
TCTTTCTTTCTTTCTTTCTTTCTTTCTTTCTTTCTTTCTTTCTTTCTTTCTTTCTACCCCATAAGTAAATTTACAAACCTAGGTGTGCTGTTGCTCCTACATATTGATGATAATACCAACATGATGGCCTAAGCTACCAGCACTACTTGATAAGTCTTCTTAATGGAGACTACAGAGGGTGAACCAAAGGCCAGAGCAGAATGGGAAAGAAAGAACGACAACGGGCTAATATGTAGACCTTGGCCTGGCAGGCATCCCCTCTTTAGGCGGGTGGAGTTGACCCATAACGTGCTATCCAGAGTCTCATAAAGCTGCTTTTAAATTACAGGCAAATTTTGGGAAATTAAATTAGTAATGGACTCACCTAGTGACTGACATTCATTGAAAGAGAAATAGATTATTAGCTATTTAAGCAGCTAAGAATGTAAAACGGTTTCCAAGTATTCTCTTGCCTAGCGAGATGAATATACAGTATATTCCAGTTTATCATAATCTTTATGATAAAAAAGTACAAGAAAAAAGGTCACTACAGACATATCACAACATCTAAGAGATGCTAAACCAGAAAGACTAGTGTGTCTACCTGATCTTCTATTGCCTAGGTATCTCTTGAGAATTTGGTTTGAATATAGTAAGAGTAAAAGTTCTGTGAATGAGTAGACAAATATCAGGTCATATAAAGATGTCACAAAGGCACTGGTTATCGAAGAAAGCAGATATGACATCAAAATCTTTGCATGAGAATTTAGCCATGTTCAAATGTCACAGGGCTCAGAAAGCTTGGTTTGGCAGTTACTTGCAAACCCAGAGTTTCTTAAAGCCTAGGCACCTATGATGTATGTAAACATTCAGTTTAGTTAAAAGGAAAACTGGTAATAGAAAATGAAAACTACTTTGGCCAGTACTTCTTATTCACTCTCATAGGATGTTTATAGCAAAGTATACACATTGAAGCTTGATGAACTCCTATACTTACAAAGCCACCTGAGCTATATTATATTGCACTGAGAGCAGGGACTATGTATCTCCTTCACCTTAACTCCAGGGTCAAGATATGTCATGGCCTTTTTTTGGATGTTTTATTTACATTTCATATGTTATCCCCTTACCCCATTCCTCCCCCTACCCAGGAACCCCCTATCCCATCACCCCATCTCCTGCTTCTATAAGGATGTGCCCCTACCTACCTCCTCACTCCCACACTCCCACCCTTGAATTCCCCCACACACACACGGCGTCCAGCCTTCATGGGACCAAGGATCTCTTCTCCCACCTATGCCTGACAGGGCCATCCTCCCCTACATATACAGCTGGAGCCATGGGTCCCTCCCTAAGTGCTCCCAGGCTGGTGGTTTAGACCCTGGGAACTCTGGTTGGTTGGTATTATTGCTCTCCTCATTGACTTTTCTAACTCCTAGAAATACAGTCTACAATTATGGATGATATTTTGAAAACCATGCTCATTATCAAAGGACATCACAAGGAATCTGGTAACATTATCTCATTAAATCATCAAAAGATAACTGTAAGGCCAGAGAAGTGTTTACTGATGACAAAACAATTGCTAAGCAGGCCAAGTGTCTTACCTAAAGCTATTAGGTTATTTTCTGACTCAATTCATTTGCACCACAGTGAATTCTTTTTAAGAATGTTAATAGGTAGTTAGCTAAATTCACACACATTTTGGTAGTTTTTTTTCCTTCACAGAGACAGATTTATAGTAAAGAGCACAGACTATGGAACATATATCATTTCAAATTGTGACTCTACTATATGTTAAATATGTGACCTTGGCTCTTAACTATTCTGCTGTTTGGTGTGTCCACCCGTAACACTGGGTCAAATATTGTCCATAGCCCTTAGAGGTTTGGTCTGATGGTTACATTTGTAAATACATACATACATACATACATACATACATACATACATACATTATATCCATATATGCAGTAATGCTTGGCATCTAACAAGCATTTCATCAATGTTAATTAACTGTTACTTCTAACATTATTTTACATATATATTTCCATGTAATGTGATGTCTCATTGTGTTAATATATCACACACTGCTTACCCAATTTCAGTTTGCATGGTTTTCACTAAGTTTGTGGGAGTTGGAAATTCACTGAAAAATATAGAGTGGTTTGTACCTATCAATTTTGCTGTTCAATGTCTTTCTTCCCTCTCCTACCATATCCACGTCCAATTTTCCCCCAGGCTGTTTCTACAATCATTGCCAGACACTCAGCACCTCATAATTTTTTTAAATGGGGCCCAACTAGGGCCATGGGGAACTAATAAAGCCCCTACCAAAAGGGACTAATGTGGTGTTAGATCACAATACACCTAGCAATGTCTTACACATGGTGTCTCTCTATAAATGCCATATGGGTGGATGAAATAAAACGGCTATGGAGACCATATGCAAGAGGAGGCTGGGACCAGGCTGGCCAGGAACTTAGATGTGATGCTAGGGAATTCAGCCTTGATCTCATAAGCTATGACGAGCCACTAAATTTTTCTAATCTTAAAAAGGTGGGACTGGAGAGAACATTATTTGGAGGTTAGGACTTATTTATAGCTTCCTAACTATTCAACAGCACAGTTCATTTCTCTTTATCCTTAAGAAATATTTTTAGTAATATTTGATTTTTTTTAAATTGCCCTGGCCATAACTATTTCCCAGCAACTCTTTCATTCTTTGTCTCTCTCACAAGGAAGCCTGTTTAAGAATATAATACTTGTTTTGTGCTTTATTTTAATATCATGTCCTTAATTTTTAGAAGACCTGGGTAAATCTCTTTCTGTCTTTCTGTCTTATAGCATTTAGCAGAGAAATTTTATACTCTAAATATTGACCTTCTCTCAGAGATGGGTTGCCGGTGGCCTTGGAAATGTGGTCTTCAGCTAATTTTGAGTTTAAGGTAGTTACTCTAACAATGATTGCCAAAGCCACTCACTTGCTTTCACAAGGCTGGCCCTGCAGGCACAGGGCAGCTACTGATCAGAATTCTAGTCCCTTAAAAATGAAGCGGGTTTTGCTGTTTTCTTTCTAGGAGAAGGTGAATCGGTAATAATACCACCTGGATCAACCTCTGCACAGTCTACCTATGCAACTGTTAGCTCACAGACAAAGAGAACAACAGACCTGAGGACCTCAATTAAAAACTTCCAAAAGCAAAGCTCCAAATGAGTTCAGGTTTTGTATGATTATAGTAGAGTCATATTGAGTAGCAGAGAACGTTTCCATTGTGGCTTCTCCCAAATATTAACTCTCCATTTCTCATCATCTCAAGCTCTGTGGAATTGCCTAGCACTCACTGACTTGTTGAAAAAGATTTCAAAGACAATGCTTTTGCCACAGATGGACTAGGCTGAAGAATTGGAAATCTGATGAAATATGGCTGGTAGGTAGTGAGGGCACTGGACAAGATCAGGGAAAAAGTCAAAGCTATTTCTTTCTAGGAGAGGATGGATGGGCGACATCATCCCTTAGCTAAACCGCTAAACCACATTAGTTTTCACTGCTGTCCTCAGTGACTTCTGCTCTATACTAAGGGTTAGCCACAATTCTTATTCTGATAGAAGTCCTTGTCTTTATTTTGAGATGAGATCTCACTAAGTTGCTTAGTCTGCCTTGATCTTCATTGTGCCTTCAACAATTTGTGTGTGTGTGTGTGTGTGTGTGTGTGTGTGTATTTCCTGAGAGCTTCATTTTTGTCAGCATTTCTGAGAAAACACATTCATAAGTCTGAACATTCCAGCAATTCTCTATCTCCTTTGTGGGCAATAAAGCACTACCCCTAGTCCCCTGGTCTAGCACCACACCCATTCCATAGCTAATGGCATAGCCTCCGATTTCACATTGTCTCTGAGGGGCTGGGATCACCACTGTGACCATTCCTGCTGCTATTACTACTGCTACACTCCAAGTATTCAGAGAATATAATAAAGGGGTGCCTATAGGAGAAGCATTTTTTAGGGAAATGGCAATAGAAATCAGATACCATCATTTATTGTAAAGAACAAAAACCAGAATGAAGACCCAGCTAAGTGAGTCAGTAACCTGGTGTGAGTGGTGTGAGTGGTGTGTGTGTGTGTGTGTGTGTGTGTGTGTGTTGTGTGTGTGCGTGCACTGCATTGCTAGGGATTACACCTGGAGTTTTAAGCATGCTACACAATCTTTCATTGAGTTACACCTCTAGCACTCTCTTAATAGTTTCACTTTTAGACAGTTCTCACTATATCTCCAAAGCTGTCTTGAATCAACTTGCATTGGGCCTGCTTCAGGGCTTCCAGTAGCGGGATTACAGGCACGCACCCCACACCTGGCCCCTGCTTTAACTCACAGACACATTTGTCCTCTCAGTATGTCTCTTCAAATTTCCTAATCCACATTTCTGCCCCTCCCTCCTCCCCCTTTCCTTCTCTCAGGCTTTTCATTTCCTGCATTTCCTCTTCCTTATCCCCTCCTAGGACCTTACCATAAAACAAGTCAGGACCAGACTCTGTGAAGTTTCGGGTTATATATGACTGCCTGATGGATTGCACATGTCTGTTCAAACTCTAACACAAATGAAGTTTGGATCGCCCCCTCCCCATCAGATTACTTATACCTCTGCACCTTTTGTCACTGCCACTGACAAAGAGAAACAAAATGACTGTGGCATTTAGACAGGAGAGCTATCGTGCAAATTTCTCTGTTTAGCTCTCATGGTTGCAGACAGATATCTGCCACAAGTTTGGGTATCATGTGTATGCGGATAGACTGCTAAAGCATTTCATCTGGGCAGCAAGGATACAGATGAACAGATGCAAGTTTGGCATGTATCTAAGGGTCATAGGGAGAAGGTGACCAAAAAGGTTTGCGTGAATCTAATGGAAATCAGCTTCAAAAACCTCCCCACACCTCCTTCAAAGCCAAAAAAGGTACCCAGAGTTCTAGTGTCCTAGGACTCAATATAGTTGAAAAAGCCCAAGGGAAAAAAATCCAAATAACCCCAGGCCTAAAAGTACTCAAAGCACAGGTATAGGCCTTAGGTGTAATCTCTATTTCCCAATGTGAACTCTCAGCTAGCATTTCTAGAAGTTTTTTAATAGCTGCTGCTCTTCGCAACAACACAAGCAGCTCTTCAGGAAGCTTCAAGCAGTTCTGTGCCCAGGAATAATTTGCCAAGCTCTTTGGGGAGGGTTCTTTAAAATGGCATGGAAAGTACATCTTACAGCTAGAAAGACAAGCCCAGCATGTGTCAGTGATTCTTGAGGGAATGATGGTGCTTTCAAGTTCTTATCAGCAAAGTGAAGTAAAACAGATGACAGAACACAGTGTCTGAGCATTCCGTTGCTTTTCCTTTGAACTTCTCTGTGCTGGCTGCAGCTCAGGAGAAGGCCCATCAAACACGGAAGCATGTTGTTTTCTTTCTTGCACAAGCCTCCTCTGTGGGGAGAGGGTGAAGCTATCATTGTCCAACATGCTCAAGAGTGAAGGAGATTTCTGGAGGGGCCTTCAAGGAAGAGATGCTGAATTGCTTTGTTTTCCTCTATCCGTCATTAGGGTGCATCCTCAGAGGCAAATATGGACCAACGCATATCTCAAAGATAAAGACTTTAGTCTGAGAGGAGTCACACCATTGCTCTCCTCTGCTACCATGGATAATTGTGAGCTGACTGGAAGCTATTGCACTCAATCCTTAGAAAACAAAAGCAAGTCTTATAAACACCTTCCTGGCTGCTGCTTTAAGGGGAGAAAACCTGGTGTTGGTTTGTATGACACTGAGCCATGTTAGAGCTTTAGGACGCATTAAACAGCATCTCAACTCAGAGCAGACTGGATTCATTAATAGAACTGGAGCGCCCTTCTCAACATCAGAGCAAGTTTTTTTAGTAACGAGAAACCCTACATCCTCCACTTAGTTGAGCTGGAAAATTAATGTAGTGTGCTTCTGAAGAAACACATAATGAACATGATGAATTTTCATCATCCTGCTGGAAAGTGATTCTTTATGCTCTTATTCCAAATTTACAGCAAGTAAATTTAACGTTCCAAAGCTGCTGAGCCTTTTTAAGACCTCACTATCAATTTGTGGGGTGCTTTAACTGATCCTGACCTGGAATTGATTAGTGCTTTCTGAAAAACGCACGTGTTGCAAATTGCTGTACTTCAAGATAAATCAACTTGTTCGAGGGAAGTTACACTTCTAACTAGTCACATTTCTCATAAGGCAAAGAACAGCCTTTTCCTTACTATCCTGTAGAGAAGGAGAAAAACCTGAACTGGCTGACACACTTTTTATAGGAAATTTGTAATCAGGGAGTAGAAAATTTGCACTGGAAGCTAGGAGCCCATACTGACCAGCTCCTGGGCAGAGCTGATTTCAAAGCTCTGTTCTTTAGTCAAGGGTCATAGGCCATGAATGGCATCCCAGAGCCCTGTGAACCCCCAAGGATATGGATACTTTAAGCAGACATTCCATTTCCAGGACCTTTCTCCCTTAACAGCAGACTCTTCATAAGGCACAGACATTAAGGAAATTGCTAGAAAAGGAGGTGGGAGGGGAAGGGGTTGGGCACTCAATCATCACTGTTGACATATAATACACATACCCTAAATGTTACTTCTTTAAAGCAATAGATAGATAGATAGATAGATAGATAGATAGATAGATAGATAGATAGATA
>NW_021604605.1:1003027-1014651 GCF_004785775.1 Grammomys surdaster | reverse complement strand
ATAGATAGATAGATAGATAGATAGATAGATAGATAGATAGATAGATATAGTATCCTCACTATACACACACAGGAGGAGGGTGTGTGGTGTGTGTGTGTGTGTGTGTGTATAGTATCACCAGAACATATTCAGCACCTCCAAAAGAAATCCTGTATACATCAGTAGTCACTTTGCATTTCCTGCACACCCTCCTTCAGCCCTAGGCAACTACTACTCTATTTCTCTATGGGTTTGTCTGTTATGGAAAACTACTTTTTTTGCATAAGGGCTTTGCTTCTGATTTTGTTTTGGAGTATCCACTGACTTCTTCCCTGTAAGAAACAAGTCAGTAGGAAATATTGAGGGGGGGTCCCACTTAAAACGCAAATCTCTCAAGTTGGGAGACTTACTTGGGATGGGGAACCTTAACTTGATTTCACGCCAGGCCTGGGTCTTGCCTCTCTTGGGTGGGTTTCGAGCCTCTGTTTATCAAAGATAGAGCTGATCTGAGTTTTTCATAAACTCAGTTCCAGTCCTTTTTCGAGAAGCTCTATAGTCCTGTATGCTCTGGAGCTAGGTAAAAATAGGGTCCCACGTCTCAGCTCCACAACTTTTTAGGGACAGAGGGTTATGTGACTACCAAGTTCTACTGCCTCTCTGAGCCTCTTCTTCCTAATTTTCTGTGAATTCGAAATCATACTATTTATTTCATGGGAATTAAAAAATTATCTTATCTTTTGAGATTGTACAATAATTACATTCGTCTCTCCCCTCACTCTCCTCTCTCCAAACTCTCCCACATACCTTTCCCCGCTCTCTTTCAAATTCATGAGTTCTCTTTTCATTCACTTCGTAAGATCTTTTTTCAGAGAACCAAATGAGATGAGAGAGAGACAAACATATTATCAGGTGCTAGAGGATCTCAGTGAATGGATCTTTGGTGCTAGGTGCTAGTTTTCACATTACTCATGTCTTATTGACACATAGGCTTACCTCATCAAAAGGCAACATGAGGCTCTGAATACAAGGATTGGTGATGCCCCTGAAGGATAGCCATGTGTAAGATGGCATGGCAACGTCTGATCAAGTGTATAAGACTAATATTCCGTGAGTAAAGACTAGCTCCAGATTAATGTCTTGACAGGCACAGTAAGTTGACATTCTCAGGAAATTAAAATTCCAACATCTTTTTTCTTCCCCCTGCAGAGACTACTACAGTTCATGAGACTCAATGTTTTACCGTGGTTTTATGGCAGTCAGTGTCTCTAGCTGTAGACTAATACCTATGCCTACACAGTATAATATGAAATCAATAGATCGATAAGACCCTTGGTTTACAAAACTTAACAGTAAATCATCAGGGACAAAAACAAGATCTATAAAAGATACACGTCTTTAATCAAAAAGCTACTTTCAACATAGTCCTGTCCAAAATAAAGAACACATATTTCATACAGGATGTGTGAAAACACAGGTGGGGTTTTTAAACACACCAGCCATCCCTCTTCACTAAGAAAAGTCCCAAGTGGACTTATGACCACTACATAGGCATTGTGGTAAGCGAACCAAACCAAGGGGTGGACGACAGGTCTCCTCCTGCAGTGGATATTTAACTCCACCTTGGGATTGATGCATGACCCACCCTTCCTTGTTCTTTTCTGGACTTGTTTGGTGTGGCTTTGTTTTGATTTTGTTTTTTCTAGACAGGGTTTCTCTGTGTACCCTGGCTGTTCTGGAACACACTCTGTAGACCAGGCTGGCCTTCCACTCATGAGATCCGCCTCGAACTCAGAAATTCACCTGCCTCTGCCACCCAAGTGCTGGCATTAAAGGCACATAATGTTTTTGACACAACGATATCAGAGTTCTCTTTTCCATAAGATTTTGACACCCAAGCTCATAGAACTGGACAGGCCCTGCAAAATGAACCCTGTTGCTCTCATCCTTTTCCATACTTGCTGGCACATAACTTCTTTGAGTGCATAAAGATCTTCCAGAGATATCTCTCTGCTTTGACTTATTATAGCTTGTGTGGTTACAAGAAAACAAACTGCTTCCGGGTCATCAGAAAACATGGGCTACTTCTATGAGCTGTAGACTGAAAACACATTTTCTGATTCAATGTCTGCTAGGATTTTAACTGACTACCTCACTGGTTAGTCACCCAACAGAGATTCTCTTAAACCTCTCCTAGGGTTGTTGCAGGAGAAAGATGAGACACATGAAAAATAATTTTATCGAGCTGGTGAGATGGCTTAGTGGTCAAGGATGCTTGCTGCCAAGCTTGACAACCCGAGTTTGATCCCTGGGGCCTGCATGTGGAGGGACAGATCAAAACTCCTGCAGGTTGTTTTCTGATCTCTACATGTGTACTATGGTAGGTGCAACACACAGACACACACACACACACACCTACCTCAAAATTTTAAATGCCTTTTAAAATACTGTGCAAACATAAGATATTATCATTTTAAATAATCACAAAGGGATCATTTGCTCTCCATCAGCTTTAGTAACTGAGAGCAGAGAGTACTTAATAGAAGAATTTCCTAAGTAGTAAAACTCTCAGTCAGCTAAAAACTTGGGGAACTCCTGTTGAATACTGTTTTTTTTAAAGCACCCCAAGGCTAATTTCCAAAACAGTGCTGATCCAAGGCATGCAACAAAATGAGGTCAGTGAGTGCAGGTCCCCTGTCCCTGACTCCTACCCAGGGCTCAGAAAAAGGTAGAGTGAACCCCATAAACAAGGACTGAATGCCAAGAAATGGAAACCAATCCTCCCAAACAAACAAACAAACAAACAAACAAACTAACACCTCACTCCAGACTCTCTATAGTCTCAAACATGTTGACTTTTTCTAAAAATTCCTAGACATAACTCATATTTATGCATGACAGTCGATTACATAATGGTGAAATTAAGCCTTAAAAGGTGAATGGGAAAAATTCACCCAGCTAGTCTTTGAACCGCTATGCAAAAAGGAAACATGAAGAAAAGGCTATTTTCTTCTGAAGAAAATTCCTAAGATCACTATAGACGGCCTCATGCAAAGAACGGAAGTTGGTAAGCAAAAGCTGAGCAGGCAAAGGCATGGTAGAGTGTAGATGGAATGGATTCTCAACAAAGGGCATGTCTGCTCCAAGTGACGAGTCCTCTATGTGCACGAGGGCTCCAGTTCATTAGTGTGTTGACCTTGTCTCTGAGTTAGATGACCTTAGAGCATCACCATGGTCATTTGGTGAATAAAAGAGACCATTCCCTCTATAGAGTTCTTCTGGCTTGGATCCTTTCAATGCAAACCAAGATAGCTTCTGCTTAACCCCAAAAATGAAGTCCAGGAAGACACTTGGGGCATCATCATCCTGCTGCAGCTAACAAGACAGGTGAGCAGTAAATGTTCCGCTTCTGTAACTTCTCTGGAAACCCTAAGGCATATAGCCATGGTATTCCCTCTCCCCCAACACACACAATCAGATAGGCCCAGACAGCAGAGTATCCAATAGCATACTTAAACAATAAAATTCCTCATAAGGGTTACTGCTAACTTCTATGTATAAGATATTTTTCAGACACATAATTCACTATTAAGATCATCAACGGGAGGGAAGTCATTTGTGTTTGTGCTGCTATCTGCCTGATATACAGAAGTAGTGATTTATGCTGTTTCTCTACCTAGATCCATATCAGAAGTAAGGATATTGGCTTTGGAATCAGCAAATATGTATTCTAAACTGATGCTCAACATGAAAGGGCTGGCAGACATCAGGCCTTTCTGTTTCCCTAGCCTCACTTCTCAAAAACACGTGGAAATTATTTTTTCTTATTATTCTGTCACTACCACACGACATCTCTTTTGAGCTCCAATTTTTTTTTGGAGCCTTCCCCTAAACTTAAGACTGTCATTATTGTTACTTTCTGACTTGGTGTCTTCTGAAAAGGGCTTCCTGATTTTCCCCATCCCCCACCCTGTATAATTTGGGGATTTTTTCCATTCTTTTTTCATTGTCATATATTTCACGTCAGGGCACTGTGTACTTAGCATAGACTAATAAAAAGAACATGAAATAAAATCTGTATAGTAAATTACATAGTAGATGCTCAATAAATGTATGTGAAATGAGACAAGGAAAGTAATATGATATTAAGATTAAAGTCATTCCCAGCATTCAAAGTCTAAACACTGTGCCATTCACATCTCAGGAGCTTTCTGTTAAGGCTCTGGTATTCAAAGAAGCTGGGACCAGAAAGCCAATGCAAGCATTTTTCTCCAGGAGTTCCTAGAATGCAGAACTTCAGCCTTTGACAACTCCCTGAGCTGGACACCGGAGGGCAGTATACCCACACTTACTGCTTTCCTCCAGTAGAGGGCCAGAGATAGGGGAATCCAAGTTCTGGAGAAAGGGCAGTACTAGGGTGTCAAATTGGCATGTCAGGACCGGCGCCTAACTGCCCCCTGATGTGAAGAGCTGCAGACTGCAGGACAAAGGGTTCAGTAAAGACTTCATTCAAAATTTGTAACATGGAAATCAAATGTGAACAACAGACCCTAAAACCATCTGTTCTTGCCAAAGCCAGGACGGACGCCATGGCCAGCTGCCAGAATGGTCCTGGATTGTTCTATACACACTAGGGGAGGGAGGGAACTATGTTTCTTTCCAACAAAAGACCATTATGCAAAGGACTTCCAAATGCATTTTCCTTTTGATGTATTCTCTTTAACTAGAGTAATGTAATAAAATGATGATAATCTTCTGGTTTGTGATTAGCTTGAGTTAAAACAAACACACCAGGAGAGGCCACGCACACGCACACACACACACACACACACACACACACACACACACACCTCCTTCCATCAAAGTAAGCTGACATTACAAGCTGATTGCCTCTCCAAGAAATTTTTCATTATGACTTAGTAAAATGCATTTTAATTAAACACTGCACATATTATAAGTTGAGGTTTTAAAAAAGCATAATTAAATAAAAAATTTAACACCTTGTTACATATTAAAGGTACAAACACAAGAAAACGTATCAAGGAAAAGCTATTACAGTTAACATATATGAGCATATGTTTAAAATTTCTATTAAGAAATTTAAGGGCTCAATGAGTAAGTATCCAAAAGTATTCCGCATGTGAACTTCTGTTATGATGGCATATTCCATTACCCTCAAATTTCTAGGTAGGATGATGATGAATAACAATACATTTAACAATGCCCTTCTGTGGAATAGAAAAGGTTTAAGGCTTTTGGTAAATATATTCCAACCCTTATAACCAAACATTTTTTTCTTCAAATTTTTTCTAAGTCACCACATTCAAAATTATCCCAACTCTGAACCCTGGGTGATATCCTTTTATGAACTCCATTCTAGCACACAACCCCTCAGGCCACCACTGCCTGGCTTCTCACAACACAAATAGCTTATATATTTGTGTATAAAAACCGACAGTGTCTAGCGTCGGTACCAGATCACTGTCTTGGACCTCTGAGAGGTTTTTGTATGGTATTCCTTCTGTAAACCTTCAGAGCTTCACTGTAAGCTTGTGATGAATTAAAGTGTTCATTTGGAAGGAGATAAGCTTAGCAGGCTTGTCCTAGCAAGTTCCTGTTAATAAAGTTGAGAGTGTTTAAACCCTCAGGAGGGAAAAAGAAAGAGGTGGTCCATCTTGAGCTGTCGGAGCTGATGATTTTCAGCTGCCCCCGATAACCCTTTTAGCATCACTTAAATGAAGCTAATGCAGGAGGTTTCTCCTCTATCTGCCCATGAGACATCAGAATGAAAGAAAAAATAAACAGTTCTAAACTCAACAGAAAAAAAAAAAAAACTCCACAGAGCACTGGAAAAAGCTAAGCCTCCGAAGCACTTCTTTCTTTCTTTGAACAAGAGATTGCGGAAAGCTGGCCCCATTTAGGGCTTTTGTTCTCAGTTGCCCTGGATTCCCTTCACCTGGGCAGAGTGGTCACCAGTAAGCAATGTTTGGTGTCTGCTCCTTTTTAAACTTGTCTTTTCTACAGAGCTTTTTAGTTTTTAATCAAGAGAACAGGAAATAAGCTGAAAGCAATAAAACACACACCAGAGCAGGGTCTGTGAATTCCAGAGTAAAAACGTAAGTGCCTGAGAATGTCCCTAAGCACAAAGGAGGCCTCCTCGTTTGGGTAAGTTGTTATGTAGAAATTTGAGGACTTGACAGCTAAATATAGCTTAGAAGAAATACACAAAGTCGCCACCAGGGTCAGACACCCCCTTAGTCTGGAAGGCCCATATGGAGGGAGAAGTTATGAAATCTTTTATCTTTGCCTTCTCCAAGTGGAATGGCTTCTGTAGAGCTCTCTCATTCTTTTCCCTCCTCCAGTTTTCACTCTTTTACAGAGCAGAAGTAACTACTGTGAATTGGTGTTGTAAACCTACCTCCCATCATGACCTCAGGCATCCCAGAGCCTAAATTTATCTAGATCTCAACAGAATCCTGGTTGTAAAGATTCTCCCCCCAACCCCTATCCCCCAAAACTAGGTTGGCTATTTAGTGGCTGAATATGCTAATGACTTCTCAAGTAAAAGAACAGATCTGATGAGGTATGCACAGTGGTTTTGGGTTGGTTCCTACAGGACTCTATGTGGGCTAATCACAATATATTGAAAATGCCCGTTTATCCATCTGGTCTCCCTCTAGCCTGTGGACTCCTATCTTTGTGTCTTGGTATTTTCCTCACAGCCCTGACACTTAAGAGGACATTTAATAAACCTGTGGTTGAATGATTCAAACCCTGTATCAATATTCAATAAAATGGTGGCTTCAGCTGAAAAGCATCTGCTATACGGATCATGGAGAGTTTAAGAAAGAAAAAAAAACTTAGTAGCTACAACACACATGGAGAACACAACCAGAAAACAACTGATATAATCAGAAGAAGCAAGGAACATAAAAGCCATTATATTCCTCGGGAACAATATCCTTTGGAAAAACTATTCTTTATCTGCTTGTCAGGGAGCATGTCCTCCCCTTGTGGTAATTCACATAAAGTGGTCATAGCCATGAAAAACTACAAAGGCACAAAGTCTGCTTATGGTTTGCTAGGATTAGATATTAAATAAATGGATAAGGGTCACACATGGTCCCAATTCCAAATTCGTGTTGCAATGCCTGGTCAAGGTGGGGTGAGACAAGAGAAAATTTCCAACTTCTATTCTGAATAGCATGGCTTAGACCCAATAAGATAGATTGTTACAAAACCCATTGAGCAAAGTGCAATTTTTCATTCAGAACTTCAAAAGGAAAGAAAAAATACCGGTAAAACAAGTTTACTATCTTGCATGTGTATCTAAATACTTATAGACTTAAAATATGTCTTTAAAAGGTTATATTACAAGTACTATAAATTACATTGAGACTTTTGCAAAGCATGTTATGTACTGGAAGTCGACTTTATCTCCCTGGAAGGCTACAATATGAAAGACGGTGGGCCAGCCCTTTCAATAGTGCCTCCAAGTAAACAATCAACAACTGTTATCAATATAACACATGGACTCCAGTACATTCCACAAAGCAAAAGTCCTCCTGGGAAGTGACTACAGCCATTTTTCACAGTTTACTATTTCCATAATTTAGATTCCCCTTTAAAACATTTAACACTGCATGAGTAATTTTCAACACACCACAATGGAAATTTATTCCTGTGTGCTGCAGTATAAGTTTCAGCTCAGCTTCTACAATTAAAAGGACCACGTGTTTTTGTTTATTTGTTTCTTTAGCGCTGTTGCATGATAAGGCAAAAAAAATGTGTACAAAGTGAACTGGGTTACCAAGTTAGACATGGGATTTCAAAACTACTAGAAATGGTGTGAGCTAATAGGAGACAGTCTATTTTAAAATAAAGTAAACTAACTAGAAATTGTGTGCATTGTACCCAGGCAGGGGCTCGTGGGAAGAGACAACATGCATAGCTTGGAGCAGATACATAGAGGCCAGAGGACACCTTTATGGAATCAGTTGTCTCCCTTCCACATTTACATTGTGTCTGGGCACTTAGCTCAGCTCATCAGAGCTTTATGCACTCCCTGAACCATCTTGTCTGCCTGATGTATTTTACCTCAATCAAAAGAGAAATGACTTTAAAGGCAACCTTTTCTAAGTTTGAAATATTCTTTGTTTCTATGAGTCAGTTTACTACTTATTGAGATGAGGTTCAGCACCCACTACAATGATGATTTAGTGGACTTGCTGCTCAAATAAGAATCCTAGAGGACCCATTGTTTCAAAATAACCCATAAGCGAGTGATACAATAAACAAACTATTGGTAATAACTTTCTTCTTTTTACTTCCTTATTTCTTAAGTCTTTATAAAAGTATATATTTGAACATATTCCCACGTATCTATCCACTATTATCCATTATCTCTGGTCCCCTACATGTATTCCTCTATACAGTTTTGCTTCTGCTTACACACTTGCACACACACACACACACACACACACACACACACACAATTTTATCCAGGATCTGCAAGTGATAGAAAATATATTTCTTTTTTACCCTCATGCAATAAACTAAATATGGCTATCTATTTTCCTGAGAATGATATAACTTTATTCTTCTTTATGGTTACAGAAACAGCTGTTGTGTAGATACACATTTTTCTTATCCATTTATCAGTTGTTGGACACATATGGAACATTTTTCTTTAGTGTTCTGTAAATTGTAACACCTTTCAAATTTTGTCTTCAGCTAAGCTAGCAAAACTTCATCACCTACTATTTTCTTGAGTGACTACAAATGAGATGCCTCATAGATCCCCTTGGGAAACTCAGCCAGATCTCATGGTAACCTCGGAAACTGGAGAAGCTGCTGGACAGCATATTACTCAGGATCGAGTCTCTTGGGGCTTCGAGTTTTGCTCTGACACTTTATCCAGCTGCAACATTTGTGTTGGTGGCAGTAAGCTTGGCTTTTTATGATTTCTATGCCCTAGTCAGTTATGGCAATCCATCCAGTCTTGACACTCTATTTTGCATCACAGAGTCTTTGTCTCAGTTTCCTGGATAGAAATCTGGGTTAAGTGAACTCCCTTGCTGGTTACTAGGGGCCTTCCTCTGAGCCTTGGATTAGGAATTCAAGTTCTTAACTCTAGCCAGATGTCCTTAGCCACAAACAGATATTCTCACTGGAGCATTGTCTACCTCCTCAGCCAGACTTTGAGTTCATGACTACAGATCTTATTACAGTTGTCCCTCAGTATTGGTGGAAAAAAAGTGTGTTCCAGGCCTCCTGTGGACACCCAACTCTTTCATATAAAATGTGATGTCACTTTTCTAGAACCAATGATATATAACAAATAATCTTTGTTCCATAAATCTGATTACTTATTATAATTTTTGGTGCATTTGTCTTTATCTATGTTAATGGAAGTCACAGCACAACTTATAAAAGTTGGTTTTCTTCTTCTATCATATAGGTCCTGGAGATTGAACTTAGGCTATCAGCCTTTGAGACATGTACATTTAGCCATGTAAATGTATGTGCTTCTTTACCTTTAGTTGTACTGTTCTGTGTTCTAAATGACTGTCTTAATTAATGCTGGCCAGAAAGGAAGGAATTGCGTTCTTCCCATAGCTTCCAACAAGACTACTAGGTGTTGCACACATGCATTTGAATAGGTTTAACATGCTGATTTTAGAAAGTCTGGCCCATTCTTCTAACTCATTTATTTACTTTGGTAAAGGAATGCAGAAATCATCAGATTGCTTTTGATTTGTGAATGGAATGGTACATAAGCACGGGCTTGGTAACCAGCACAGTTCAAATGTCACAATGTTTCTGTAATATCATAAACACCTTTTTAAAAAATCTGCCTTCAAATGCATTCCTCTGAACATTACCTGTCATGCTAGTTTTGCCTGCTGTCCTCTTTTAGAAGGTAATTGGTACTTGAAAGGAAAATCCATTAAATACTCTAAACTTGGGCTGAGGCTTCCTTCTCTGGAACATAGCTGGAGTAGAACATAGAGAATGAAAAGGTAGAATAAAGCTATGCCGCCTAGTTTTATGTCAGCTTGACACAACTGGAGTCATTTAGGAAGAGTAAAACTCATTTGAAAAAAATGTTCCCACAAGATAGGCCTGTGGGTGAGCTTGCAATGCATTGTCTTAATTAGTGATTGTTGTGGGAGAGCCCAGCCTATTGTGAGTGATACCACCCCTGGGCTGATGATCCTGGGTTCTATAAGAAAGCAGACTGAACACGACATTAATTAAAAGTAATCCAGTACGTAGCACTCCTCCACGGCCTCTGCATCAGCTCCTGCCTCCAGGTTCCTGCCCTAATTGAGTTCCGTCCTGACTTCCTTTAGTCATGAACAGCACTGTGAAAAGCCAAGGAAATCCTTTCTTTGACAACTTGCATTTGGTCATGGTGTTTTATTACATCATCATAGAACACATAAGACAAAAGGGCAGTGGAAATTTTGTTTTATGTTAAGGTGATACTTGTTAAAGCCGTACGGGACAAAAACAGGCTATGCCTCATAATTTTTCAGGTCCAGTGCAAAAGAAAATGTAGACCCTTCTTCAAAAATATGAAGAATTTTGAGGTAGCAAGTGTCCAATATTTGAAAGGAAGTTTTGTACCCCTCTTTAATAAATAGTGCAGGATCTCATGGGAGTACACAGATTATCCATTCTGACGACAGCTAAGTCAGGTGGTCGTAGCACATCACTTTAATCGCAGCATTCTAAAGGCAGAGGCACGTATATCTTTATGAATTGGAGGCCAGCCTGGTCTACAGAGTGAGTACCAGGGCAATCAGGGCTACACAGAAACCATGTCTTAATAACAACAAACAAACAAACAAACAAACAAACAAACCTCCTGAAACTAGTCCTAGGCAGAAAATTTGAAGTTGAATATAAGACAAAGTCATTTTCACTACTGATTATGAGTCAGAATGAGTGAGTATTCTATTGGCTGGACCCTCTACAAGGACAAGGTCTGTTATCACACTCATGTTTGCAAGTTTGAGATATAGTGCCATATAGGGTTTGAAATGCTATTTATTTTTATGCTTGAAATGTCTTTTTTTTGTTTCCATATCATTTGTTTACCTTCTAAATCGTCCTATTAGTTGTAACTTCAGTTTAATTATTTCCTTTATTTTCAAGTTTATTGTCCCCTTCCTCTTTCTTCCCATAGACTACTATTTTGATTCATTCTTACAGGATTGAGACCACCATCTCTCACATATGTTTTCTGTAGAAAGGGATTTTACATAGCTTGAACTTCTCTGGAGACTCAAAGATCAAAAATCTGAAAGAAAGGCCGAGTTTTCTGTTCATTTTTTATCTAACCCACCATGCATAGGAAGTGGATTTCTCATGTTACTGGTGCCCTGATGAATTAGTATGTCAACACAAAGGACCACAAGGCAATTACGTAGAGAAATCCTTGTTTTCTGTTGGTGAGATAGGAACCACTGAAGGTGGTAGCACTGTTGTGAGCAGAGACAGGCACATGAGCTACACTTTCTTTGGAGTGTGGTACTGCTAATTTCTTCTTTGGGCATCTCAAAGATTATGTACCTTGGAGAATAGGAGGAAGGAAGGAAGGAAGGAAGGAAGGAAGGAAGGAAGGAAGGAAGGAAGGAAGG
>NW_021604605.1:998736-1003017 GCF_004785775.1 Grammomys surdaster | reverse complement strand
AGGAAGGAAGGAAGGAAGGAAGGAAGGAAGGAAGGAAGGAAGGAAGGCCCAAATAGACTACATTTAGATGAAGTAATAATTATGCTGTTGTTTGTTCTGAAAAATATTTTGCCTTCGTCTAAAGTCATTCAGCATCTATGCATTCCCCATTGATAGGGAGCTTTACTAAATGTTCTACAGGAGTATCTGTTCTTCAACACTGGAACAGGCAGTGTTCTATTAATTTTAGACTAGCTTTTTAGATACTAGGTATCTAAAAATTGTAAACCAGGTATTAGAGTTTCTGTGGAATTAAGAAGCTCAAGCTTCCCTTTAAATCTGATTTCTTTCAGGGTTTTATAAAAAATCAAACACGCACAATGTAAAAACATGGTTATTTTGATGTCAGGAGACAGTTTATGAATACTGTCAATCTAGCAATCTAGCCTATTTTGGCTCATTTTGTGATGAAATCTCCTTTGTTGAATGTTTAAAGAAACAAAATAGAAAAGATTGTGTGAATGGCTTTGCAGATTGTAAAGCAGGCTGCAGGTTCAAAAATCAAAAGTAGGAAGCATTCTGGAAACATTGCCTGGAAAAGATGTATTAGACCATTGTGTAGTAAGTGGGTCCAGGTTGATAGGAAACTGGCCACCAGAATGCTTGGAATAGCCACTAAGTTAAAGAGCATTCCATGGTCTGAAAAGGACTTCCAAATCAAAATTTTCTCTTGTGCTGGGAAATATGAAATGAACATTTAATGACAGAGGTAGGCACTTTGCTTAAGCAAATTGAATTAGTTACAAATAGGCCAGACACTGATGTTGCCACACTTGCTTTCATTTGAAATCTACTCATGTAGAACCAGCTTCTTCACTAGCCCACTAATTGAATAAACGAGAATCCCTTCAGCAAATGAACTAGAAAAACAAAGCACTAGTAAACAAAGGTTGGGAGGAAAGGTAGAGTTGATCATGGAATTTTGAAACTTTCTTGTAAGACTTCACACACAAAATGTGGTAACAAATTTCACAAAGCAGGTGGGTTTATTCAAAGAAGAATGTTAGGGTAAAGGCACTCACTAGCTGGAAAATCCTAATGGGTCTGTTTAATCTCCAGAACCCACATAAAAGGCCAGATGCAGTATCCAGAATCTGTAATCCCAGCACTCCTAGGGAGGTGGTGACAGGAGGACCATGAAGAAGCTCATGGACTAGCTAGCCTAGAATACACAGTGCAGAAGCAAGAAACAAGAGAGATTCCCTGCCTCTGCAACGTGGAAAGGGTAAAATACAATTCTTTTTCATTCATGTACTGTGGCATGTGTGTACCTACAGCCATGAAGAGCAGGGCAGGAAGGGGTAGGGGATAGAGGAGGCAGAGAAGAAGAGAGAAGAGAGAAATGAGAGAGAGAGTTAGAAGAAATGTGTTTGCCACCAAGAACTTTGCAACTGAGCCAGCCACAGAAATTGAATAGGTAGATCTAATGTAATCAGCCCAACTGGTTGCATTTTGGGGTGTTTTTTTTTTTAAAAAAATCAGGTTCAGGTGAGAGGACTTTAAGCAATGACACTGTTGCTTTCTTCCTTTTTACTCCAGTAAACAGAAGTTCCCAGGACCTGCTTGCTAGCAGTATGTTTATACATTGCTTGGGAACCTAGTAAAGCCATTTAAAGTGGAATTTAATTTTTAAAAAATTGTACAGGAAACTAACTGAACAACAATAGAACCCATTTCTGCCTCCCCCTTTAGGGAAAGAAATAGCAAGTGGGGTTTCGGGGTTTTATTTTTTAATAAACTGCCAGCAAAATCAGTATTATCCTTAACAAATGTCAATTGTTGCAAACCAACAAAATCTATGTCATCTCTTGAAACCTTCATTTCAAGGGATTTTAATTAAAAGGTCAAGAGCACTAATATACAACATAACATGTACTAGCACACTGCGGTTAAACAAAGAACACTTAAAGATACATTTTATCAAGGCTGTAAAGATTCTTTATACCTCAGGCACTCAAATGAACTTCACTAATAGGTCTCTTAAGCTTTTGGTTTTTTTTTTTTTATGTGTTGTCTCCATGAAGTCTGCATTCTAAGTTTAATTGCACATGAATGAATTAATTAATAGATGTGTGTGTGTGTGTGTGTGTGTGTGTGTGTGTGTGTGTGTCTGTCTGTGTGTGTGTGTGTGTAAAGATAGTGAAAATGTGACAGAAAAACAGAAAAAAAATGGGTCTGGGAAGGGAAAAGAAACCTTTACTGATTTCTCCCAGTGTACTTTTGGCCATTCTCAAGAGACTTATAAACAATCATAGCTCTGAAGTCTTAAAGCACTTCAACATCTTCACATGAAGGTTAATACAAATAGAGCATGCAGATGAATAACTAGTGTATTGAAGGTCTGAGCATGAACAACATTTCATGAGACAGTGTGCGCTAATCTTAAGAACAGCACATTTCTAAGGGCATATGCTCTGTATTATTTACAGAAAAGTCAAGGTCCTTTCATTTACATACACCTTCACACCTGTATAACATAATATATTGAGCCAACTCTGTGACTACCTGCCAAACAACTTAAATGAACTATGTGGTTGGAAAGCCTGTACATTCTTTGCTCTGTCCTCTTCCTATGCTTCATTCACCACTGTCCTTTCTATACTAAATTTAGGGTTCAGCTGAAAATGCAAATACAATTCACATGCATTGTAAAGAATCCTGACTTTTTGGAGTATGTGATACCCAATTCTCTTACCATCATTCAACTAGACTACATGGCTAGCCTAAAATGTACCCCTAAAAGGCTCCTTCTCCTCCCACAGGTTAAGTAAGTGAAGAAAAATGCTTTCTTTTATCTGTCTCAAATGAGTAATGGATCTGATTCAGAAAGCCTGGAGTGTTATGGGTTTATCCTTAGATCTGTATATAACCCTTACAGTAAAATATTCAAAAGTTGACCTCCAATATGGCTTAGCACTGGTACCTCATTCAGGTTACTCAGACAAGAACTATCATTTATTAATAATAATACCCAAAGATAAGATTTTTCTCAAAATTTAGATACAACTTTTCTTGTCTGCAAAGTCATATTTCTTGAAATCAAATGACATTTTCCAGTGAAGAGATATTAAAATTGCTAAGCATATTCTATTAGGGTAAAACTAAAATTTAAAAAATGAAAAATTCTTTATATGATATTGGAAAATGTGCAACAATTATGCATTCTTGTGTGAGGACTAAATTTACACACACACACACACACACACAGAGAGAGAGAGAGAGAGAGAGAGAGAGAGAGAGAGAGAGAGCTCCCTTTTCTATAAATAGATAAGCCAAAGCAAAGACCACAATGGAAATAAATGGCTCCATTACTTCTGAAGTTTTCATAAATATTTCCTTAAAATACATCTTTAAACTTGCTTTGTTTTGGAAACTACTCTCTTTTGAAAGGACAGGAGAAGAATCTTTCACATTTTATGATCCCCTTTGGAGGCAACAAAGCAACAGCCAAGTGCTGAGTTGATGGATGAGCCAATGAACTAACCTGGCTGCAAATCGGAACAGCCTGGGGAGCTTGTTAAATAAAGGGGGCTGGCCCCATCCCAGATGTGCTGAATCAGAACTTCCACAGGCAAGACCAATGAACCTGTATTCTTAAATAGTCTCAAAACATCTGCATTGGCTCATCTCATCCACAGGTATCATTTCTGCTCTCTTTTGGGGATTCTGAAATCTGTTTCTGGCTCTGTCCTTTCTCTTGCATTCCAGACTATTCTTATGGTCACTTCCGGGATGTCTCAACTGCACCAAAACCAGTGAATTCATCTATTTTCTTCTCCAAAATGTTTCATTTTTTAAGCCTGGTTTCAAATTGTCTTTCTAAACACAATATATTTAAAAAAAAAAAGACCCTGTGTCAAGATGTCTTGCATTTCTATAAACTAGAGTGCCAAGCGCTCCCAATTTTCTATGTCTCAATCCTCCTTTAAAAATATTTTAAAACTGACTAAAATTTTTATAAAGTTTACCACTCTGGACTTCTGACTTTTTCAGATTGTCTATTTTATAGAACAATGTGCTCTTTTCTGTTTACAAAAATCTAGTACGTACGTTGTATACTCTCATAAGTGTGTATATACAAATGTATATGTATATATATATATATATATATGTGTGTGTGTGTGTGTGTGTGTGTGTATGTATATGTATGTATATACAAATGTATACAGAGAGTGTGTGAGCACGCACGCGCATGAGAGAGAGAGAGAGAGAGAGAGAGAGAGAGAGAGAGAGAGAGAGAGA
>NW_021604605.1:835164-998726 GCF_004785775.1 Grammomys surdaster | reverse complement strand
AGAGAGAGAGAGAGAGAGAGAGAGAGAGAGAGAGAGAGAGAGAGAGAATATTGCCATTAAATATTACACAATGTCAACGAGACTTGGTCCTGACTAACATATCAATGGAGTCACCGTGACACAAGTTCTTTCATCGCCTTTGTAGACCAGAGTACACTGAAGCAGGTATATCTGGATCAAATTGGCCCTGGAATTGTGGTGAGCATAAAAGCAAAGATTTTAAGCTGCGGCCTTTAATTATGTTGATGTTTTATTTGGTGTTGCAAATCAAAGAGAAATATAAAGAGGATAAAAACTTTAAAACACAGAAGGTTATGGGAGTGTCACAAAGTGGGCCATTTATAGGGATTCAGCTTGGTCTACTCCCTAAGTCTTATTACGTCCCATCTCCATCACATACAACGCAGAGAATAAAGGTGAGTGTCCTTTCCTAGAATTCTGCCTCCCAAAATACCATGGGAAGATAAATGAACAGGTAAAAGAGAACAGAAGCACTCTAGGGCTTGGGAACCATAAAATACAAGCAAAAGGCAAAGATACAAGACTACTTCTATCGTTGAATTTGGTCACTAGTAACATCCTGCCTCTTCTGCCTCACAATACACAATTTCTTGTATTCAATTAGAATATTAGAATCATGACAGAATTGGAAAAACCCCAAGTTTGGAAATCACCAGATCTGAGCTGGAATGTATAGGACTTTATGTAAGTTGCCTCACTAGTGCTGAAAATGGAAAAATAGCAACTAAAACCAGGTAGTCCTTCACAGCACTGATGGCTGATCCGAGCCTCAACCCTGATTTCGGTGGATCTAGCTGAAAAATGTAATGTTAAAGGAGGCCGAGAATTTGAAAGGGAGCATGGAAGGTCAGTGGGCAGATTTGAAGGGAGAAAAAAGGAAGGAGCAAATGATGTGATTATGTTATAATCTCAAAAATAAAGACTCTAAAGAGTGTAAAAATATCTATACAGAAGAGGAAGAATTTACAAAGGAACATGGTAAAAAGTGACCTATGGACTAAGACATATTGAGAAAGAGCCAAAACAACAACAACAACAACAACAAAATGTGAGCAGAGACCTTGAGTAATACATTCCGACAGTAAGACTGGGAAACTGACATGTGTCATAGCCTGGCATTTGCTTATTTGCTTGTGACTGTTACTTTCTGTAGTTTTTAACAAAATGTGCCACCTGTGCAAGGACAACTGGCAAGAAAAGATGAAAAATATCAGATGACAGAGAAAGAGAGAGAGAGAGAGAGAGAGAGAGAGAGGAATAGTATTGAGCAATAGTACTAACTCTTAGAGTTGTTGAGGAGTTAGTGAAAAGCCCCACATTAGGTAAAAGGGCACATAGCAGGACCTATATAGTGGTTGTTGTTTTCCTTATCACCACTTCCATTAGCATCATCATTGGATAGCTTCCTGGGGAACCATGTTATATTTTGATTTTAAATTCTATTGCTCAGAAGTATTAGGTAGAATCATATCGAACAGAATGGTCATTTTTGTCCATTCAAAGTGGAACAGCAGCTATTTTATGTAGATTAGCTTAATATTTTAAGAGGTATGTCCTGTGAAAAGAGTATACTGTGCTTAATACCTAGTTAGATGTAGCAATGCCACAATTTGGTCCACTTGAATATAAAGAGGGTAAAACAGGCTCCATGTAGTGAAAGACTGGATGTTCTAGCACTCAATGCACATGAATACAGCACTTACGATACTCTAAGCTGTAGGGAACAAGAACAGAGCGTGGAAAATTTTGTCATGCTCTGATTTTTACTACATTGGCACCACAGAGAACTGTGAGAACAATTAGAACAATTAGAACAATGAGAATTATTCTCTGCTTTTGCAACTAGACAAATATGGAGAGTCACTCTGCTTACTGGTTGAACTAAGCCAACGGGATAAGATCACACAAAAAAATTACAATTGTATCTTTCAGTTACAAGCTCTGGAGTCCAAATGTACAGAAGAGATAGGTGCTGCTCCTTTGAAGAGCTTCTCAGAGTTAGCCATCAAGACCAACCAGAAAGTAATATGTAGCTCAAGCTCGAAGAAACTCCTGGTCTTCATTTATTACTTTCACCAGTGCTCTTGTTTATTTATCATTTAATTGTACTGATTTTCAAAATGTGGAAAGATGTAACTGGCTGGAAATGTGATAACTTATTTTGATGAAATTCTGGGGGCACCTTTTTAGGAAATTTTATTGCATGTTCCTAGTTTCAACAATCCAAGGGAAAGAAAAACGAGTTGATTTTTTTCCTGTGAATTTTTTTTGTTGCGTGACGTAATTGTATGGTTCTCAAGAAAGAAGATTGTGTATGACATCATGACCCCAAAACATAAATTTGGACACACCTGATACCTGATACAAGGTAAATTTGCTAAACTGGTCCAGGGCAACTTAGTGCTCTTACAACCAACTCTGCAATAGAACAGACTAGCAAAAGGACAGAGGGACAATGAAGAGGCATCATTGACATACACTGAGTATTTACTCCATACCAAGACACTGTGCTTAAGTCTGGGAAAGACAGAATCAAGTGATGAAGATAATCTCCCATTTTTTTCCTACTGTCATGAGTCTTAAAATGTGGTCTCTAGACTAGCACCACTGGTACCAACTAGGAGCTTGCTTGAAATGTGACATGCTGGGATCTATCCCAGACCTACTGAATTAAAAAATCTAAGAAAGTGTCCAGAAATATGAGTTTTAACAAGTCCTCAAGGGGATTCTGAAACAAGATCAAGTTAAAGAGTTCCAGTGCACTGTCATCTCCAGCTTCCTGCCTGGCCCTCAAGCATTTCGATTCATGTGAATTAATGTACCATCGATTAGGAGGCAGCTCTATTAAGAATCCCAGTCAAGTAGTGAAGACTAAGGATTTATAATGGCCCTGCCGGGATCTGGCATTAGAATCACGATACATCCATGAACAGATCCTGATACTGGCAAGAGACCATATCTGCAAAACAGAAGCGCTAAGCCAGGGCCCAAATGTTTGTTTCTGACAAGAAATGCAAAGAGCCTAATGGAAACCATGCCTGCAAGACAAGGAGAAATTTAAAACACTGTGTCCTTCTTTCTTAGTCTCAAATGACAGTTTGATAGTTTTTCAAAGAAATTCATACGTGTTGGGGAAAAAAATGGATGAGAGGAGATTGTCCAATCCCCAAATACAAATGAAAGCTTACAGTGCTTCATAAATAGAAAAATGACTCAAAAGACTTTGGGATATAAAGAAATTGTATATAAGAATACTGAGGCCAGTAGGGAAATATATGTGGTCCTTTTTTTTTTTTTTGCTATAATATCAGAAAGGGAAAAAAACTCAGAATCATTTATACTCGGAAGCAGTAGAGTATAATGGAGAAAGACTGTGGCTTTGCAGACAGACAAAATCTTTCAACTCTCGCTTTTACCACTTATTGGATAGTACACATATGAAAGATTGCTTAAGCATTATAGAACCAGAAAACAATCAAATAGCTACCATAACTCGCACAAATTTGTAATCAACCACCTACAGTCTCCACTGTATACCTAAACATACCTCCCACCCCTACAAAAATGCACGGCACAGGATACAGAATTTCATATACAATGAAGAAGATACTTGTTGGTTTCAGCACTGTCAAAAATAAATCCATGTCTTGTATACAGTTGAACAGATGTTTTAATTGAATTAGTTCAAGTTATTTTTTTCTTTCTTAGCGTTCTAAGGTTAGGGGTATAACTCAGAGGTAGGTGGGTTAACAACATGCACAGAAACCCACGTTCCACTCACAGTAAGTAGCATATCAAATTTTATCTTTCAAATTATTTTTTTCTGTTCACTTGTATATAACAAGTTAAACAGAATGAGAAACAGAAGATTTTGACAAAAAAAAAAGAATAAAAATCCTGCAAACAATACTAAGTGTGTAAGAGGAGTATGGATGAGGTCTAGTGAAAGAAATGACTCGGGAATAAAGGACTAATCCACAACCAGAGTTTCACAGTTGTATATGCATACCCCCATCAACAAACTTTCTAAAAAGTTCAGTTATAATAGTTATCCAGTGCTCCTTTTCAATCTTTTGTCAAAACCTATAACTAGGAAGGTAAACAGCTGAATTTCTTAGACATCTAGTAGTTGATTTAGAGAAGAGATGAAATGACAAGGTAAGTGACTCACTGTGTGGGAAATACCAACTAGGAAGGATAAGAGAAGGAGGCAGTGTTAAACATCTGCAGACATCCCCATCCCCAACCCATTGAGTTGTGGTGAGGTGAAACTTGCAAAGGTCAGTTGAGTCCATGATGTAGTTGCTACTAAGGAAAAGCCTAGTGCTAATACTCCCGACTGCAGAACATTTCCCCATTCAGCACCATTAGATGAATGAAAGGAAGAACTCCTATCACCTCGGGGAATCAATGGTGGTATCCAGCAATGCTATCTAGTCAATAAATGATTATTGAACTATACATAAAAGGGAAGTAAGATATTGACCTTAGCGTTAAGGGCCTTGTATCAATCATATCCACATTTCCATTAGGATTTGATAATATTCTTTTTCTATAAATCATTGTTTTCCCATGTCTTGCAACTCATCAGTATGTTTTCTGTTATTTCTGCTATGTAACGAAGTATTTTGCGACAAATTATATTGTTGCAGCTTATCCTCTTCATATAGCTCTGGTGGATGAGCAGAGATGAATAAGCATGTGCAGGGTAACAGCAATGGGAGACAGTGAACATTACATTTACAAGTGATTTCCAGTCTCTGGCCCATTTTCTTTTGGCTACAGTCTGTTCCATTTCAAAACTTAAGGCAGGTAACAACTGAGAGTTTCACTCATTCTCACCTATCACCCAGAGATGTAAGCCAATGTTCATTATCTTAGGAGATAAGCTTACCTTGTTGATTATCAGGTAAATCACGAAAGTACAGCTTGTCAGAAAAGTGTGTCTCAAAAAACAATGAAGATTTCCTTCTTCCAATTAAAAAAAAAGAACATTATGTTTGAATTTCAATGATCTGAATGTTTCTATGGTGTCTTTTTGGCTTCACTTTTTGTGGGTGTATCATTCCTCCTAAACTACAGAAAGACAGAGGAGAGGAAAATGATTGAGTGGTCTGGCTTCAACCAGTACCACTGTATATTATTAGTTGTAAAGCAGTGATTGGCAGGACAAAGGGGTGGTAAATCTCATTACCTAAAAGTTCCATATCCAGAAACTATTCATCAGGATGGGGAAAAACCTAAAAATAGTAGGTGACTTTGTGCTTAATGTCTTTCTGTAATGCTCAGTGGTGAAGCACAGTGTGTAGTCTGAAAATAAGTGGGCTTAAGACAGAGGCCTGGGCCATCACCAGGAAGTGCTGGTATGTTCTTAGCTTCATCTACTAGGGATAGTCTAGATGATCTTAGTGGCCTTTAATACCACACATACTAGCATCTTTGTGAATAGAGTGTCGTGAATGTAGATCAGTATCCTAAAGGGCCAAGTTCATACCTTTTAGAGCAAGAAATTTGCTCATTATTTTTAGCACTTCCTTCTTTCTCAAAATTGCCCTGGTTTGGACAATAAGTTGTATTGTCAATCTCTCTGTGAGTCATCAAAAAATGGGAGCTTTGTACTTTGTAGCTAATTAGATGTCTCTGGATGACATACTTTATGTTACAGAGCTCCATTTCTGGAGGAAGAAAGGAAAAGAGGAAGCAAATAAGGGAAGGAAGGGGAGAAAGCAGCACGATCAAAAGAAACAGGATTGAGAAAAGAACAACAAAGGTGAGGTCCATTGTACCTCTCAAAATCTATGCAGATTGAAATACTCAGTTACTTTCCCTTATTTTCTGCTTAGCACAGCATAACTATATAAGAAACAATTCTATGCAATTAGCTCCTATGGTTATTCCTAGTCTGCTTAATAGGAGACTCACCTCAGTTTTAGCATCAAACATAATTTACATACAGTGTAGATAACCTATCTTAAAGTAAGAGAAGTTCACATTGGGAAAATTAGCCATATAATAAAAAAAGCTGTTCATATAGGCCAAAATCTGCCCTCAGGTATTCACAAAAGACTCCGATGTGGTAATCACACAGTTTAGGTAGTGAGTTTAAACTTGTCTTGAGCATTTCTGAGGGGTAAGTTACCACTTTTATTTCAAAGCTACTTTAAAAATGTAGACAAGTATACACGTTTCTTTATAATAGAAAACTTACAGAAGTTTGTTACTTAAACATAAATAAGAAAAGGAGATTTTGCTAAAATAATGATGAAAGATTTCAACCTTCCTCTTCTAGACTATAAAATCCTTACAACAAGATATTGTGATGACCCCAAACCATATTTAAATTAATGACATAGTCCAGGATCTGAAGAAACATTCATATCACTTGGATAAAATCTTGCTAGAAATTTATTGAACTCTACATACAGCATTTCCATCTTTTCAAGCCAAAGAAAGATATGAACATAACAGATCAAAATGTTTAGATACTCTGATGACAGATTCATGTTTTCTCAAAATCATTTACCATTCTAGCTAGAAGGACTGACTTTGTTCACGCCAAAGCCGTCTGGGAAAAAACATGCTGTTAATATTTAAATTCAAATGAGTTTGGATCTCACTGTAGTTGACTCAGTCTATGTATACAGATGTGTGTGGAAATCAGTGGACATGATTTGCATAAGCCTTATGGAAAACGTGGGCAACAGGCACAGGGAAGAGGTTGCAGGACAAGTAGCAAAATGGAGCGACCTCAGTTCACATCTCCCTGGCTTGACATTGCACTGATCTTGTTGTCTGGGGTTAGCCCCCTGTTTCTTCAACAGATCATCTTGCTTTCTTTCTCATACAAGGCCTTGTATAGCCTAGGCTGGCCATGAACTTGCTTATATACCTGAGGATGACCTTGACTTTTTGATCCACTTGCCTAGACCTTTTGAGTTCTCGGATTATAGCGATGTGGATCGATGACTGACTTTATGAGCTCTTTGGGACAGAATCCAGGGCTTGATGCACACTAGGCAAGCACTCTACCAACTGACCTCCATGCCCAGCCCAATAGACCGTGCCTCTTGCAGCTGGGCTCCTGCTCTTGGCTGTGTGCCCACTTGGCAATGGAGTCTCTAAACTCTGCACTCATTGGCTACATAACGAATTCTACTGCCTTTGAATAGGTAAGCCTCAGTGGTCTTAAAACTGTCATATATGAAATTCTCAAAAAAATTTTTTTTAAACAAGCCTTCTGTGGGAAACCAAAGAAGAAAGACATCCAAGGAAATCAACACAGAGCAACGTCGTTCCCCATGAGCTTCAATGTCTTACCAAGGTCAAGGTTTTAGAGTCTAGGAATCATGCACTGACAGCTGGGGAAGCAATCTTTCCCAGAGCCCAATCCTCTAGGACTTTAGAAATTTACCTCCCTCTTCAAGTTACTGTATAATCATCAAAGACATCTACTTGAAGATATCCCCAGCCATGAGCTCTGACCTGCCCTCCTCAGAGGATTAGTAAAGGAAGTCTCCTGAGAATGGATCTATATTAAACATTTTACCTAAGAAATGCTCCTTCAGATAGTTCACTTGTCAACCTAAATGGCAGGCTAGCCCCTGACTCAGGCATTGGCTTTGTAAAACTTGTCCTATGACCCAAATCTATTTAACTCTAAGAATTTCCTATTCTTGGTACAAGTATTTTGGCCTCTTATATCAAGTCTATAAAAAAGTGCTTTGAACACCTTCTGATCTGGTAGCTGCTTAGCAATGCCTCTGTTATGGCAAAGAATGTTCAAGGAACAAGAGCTCTCCCAGTTCCTTGGCTAAAATGAATATCTACCTCTTACTTTTAAAATTGATCACCATTATGATAACACTGGGTATGGCAAGGATCAATAGACCTAATTACCCTGTCCCACATACTTGGAGGACAAATCTCTGGGGAGCATATTACTGGTGGGAAAACTTTATGCAGCATTAAATATTAATGACACACTCAGGTTTCTAAAAGAATAGGTAAAGCCAGAAAATTAAAAAAAAAACAACTTTGATTCTCTGGCTAGCATAACAAAACCAGCTTGCCTGTAAATGTCAGCAGCTCATCAATAATTCTTTTTTTCTTATTTAGTTTTTATTCATAATCATAAGCTTAACTTTGCAATCCAGCTAGACTTGAAGGGGAATGAGGAAAATATGGAACCCAAAGAACTTCTGTGAGAGCAGAGATTACAGGGTATTGTGAGCAGATGAGGTGGGCACGCTCTCCTGAGCTACAGAAGGAATGGTTCAATGGGTAAAATGCCTGGAAGTCAAAAAAATTAGAGTTGTCCACAGTCGGAAATGGTGATCTTCTTGCTGGTCTTGCCATTTCTGGACGCAAAACGCTCCATGGCTTCCAAAATGTTTATGCTTCCTTTCACCTTCCCAAAGACCACAAGCAAGCTTGCCGTCGAGCCATTCAGTCTTGGCGTTGCAGATAAAAAACTGGGAATCATTTGTGTTTGGTCCAGCATTTGCCATGGAAAAGATGCCAGGACCTGTATGCTTCAGAATGAAGTTCTCAACCTTAAATTTCTCTCCGTAGATGGACTTGCTACCAGTGCCAGTGACTGTGAAGTCACCACCCTGGCATATGAATCCTGGAATAACTCTGTGATAGGAGAAACCCTTATGGCTAAATCCTTTCTCTCCAGTGCTCAGAGCACGGAAGTTTTCTGCTGTCTCTGGAACTTTGCAAACAGGTAGAAGGAGACATGGCCCAAGGGCTCCTCATCAGCTGTAATGTCGAAGTACATGATGGGGTTGACCATGGCTGCAGCAAGCAGCAAAGAGCGATAGCACTGTCTACCTAATCAGTAATTCTGATGCAGAATTAAAGAAGTGTTATGCAGAATCCACCAATATTAAAGAATAACATGTGATGTTCTCAGTGAGTTTGGGTTATGAATAAAAGTTGAAGGATAGTCCCATCAGAAGACAGCTCTCTGATTAAAATTTTGACAGATGCAACAGTGTATGTCCTGCCAGTACTAATTGCAGTATAATGCCCACCTTAGCTGAGCACTTGGTGGCAGTGGTGATAGAGCAGCATCAAGAGACTGTTTCACAGTGCCAAAGCTTCTCAGAGCTTGATGGTCTGTGGTACATAAAAGTGGCTCTTGAGCTCCAGGAGTTGACTTGGTCATTAAAGTATCAGAAATGTAAAGGAACCTAATATGCCCCCACGGAAAGGAATAGAAAAAAGAAACATCTGCAGAATGGTATTGTGTGGGCTATTGGGCCAAATATCGAGGGACAAAAGATAGAGAACAGACAGCTGTATTTTAGGGGACATTTTCAGATGTAGAGGTCACTGGAGAAATATGTCAGTTGGCGTGGTTGAGTTACCTCACGCTAAGTGAAACTGGATCAAATTTTTTGGCTGGTTACCCAGGAAACTCCAGGATACCTCTCCTATAACGTGATCTCCAAATCTCATCTTCCTTCAGCAAAGGGAGTATTTGTTTATGCACTCTTCCCTTTTCTCTGAAGCGTGCATACTTTGCAGGAATCCTTGTCAAAAACAGTTCCCCACCCTGGAATTAAATCTGCTGATTTGATTTCTTAAAACTTAGCCTTGTCTGCTCACTAGGAGAGACAAACAGTTTCGATTAAGGACAGTACATAAGCGTTGCCTGAGATACTGTGTACTGTCAAACCCCAAGCAAGCCAGGGCAAAGGCAGATAGCAAAGTTGAGTGCTACTTTCATCAGAGTTTTTGAGTCTTAAGAGGTCAGCACTGGAAAAGGATCTGAGAGTTCATCAAGCCTGACTTGCCTGTTTAACAACATATTTCTGAGAATGAGCTATACAAGGTACTGAGAAGAAGGGAATTGTATTTCACAAGTCTCTTAGTTTGACAAAGTCTTCAAAGAAGACAAGTTTTTAATAGCACATCTTCTGATCCAGCGTTTTACAGTTCCATAAACCAGCCAAATAAACAAACTATTGTATGGTTACCACAACTCTTATGAGTAAAATAAAATATTGCTTATTTTGCAATGGTGACTTGATTGAATAAAAAACTACAACATAATATGCCAAGAACAATAGATAGGCAACTTCACATTTGGCAACAAAAAAAAAGTATAGACCATGCTGGATACTGTATAATTGAGCATTAGAAACAATGAGTAAAAACAAACAAACAAAACTAGGAAATGGTAAGATCCATTGTGACTATAACCACTAAGGAAATATAGGCACTGGAGCTTGATGGAAGGCAGAAGGAACTGAGTAAGACTATCTAAGATGTGATCACATAAGTAAAAATTTCAGGCAAGGGACTGAAGCATACCCTGAGATGCCATCTAAAAGATAAGGACTCAAGCCATTTCTCTTGCTAGGAGCAGAGTAAAACTAAAAACAATAGGGTCCAGTATTAGGAAAGCCTGAAAGTTCAGAAAGAAGATTTTATGTTCTGTAAGATATGTATTAGAAAGCCATTTTCTGTTCTCGAGAAGAAAATGATAGCTGTGGCCCAAAAGCTTACAATGGGCTGGTTCTGTGCTAAGTAGGCTCCTTATATGTGTTATCTCACTCCATTTTCCCAAGAAGCCTTTGAGGTAGGACTCTGTATGCCCAAATAGGAAAAAAGAAGGATCAGAGACATTTATCAGCTTCACTAGGGTGATGCACATACTCAAAAGGACATCAAGGTTATAATCCAGGAATGGGTTATTCCATTGCCTACAGACACTATGTTCTTAAATACTCTGCTGAATGTGCCAAAGGTAATCTTTCAAACTTGACTTTGGCAGTATTATAAAACAAAGATGGCCAGAAATCAAGGACCAACCAAGAACAATCTCAAAAATCAGACACCAGGAGAAGTCCTAAGGGAAGGACGTAGGACTAGAGAAACGGGAGATCTTAGAGCCAACAGTGACATGCTAGAGGTACAACAGACATGAATGAATACCCTGGAAAAGAATAAAAGGTTGTTTGGGTGTAGAAAAGATCGAGCAATTTACACAGAGATAATAGGAAGGAAGGAGGAAAGTTAAGTTTTGTTGTTGTTGTTGTTGTTTTAATGCTGCCATCATGAAGTTAGTGGACAATGCCCAATGGAAAGTTTAAGCTATGAGCCTGGAGATACAGTACACTTTCCTTTGGCTAGGCATCCTTATGAAAACCCAAGAACCTACTGTCTAGAAAATGAACACGTCTGAATGGACGATACTTCAGAGAGTCACTGGCTCGTTAACACCTACCCACAGAATCTCTGATACACTGTCAGCAATAAATAATGGAAGAGTGCACATCACAGAATTGTGTTCTTAGGAGGCATCACAAGAAGTTTGCTTGGCTTCCAGAGTCATACAGTTCCATTTTCTTTATTTCTAAGTTCACATTTCGTTTACTTCTTTCTTTCGAGACAGGGCCTTACTATACAACCCCAGGCTAGCCCTGAACTTGCAATCCTCCTGCCTCAGCCACTCAGTAGCTGTGAATGCAGGCATTCACAACCACACCTATTACATTTCCATTTCTTCTGATGGCTCTGTTTTCACTCTGCAGCAAACTGGATATTGGACAAGAATGTGGAATATTCCTGACTTTATCCATCCTCTGGAGACGAGTTGATTAGCTTTTATAGAGATTTCTATGAAGATCCAATGAAACAACGCAGTATTTTTTAAACTTTCTACTATGTATTTTTTTTTCAGTTATAGCTGCCTACAGAAGACAATGATCAAAACAATTCTTAAATTGAAGTAATAAGTAAATAAGAAATAAGTAAATCCTAAGTTTTAAATTTCAGGCTGTTCTGAGTGATGTGATAACAATTTTTCACCATCCAATTCTGTCCCACCAGGTGATGAATATGTTAGGTATTCACATGTTGTATATGTTACCTTCCAGTTACTCACTTACTAGCATCATCAGTTATCAGGACTAACTGTTGCTGGTGTTTCACTAACCCTTGTTTTACTTTAAAATGGCCTTAAAGGATGAGAGTGGTGATGCTGACAATTTGGGTATACTAAAGAGAAGCTACAAAATGCTTATTATATGTGAAAAGGTGAAAGTTCTCTAATAAGGAAGGAGGAAAAATGATCTGCTGAACTTGCTAAGAGCTATAGCAAGCCAAGATGTTTTTGAGACCAATCATATTCACATGCCTTTCATTATATTTCTAGATTTGTTGCAGTTCATTGGTACTGTGCCTAATTAACATCATATATATATATATATATATATATATATATATTTTTTTTTTTTTTTGACACTTTTCTTGAAGCTTCTATAAAATAACCAATGAAAACAACTTATGGAAGGGTATTTTGACTCAAGAATTGGGAAGAGAAACATTTCAAGGCAGGCATGGCAAGACTGGAAGGCCACATTGCAGCCATGGACAGAAACTGGAGAGAGAGATTCTGGGTCTCAGCTTACCTCCTCCTTCTATTCATTCACTTTGGGACCCTGGCTCATTGGATGGTGTCACCCACACATATTCCAACAAGTTCACAATGGAGCTTCCAAGTGGAAATCTCTGACTCTTGGCTTTTCTCAGAAGCTAATTCTCTGCTAATCAGGTCCCATGAATTTAGAACAACTACCAAGGCCAAGAACCTCATGCAAGGGGGGTTTAAATGAAACAGCATTCTCTTATCAGTTCCCAGCCTGGTCTCTCCCTGTAGGACTTAAAATAAGTGTCATACATACAAATAAGTGTCAGGCTCTTGTATTTGCAAAGGAACAAATGAAATCTCTTAAAAAACTGTCAGGATTTCTTCACGTTTCCAGGATCAAAGATCTTTGAGTTTTCCAAACCACGACTGGCTACTTTTAAAAATGGATTAAGGGAAAATAAAGCTCTCCTGATTGACTTGAAGAATGCGGGGTCAGAACTATCTGAGGCATCTGTTAGATGTCAGCATGATGCCTAGGCAGGGATATGCTTATTTTTCACCCAGAAGCTGAAAAGTGAAAAGTGTGCATGTGGAAGAGGGAGGAGGTGGAGCATATTTGAAACATTTCTGTAAATAAACAACTCAGTGGGTATGATGGATAATTCTGAAAATTTGCATCTGTAAATTTGCATTTCAGATTTCACCAAAATTATAATGCAAGGTCTGTGGCTTTTCATTGCTGCTTCCTCTCCTTCTGTGACCATCCCCAATCCCAGCCATGATTCACTAAATATTTTTCCCATTGGAAATTATAAAATGATATCCTAGCTCATTGTTTCATTTTCTATTGAGCTTCATTGGGTTTTCAGACATTTACACTGTCAGCTCTCCTTCCCTTACTGTAAAATCTTTTTTATTGACAATTCAATCATGTCAAGTTTGGAACAGGAGAGGCACTGATTTGATCAGCTATCATTGGATTTACAATATATAAATGACAGCACCATATCTGGCCCTCGTCTAAAGCAGCTGCCTTTTATCGATTTATATTCCACTAGCTAGGAAGAAAAATTGCAGCACAATGTAGTGGTATGGTCCAAGATCAATACCAATTTTTTTCTTAATGACACAAAGGCCATGATAAGGACAGCATAAGTCAAAGCCAGACAGATCAAATTTGTCCGATATCCCTTTCAATTACGGAAGAACATGCACAGGGATGTATAACATTAAAGCAAAGGAGAATATTATTCCAAGTGGTTTAAAATTACAACCTCTAACAAGACTGCATAACATCCTCCCTGAGATATGCAGTTGAAATGAGCTGAGAATGGAGGCCCACCAACTCCAACACCTCAGTCTAAAATCAGCTGCCTGTTACCAGCATTAGTCTAATTACAAGTGAGTGCATCAACTGGGTTGTAAGTAAAACAATGTGAATTTAAATTAGTACCCCAGCAACAAATGTCCTGGTTTCCTTAAGTACTGACACTATAAAAAGTTTAAAAGACTGAAATACATCTACTGTTCCAATAATAAAGTGTGAATTATTAAACATCTTGACAAATCTAATAGAAGAAGGGTACCTGCATTCTGGGCAAGTTGTAAAGTCATTGCTACTTCCCTGTGACAATGAAAATAGTCCCAATCTTCAGAGGAATCTGGGAAGCTTCCCGATTTCAGAAGAAAAAAAGGAAAATTATCGAGGCTGGGGTCAAAACAGGACTTTCCTGGTGTCTCTCTGTCCCCATTCCCACCTTCCCATATCTCTCTCTCTCTCTCTCTCTCTCTCTCTCTCTCTCTCTCTCTCTCTCTTTCTCTCTCTCTGTGTGTGTGTGTGTGTGTGTGTGTGTATGTGTGTCCTGCAACCATGACTTAGAGAGTCAGGATGTCTCTTTAAAAAACTTTCCTAGGCTGCTTCCATATCTATCTGATAGTTTCTACTCTTACACTGGTGTCATCCTCAACATAACACAAACATGTCAGGCACTTTAAATGACAGCAGTGTTATTTCACCTTAGAGTACAATCTCAATACAGATTAGGTCAATTAGAGATAAGCTGAGGTGTTCAAGAGAAGCATCGTGAAATCTTGGCAGAGCTTTTGTTGAGATAAGTTGTGAACGGAATTCAAATAGCTCATCAGTGGCATAATAGATAGCATAGAAGATAATAATAGACTCGGCATAATAGATAGCATACAAGTTCCTTCCAACCCTGAACATCTGTATTTCCAAGTAACCGATCAAATGTTCTATTTAAAAAGAAAAAATCAGAACAGAAAGATCTTTGGAGTCAAGCCAATTTGAGTTCTAGATTTCCCTCTGCCACACACTAACAGTGTGATTGATTTGGATCAAGATACTACCTTCTGTATGTGGAACTTGCAGGCAGAGTGATGCCTACTCCAATATTGGACGTCTACTTTCAAGATTTTTAAAACTGAGATTTTAATGAGTTTAAGCAAGTTTTCTCTTGGTTAACTTCAAACCATAATCCCTATCATTTCAACACCTTCTTAGCACCGTGTTACTCTAACGCTAGCCCTGAAGCACTTTCTGAAGACCTTTTTTGTCCTTGAGTTTATCGGTCAGCTTTATGTCACTGTCATGATGTTTCTCTCATCTTCACCTCTAAAAAGGATGACCAATTCCCAACATTATCACTCTGTGTGTATCTTTAGCAGAAACTATGCATGTAAATCTCGTTGGGGCAAGAACCATACCCACTGAAAAACTTTTGAATCTCATCAGTGATTTGAGCATCCAATGACAACTAAGAAGCCTAGTCAGGAAATGCTTAGAAATAAAAAAAAATAGATTATAATGAAACTCTTTATTTTGTATAAGTAGTATATGCTAATATAATTTTAAGAAATTAAAGAAGACAGAAAACAAGTATGGAAACATTACTTGTTCAAGTTATGTTGGTTATCAATGTCACCATGAAAACATATTTAACTGAAGAAAAAGTGTTATAACCCCAAGGACAACATGGAAGTTGTACCGAGAATGCTGAAGGTAGCCCCAGACATATATCTTACACACTCAGTCTTGCCTTTATTTTCTAGTAGCACTGCTAATGCATTCTTGTTTTGAAAACTAGTGCAACATTTTGCAATCACCACATCAGATGGTGCAGTAACAGAAACAATTCAACATCACATGAAGGGATCTGAAAGTATCCATTCAGACTTTGAGGGGCCTTAAAACTTAGGTTGAGAAATGTTTGTAACACTGGAGAAGTTTGTAAGACCAGAGAAGTGCATCAGGACTCCCCAGTTAGAATATCAGGATGCCAAAGAAGAAACGAGGGACATATACAATACATAGACAAAGCAATATACAGAGAGCAGAAGCAAAGCAAGTAACAGGAGTCAATGCAGGTGACCTTAGCTGAGATGCCGAACAGTGACGACATGGAACATCAAGAGGCCATCTCTTGTAGCCAAGCAGGATCCCTAGAGGAGGGATAAGGACATCAATCCACCCACAAAACATTCCGCCAGAAATTTGTCCCGTCTAAAAGAAATGCAGGGACAAAAAAGGAGCAGAGACTGAAGGAGTAACTAACAAATAACTGGACCAACTTGAGACCCATCTCATGGGCAAGCCCCAAGCACTGACACAATTAATGATATTATACTTACAGGAAGGAGCCTAGCATAACTGTCCTCTGAGAGTTTCTACCCAGCAGCTGACACAAACAGATGCAGATACCGACAGCCAAGCATTGGAGGGTAGTTGGGGACCTTTATGGAAGAGTTGGGGGAAGGATTGAAGGCCCTGAAGGGGATAGGAAACCCACAGGAAGACCAACAGTGTCAACTAACATGAACCCCTGGGAACTCTCAGAGACTGAGCTACCAACCAAAGAGCATACAGGAGCTGGATCTAGCCGTCCCCTATCATATGAAGCATAGGGCTACCTTATCCTGCTTCAGTGGGAGAGGATATGCCTAATCCTGTAGAGACTTGACACACCAGGGAGGCAACGGGGAGGAGGAAGTATTCTGTAATGGGTTTGCTGGAAGGGAAGGCAGTATTTGTGATGCAAATTAATTAATTAACTAATTAATTATTTTATAAGCAATTAGAGTTGTGTTTTTGGGTATAACAAATGCAAATCCATAGAAAAATATTCATTTGGGGACTTTGGTTGAACCTTCTACTTTCATATATACCTTTTGTCCCAGAAACAATATACTATCTCTCCTCAGTGATCAGCAAAGAAGGCAATGACGTATGTTTGACACAAGCTCTTTAAACTACAGGGAAGTCTGAAAACTGAAGTGAAAAAAGATACAGAAGCAAGGAGCTGGTGAGTGGGAGACAGCTCAGGAATGTGATTAGGTACTCTGCAACTAGTCTCATGTGCTGACTGTATCCAAAGGTGTGACTGAGAAAATGCATGCCGAGGACAGTCCAATGGGAAGCTTATAGTATGAGCTCAACACATTTCATTTTTATTACTATTTTCATTTTATGTGCATGGGTATTTTTGCTTGCATGTATGTCTCTGTACATATGTTCCTAGTCATGGTGGAGGCTAGAAGAGGATGTCAGATCCCATAGGACTACAGTTACAGATACTTGTAAGCTATTATGTAGGTGCTAGGAATGGATCCCAGGTCCTCTGAAAAAGCAGGCTGTACCCTTAACTGCTGAGCCATCTTTCTAGACTCTGTGATACAGAACTTAGACTGTATAACAAGAAGGGCTGTGCTTAAATATCAAAGAATGTTAACTTTCAAATTTATATAAAATGATCTCTATAGACATTTACCTATATGTCAACATTTTGAACATAATTTTTTCCTACACACATAATAATTGAAAAAATGGCAGTAAGTTAACGGTTAAGGGAAACTTCTAACCGGCTGGTTTTGGAAATATAAATGAAACATAATTGGATTACAAAACTCACTAGCTAGCAACATGCGTATTGCAATAACAAGCTTTTAAACTATATTGGAATGAACAAATAATATTGGTTAGTATTATAGCTAAATATTAACATTTCAAATTTCTATATAATTCTGGCACACGCTTAACTGGACTTTATGTAAAGAACAACAGTGTCACAATATTTACAGTCAATTTTAATTATCACTTGGAAAGATTAAGACCTGGAAACTTTAGTCCAAATTATACTGGAATGGATAACTGTCTTATCTGTCTCTTTAAACATTTATTCCCATTTGTCTCCAATTAAATAGAGGAGAAAGGTGTCTTGAGTATAATATTCAGAAGACCTGGTTTGATGATTTACTGCATAGCAACATCTCTTAACCTCAAGTCGTTCATGAACACAATAAAAATATCACTACGTACCTTCTTCAGAATGAAGCTGAAAAATTGTGACAAATAGCAAACAGATGACCAAGGAATGCTTGTTGGTCGTGTTGAATTATTTCAAGAAAACATATTACCATTGACACTAGAGTTTTGTGTTTATCAGGAAGGTACTCACTAAAGATTTAAAAAATGTTCTTTTTAAAGGAAGAACCTGTTTCAAATAAATAAAATTTATGTTTATTTTATGAGCAAGGATATTTACCTTGCATGCAGATATACGGAATATGCATGGGCCTGATACATGAGGAAGCCAGAAGAGGGCTCTGGATCCCCTGGAAACAAAGTGCCACATGGGTGCTGGGAACAGATACTGGGTCCTCTTAAAAAGCAGCAAATGCCTTTACCATCTCTCTAGCCTCCACATCAAATATTTTAGTAATGCTACAATTGTCACCCCCATTCACAATCCATTGTTTGAAACAGCTTGCTCAGGAAGGCCAACTAAGGTGGACCTCTTCAGGCTCTCTGAGACTCCTGGCAGGATGTAGGGATCATCTTTGAATTGACTCAGTGAGGCAGCAATTGCATGGTAAGACTCTATACATTTTTACCACAGGAAAGGACATGCATGTGCCTAATATTTATAGATTCTAATTATTAGAGATTATAAATAAAATGCCTATAAATAACCCAATATTTAGGATACGATTCCAAATGACTTGGCTGCATGAACAAGTAAAAGGAGAGATCTGAACTCTTACGAACAAACAGACTCAACACTTCCCGACACTCAGAGGGACCCTGTGATGGAGATGATAGCAGATATAGCTCTTTTTAAGGAAGCTGCTGCAATTCTCCAACAAACGAGAGCAAATAATCATAAAAGGAATAGAAATATAGGCTGTCTAAACAAAGAAACAGAAGCTATAAATAGGGACACAATGGACTCTCAGTCATGGATTGACAGTGTCATCATAAACTTGCCCAGTCTCACTAGATTGGTTCCAATCATGTCACTTTTGCCTAAGCGCAGAATAGATAATGATAACTCATGGACAACAATGTGCTGAGCAAACACAAAAAAGAAGTGGTACAAAATATCTCCTTGGGGAAAAAAAAGACTAGATGTTACAGAGAGCCATGCTTAATTATTGTTTTTTTAAGTAAAATTGACCATAAAAATGATTAGGTGGTACTGTCTAAATCTAGTGAGCTCTTCAAGGTCTAAATTCATTTTTTGGAGGGAAAAAAGAGCCAGATATATTTCCGTTGAAAGGAAATGGATCTTGTGGATTTTTGTTTATTTAGGATATATTTGGATTATGTATTTTCATGTGCTCAAAGTAGTCCTAAAATGAAGGGGTGCTTTCACGAAGTAGGTGGTGAACGATAGTGATTAGAGGTTAAAAGATTTATAAGGGTAAGAACATATATAAATGTCGCATTAAACAATCCTAGACACGCTCAATGACTAGCACCATCCCATGTTACCATACCACAGCCAGCTGTATGCTGTAAGGTCCATCATTTGAAAACTAAACTACCTCTTTCTTCTTCAAATACATGATTTTGGCAGGGATTTGAAAGCAAGAGTGTAGAAGTACATTAGTAACTAGGAAAGGGGCAAGAGGATCTGATTAAAATCAAAAGTATTACACACTGGCGACTCCTTCAACAAACACACATTGAGAACTTGCCCAGTGCCAGACACTGCACTAAATACAAAAGATGTATATATGACTACCACTCTGTCGTGAGGGGCTGACGATGGGGGAATTCCAGGGGCCTTGTGTGGCTGGACTTCAATGTATATCAAAAGGGATGGGGAGCTATCTAAACAGAAGCCAAAGGAGAATTATTGATCGAGTACTGAAGAATATTGTATTCCATGACAATGTGTTTTACATTTTATGTCTCATGTGTAAACACAGACAATCCATGCTTTGTGTAGAAAAAAATATAAATATAAAATAACAGAAGAAATACAAACATTGCTCTCACCAGAGCTGTATGTGTCTGTCCAACCAGGTCTTTGCACTTTGATAAGCAGCTAGGTATATTAAATGGATGTGTGTGTGTGTGTGTGTGTGTGTGTGTATGCGTGTGTATATATGATACATGCATAGATAGATGAAAAATAGAACAGATAAACATGTATCAGGCAGTCATAATATACCTATATACACATGCATTCTTACTCATGCAATTAAACTTTTATAGCAACTACATAGTATTCTTTCTCTTATTGCCATTTTATAATTTAATCAATCCTTATTAATGGCTGATTGCTAGTACAAAACTAGTAGATGTTAACATATATATACATATATGTACAAAAATATATTATGATATATAAGTATATATTATGATATATAATTATATATTATATAACTATATATATTATATATATTATATATTTACAAACATACACACACACACACAACTTGTAGGAGTTAATTCTTGACATGCAATTGTGTTTGCATTCCTATAACAGCTGTTTTCCAGAGACATGGTAAATGCAAAGTGTATAAGGGGAGGCAGATAAATAAATCATATGGTACATTAAAAAAAAAAAAAACCAACATAGATTTGGGACTTGTGAGATATATCAGCAGGTAAAAGGCCTCCATGGTGAAAAGAACAAATTGACTTCTGCAAGTTGTCCTCTGATCTCTCTCTACAAGTGCCATGACACATTCATAACCACATCCAGACAAACACAAAAAACAAGCAAAGCAGATTTATGGATAGTGTGTCCTAATAGAAATAGTCACTCAGAAGGTGCAAAGAGTCAGGAAACTATGTACTCAGCACAAGTTTATTGAATGCCTACTCAAAAATATGGAGGGTTGGGTTTGTTGCTTGGTGATGGAGAACTTGCCTTGGGTGTTCAATTCCTTGGGCTTCATCTCTAGTACTACACCAAACAGTAGCAGCAGCAGCAACAGTTCAGACTCTAGGTCCTAGAGTTACTAAACCAAAGTTTCTATAATATGATTCCCATGCAAACTATAACCCTTCGGTGATTACCTTTCAGGCATCTGACATTCAAGAAGTAATCAACTGGAAAATGTAGTTAGATTATCAGCCACATTTTCAAGCGCTAGTCTGTATCAAATCATCAAAAACATAAGTGAGACCACATAATCATGGCCTCTAAGGAAATGTCGAACCTGAATTATAGTTTAATATCACACTCTAGCCTTTAATATATAAGGTCAAGACAAGAATTATCTATTTCAGTAGGTCTGGTGTTCCTTTACAAAGCTGTAGTTGAAGATGTCTGCTATAACCTATTATCCCTCATGCAAAGAACATATAATAAATTTCAGGATAAAATTTGTCTGGGAGAAAAGCATACATATTTTCTTCAGCAACAATAAAAGCTATGTAGGCCAATGTAATTTCCTGTTTACTCTTGCTGCTAGGAAACAGACTTGGATAGACTTGTCTAGACACTAAATGGCAGCTGCCCTGTCTACTCCCTTTCGTTGGTCTCCTTGGTTCTTACATTTTAAAAGCCCTATATTTTACACTGTTGAATTAAGCATTCTTTTGAATTTATATGAAATGAAATAATCTTAATTAAATTTGGCAATAGAAGCAGTTTTGTTGCAATTACCTACCTGTCCGAAAAATTATCTTTGAGATTTGACAGGTATAGTTGATCATTTTGTTTAGAAAGCCATTAAATACTCTCTATGTGATTAATTCTTTTCCATATGCCATTCTGATTTGTTTTCATGGCAGATCAAGGTACAGATAAACATGCTATTAATACAGCAGCTTACAGTACCTGTACTTCTAGACTTCATCATTAATTCATGCCTTTAATGAAGTCTCATAAACTTCTAGTGGGTAATATCAACTGAATCCAAGGCTTCATGCATAGCAGACAACTGCTGCTCTTCCAGAAGCCATAGGCTTCATCCCATTTAGGATCTCCTATATCTCCTATATCTGATTTTATTTTGGTATCAGGTCCAAGCTTGCCTCAAATTTGCAATCCCTCTGCCTCAACCAACAGAGTCACAGATATTACAGGGGCAAAATACCAGACCTAGCTATGGACTATTCTTTTTGTATGCTGAAAACCATAAGGAGTGAAGTGAGTTCATCTGAACCTCCTGTGGGACTGCTCTTCTCTTCTCTCTGCCTCTGCTGTGAAGAGTACAATTGCTTGAAACTCTCCAATAGCTCTCTATTAGATTCAGGATAAACTCCAACTGCTATGGTATGATACACATTCTACTTATTTTTAAAAGATGGAATTTCTCTATTTCTGGCTGTCTTGGAACTTGCTCTGTAGACCAGGCTGATTACGAACTCAGAGGTCTCCCTGTCTCTGCCTCCCAAGTGCTGGGATTGAAGGTGTGCTCCACTACCACCATTGTACACTATTAACTAAAAGGCATCTTATCAATAAATATGATCCAAATTTTATTTCATGCACATATGAAATGAAATATGCACAAAAGTAATAACAGTATTAAAAATCACTCCTTTAAAATGTGTATTTCTTTCTTATCTCCCAAATAAATATGCTACTTCTATTTTGAAGAAAACAAAATGAGTCACCCTTTCAAAAAGTTCAAATACTTACATATTCTGGAATTTAGAGATAAAAGAGGCATGTCAGGGCTAGTGGAGCACTAAATATTATCAGATGGAGAAGGCACGTGACTGCTGCAAAGTCTCACAGCCAGTCAATGAGCACATGTAGAATGTCATCTGGCCCAAGTTTCTCCTCCTCCTGCTACCTCTGTGAGAAGAATAACAATGCCCTTCTAGCTAGCACCTCAGACAGCTCTGAGGTCCTGGCTTACATCCATGGCCACAAGATTATTTGTAACGTTAAAAAAAAATCATGAAATGTAATCTGGCAATAACAACTCTGCTAGATTGGATTCCTAAATCAGACAAGAGATAAGAAAGTGAAAGTGCTTTTAGCACAAAATCATTTTTAAAGAAATATCATTTTGGACTTTCCTGAGTGAGACATAACAGAACAACTTTAATTGTTTTCGTTAATTTCAGATTGCACACTTTAGTTACTTTAAAATACCATTTGTTTCTATATGAGGAAAATATGGCATAGAGACAGATGTCTTTTGGCTAGCCTCCTGGCCTCTTAGTCCAGAATCTTACTAAAGACTATGTCAGAAGATGGATTTTTGCACAGGGACTAGGAGCTGGCCCAAATCTCCAAATTCCACATCTCTCCTTCCAAAACAATGGTCTTTCCCTTCAATGATTTAAGGCTCTGATCTGGAACTACATAAATCTTAAGTCAAATGAGATGTTTTGTTTAGTTTGGTTTGATTTGTTAAGGGAATATGCTTGTATGATAACTTTTGGACACCTGGGAATCCCAACCTCAGGTCATGACACATGATGATAACAAACAATATACGCCTTACTTCTCCTAAGCAAAGAGTCAGTATGGAGCATAGACTTTTGCTTTTGGAGAGATGAAGTAGCTTCAGGCCCAAACTCTTGCAGGAAAGAGTGATAGCAAAGATGGTAACAGCTCCTCTGTCCTGTTAGTAAGTCTTAAGGATGACTCAGGCCATCAGTTCTTCAGACATGACCCTGGCCCTAGTCTGGGTTGGCAAACAATTCTCCATTTAACTTACATTTTAACGTTATCTTATAAACAAAAAGCACTAAATGCCTTAGTTCCAGGATAGTTTTTTTTCAAGAACATGTATATTTTATGCATCACTACGAACCTTGGTTGAGAGGCATAGGACCTTACTCAGAATAAAGGCCAAATGTGCTCATGGGCTTAGAAGATAGGGATCACTACTACTGAGTATACTGTCATGTCCCTGGAGTTGGAGGCTGATGTACTTACTGCTGATCATAAAAGATTTCACTTCTGACACAGGGAATGCCCCAAAATTGTTACCCCTGGTTGTAATGACAAGGTCTGACCCGTTTCGTATCATTTTGACCATTTTGATGGTTAGCAGGTTCAGAGAACAAGGACAAAATTGCTGATGTTTTTGATACTGCTACTTTCCTCATAAATGTTCCTTCATCTCCTCTCCAAGAGTTTTTTGTGCCGCTTTCCAGCATTCAAGAAACTGTCTCAAGCTAAGTTTCTGGCTTACAAACAAGGTAAAAAATCCCAGACCCTTCACATTTCTTGACAATCTGCACTTCCTGACTTTACTACAAAATAACATGGAAAGAATCTGAGAGGAAAGAACCTTTTGCATAAAGGTTGAAAGACTGCTATTGCAGTAAAAATCATTGTTACATAACAACTGCACGTGTTTGACAATTATTATTCAATGTGTTAGTGGCAACTAGGGCCTCCGGGTCACATACCCTCATCCTTGACTGACTTAGGGTGACAGTGATCACAGAACAGATTTAGACTTAACTCAACGTGTCATTGAGGGCAGGTTTAGACAGAACCTCAATTGTCTTCAAAGGCAGGTTTAAACAGAAACCAAACTACTTTGTAAAGAACTCCTTGGATAAATCCAAACTTCTATGTCACTTCTCAGGTCGGGACCTGGAAGACCTTTGATTTAACTATCAGAGTAAATAACGACAACTTTAAAAAAAAAATCTTTTCATTCAATTTTCAAGGTACTGCTGTTAGAGCAAAACAATATTCAGAATACTTAATTCACAGTTGAAGGTTCCTGGCATTTTTACATTTGCCTCAGCTCATTCTGAAGCACATGCTATGCCAATGTATTCTTTTAGTGCAATTATACAGAAGAGATACAGTGCACCATTGGAAGCCTTTATTCAGTGATGGCCATGATCCAAAAACTAACTGCAAAAGATGTTACTTCCACTCCAGAAAACAAACAGTGATTCTCAAATGCCTACAGAAAGCTGGGTGGCTTTTTAGAACTACTAGATTATGGCTTTTCTGTTTTTAAAAATTCAGTAATTACATCTTAGCTAGGGGAGGCAACATTATTCGCAACTATGTCATTTTAACAACCTCTCCCCTAAATTCTAAAAAGTAATTCTGCTTTTCACTTATACATATTGTTATTTCTGCAACTAATATGACTCCTAATTTATTTTCTGCTGAAGCGACAGCTTATTCTAAGAAATCTTCATTTCTAGTTTTAAAGCTGAAAAGAGGGGGAGTATCTTCACCTCCATGTCTTGCAAATAACTTAAGGTCCCCCACCGTCTTTGCTTCAAAGGCTCCCAAAAGGATTTTGTGGAAACAGATGTGATGTGAGCCTCATACTGAGTACTTGAATCTTCTTGCTCCCTGAACACATTAACTTGACATTTGGAAATATCGTGTTTGAAAGTTATTATCACATACACATTTCTTAAATATTTCTGATAAAGAAAAGATCTGCAGGGTGTCAATTAAAATAATAGTTTAATTAATTTTTACATACAGAGGATGCTTGCATCTCTCAACCTCATTATATACACTCTTGGTGGTTAGCCAAATTTATTTTTCCAACATGGATTCTGAAACGCACTCTATCTGTGAAGGCCACACCATTCTTCTTCCTCCTGGCCTAACTGAAATACAGGTCTCATTACAGGGAAGACAGTATTACGGACATACTCTTGTGCGAACATTCCCCCATATATACCATGATTTGCAAATGATGCAGTAGAAACCTTTATACTTGGTTCTCTTTAATGCCCTGAGTAGGAGGTAGTAGAAACAGCTTTAGCAAGTGGCAAACTTGCTGACCTGGTGCTAAGGAAACAGATGTCAGCCTGCAGCTGATCCAGTTCCCGCACACAGTGGTGAAGGAGCATCTTTGCTGGACAAAGTTGTAACAGAAAAAAAGAAAACGAAAAACACTAGTGTGTGATTGCTGTCAAGTCTCTTTAGAACCATCCCTTGTCCATATAAACACACACAAAGCCACGACCATCAGAATCAAGGCCATCTGCTTCTCCCATCTTGGACTGTGCTTGGAAAGCTGTCCTATACAAACAGACCAACCGAAAAGGAAATCACATGTTTAGAACCCAATAATCTGTTTTCCTTTACTAATGACCCCTGAAGCATTTTTGGTGCCCCCTTGTGGAAACAATTGTACTGTGTGCAAAAAGCCCCAGACCATTTCTCAGAAGTTCAAATAAGATTTATTTTCTTACAATTTTAATATCTATTTTTTGAGATTATAATGCAATTACATCATTTTCCCTTACCCATTTTCACTCCAAATCCACTCATATACCCTTCCTTGATCTCTTTCAAAATCATAGGCCCTTTGTTCATTCATTGTTCTTACATATATATGTGCATATGTTGGTACATATATACTCCTAAATACATAAATATATCCTGCTCAGTCTGTATGGTGTTACTTGTATGTATATTTTAGGGAATGATCATTGGATACTGGAATTTGGTGTGCTATTCCCTGGGGAAGACTATTTCTCCCAATCTCAACTTGATTCTGATTACTATTTCACAATACTTACATGCATCAAGTCAATCAACATGCTCTATACCTTAAGCATACATCGCTTCCCAAATATACCTTAACGAAGCTAAATTTGAAAGTCTACTTAAAAGACTCAAAGGGGTGTTGAAATGAAGGTGAAGGAGTCATCAACACTTAGGGGTAATTCTCAAGCACAGATCCATAGCTGCCCTTTGTTCTCTCAAAGTAAAGGCTGATACAATTTACGATCTCTCCCAACAGCCATGTGTTTCTACTGGCTAATGATGATTAGAAATGTGGCTCAGCACTCATAACTCTCTGCAGTAAAAGAGAAGAGAAACAATGAATTGGGTATTAAGAGACCTAAATTCTAATCCCAGCCCTGTCACAAACTTGCTAGATGATGTTCAGAGAGCCTCTTAGCTGCTTGAGTCCCCATTTCCTTATCATTGGTGATAATGGCTTTTGTAGACACTTCACGGAGCTGTTGAGAGTTTCAAATTACAAAAACCGAAGAAATAGCAGAAATTGTAGAATCCTATATCTAGCATACATACATTTGTAGGCTGTTTGCATGAGCTTTAGTAATCCTTCTGAACTAATGGTTCTAGGCAGTGTCATTTGTGGTGGCCATTAAGGTAAGGGAGAAAAGAGAGGTGGGGATGGGGTTACAAAAATGTCTTGACTCAGATGTCAGTCTCAACCAATATCCAACTGTTATTCACTGTGTGATCATAGAACCCTCCTTTTCTCCTCTCTAAAATTGGCATTGAAATTAGTCTCACTTGTCCTTGGGGTTGCTGTGAAGGTTAACAAAGATAATGCATACGGATCACTCAGTATGTGATCTGCTCACAGAAAACTTAGTAGATGCTAACTACCATCATCACTACAGACACTGCCACCACCTCCAACATTGACATCAGCAGCAGCCTTTTCTCTTTTCCTGTCCTTCAACAATGGAACATTTGGTGTAAGCCTCTCAGAACCAGGGTACTACAAGCACAGTGTAGGTCAAAGCAAAAAGCTAGGGCTCTGTTGGGATTGCAGTAAAAGTTGTTTCCAAAACAACTCTACATTTGTAGAGTACCAGACACGTCTTTCTTTCCATCTTTATGACACCCAAGACTATGAGCCCCTTTGGGCAGCACTGGCATATTAAGACCTCAAAGAATACTTGGCAATTTTCAGACACCCCTCTCTGTCTATAAGTGTCCCATATGACTCACAAATATTTTCTCAACGCAAATTATATAGCTGTTGATTATTGTTTTGCCCCATCTAATCCTACTATACTACCTGTACTTTTAAAAATTGTAAAAAATTATCTTATATTTTATTATTTTTGCTAGCTTGACATTCCATTTCCCTGAAAACTAATAATGCTTAAAAATGGATATTTTATTCAAACATCCCAAAATCAAACCTGTGTTAGACATCAGGCTACTCAGATTAGAAGCTGTTCCTATTCTCAGTGGGAACACAGGCAAGTGAGGGAGCATATCACTCATCCATACAGAGAGTGATCAGTTATGTTTATATCCTAAAAACATGATTAGTTACAGAATCTGACAACTACTCATTCTATCTATCTTAAGATTTTTATATCTATTTATTTTGGCAATGGCTTTGGAGACAGGAGCCTACAATGAAGGAAGTTTAAGCTGGTGATACATATTTGAGGTCTTAGTGCTAAGGACTCAGAATCTCTCCTAGGTAAATAGTGTACATAGTGAGAACGGAACAAAATCAAAGATAAGCCCCTGAGCAAAAGGCACACTGAAGAAAGAGATCAATGGAAGTGATTGACAAAATAGGGGCAACGAGACAAGCAGAGACCAGATCCAAATATGCATAAGAAATTTCTACGTGGAAATCAGTAAGACATAAAAGTAGTGGTTACTGCTATTGTTACTGTTCCTACATTTAGTACTTGGAAAGAGTTTTCTTCATTTACGTAGATGATGTGGTAGCCAGTCTCCAAAGATGGTCTCCAATGATGCATACCTCCTGGTATTCATGGCCCTGTGTGGTCCCTTCCACAATGATTTTACAATGAATCAGGCTTGGCCAGGAAGACCGATAAAAGACAACAGAGTGATTATGTGTGATTTCTCACTTAAGTCAAAAAAGGCAATTTCACTTTGTTTTGGATTGTTCAGTTTTTGAAAAGCCAACTGTGGTTGGGTAAGAATATTCTAGCTGAACTGCAGAGAAGGACACACAGACAAAAAAGAGATTCCCACATGTAGTCACCACCAACTTGTTGGCCATGTGAGAGAACCAAATGGAAGCAGATCTTATGCCAGAACCACGTAACCTAGGCATTTACAAAGTCTAGAGAAACCATAAGATAATACATTATTATTGCTGTTTATGTGTGGAGGTAATTTACCAGGCAGCAATAGACATCAAGTGGTTCTCTCACATAAATTAAAGACTTAAAACAATTACAACCGGAAGTCTTTGGTGGCAACTCTTCATTTCATAGTGTGAAAAAATTTCTCCTACAAAAACACTACACTTTCCCCTGTATCCTTCATATCATGGGATATCTCCATTCCTTGGCTCATGTGACCTTTTACCTGGTGAAGCTTGAGATACCAAATCTCCCAGACGACAAGTGCACTAGAAAGGCTAAAAAAAAAAAATGCATATTTTTCTGGAAGAGATAAAATATGGCTGACAAAATAGACCTTTGAGGAAAGTCACCCTAATTGTGACAATTGAGTCTAAAGGAACTAACTTTTACATATGAAATAAGTTCTGGAGTTTAATATACATCAAGATGACAACAATTACTAATACTATGTCACAAAATAAAAATGTGGCCATAAAGTATCTTCAAGACTCCTTTCCTGAGATGAGAGCACGTAGTCTGTGAGGTAATGGCTTCTTAGCTTCATTGTGGTTAACATCTCACAGTATATGTGTAGAACAATTTGCCACACTGTCTAGTGGAACACGTATATTTTTTATTTCAAGTATACTTCAATAAACCTGGAAAAAGAACTCATGATTGGATCTTCCCTGGTGAGGTTGGTTGTATTTATTCTCCATGAAAACACTAGGAAGAAGTCACTAGCCATACAAATCTGGAGAAATGTTTATAAATGGCGTCTAGACAAATGTGTGGCTGGATATAACTCTTTGTGAAACTTAGTCTGACAAATGTATTTTGCTCAAAACAAACAAAACTCCAAAAAATGAGAAGGAAGGAAGAAAGAAAAATGTAATTTATTCTTACAATTCAAAGAGAAGCAAACACTTTTCACAAACCTCTAGTTCTCCTCAGCTTCTCTGACCCTCATGTTTATGGAAAAGATATGGATGGTTGAGTTACCAGAGCAACAGCATACAAGGAATAGTCCCGATTTCAAATATGTGGTCTCATTTTTAGACCATATTCCCCTACCATGTTTACTTCAAAAATCTGTAGATAAGAGAAAGTCAGTCTGTGGCACTGTCGCTGGAAGGACTTTTTAAATTGACTAATGTAGAGACAAGGCCTGAGGGGTTCACTTCACAAAGCAAGAGGCTGTAGGTAACAGAAGAAGGAGCAAACATACAAAGTCCCTTTTTATATTCCTGTCACATCCTTCCTGGGGTTGGGCAGGATGCTGCCTTCTAGGTTTGGATAAATGATTTTGCTTATATATGCTAATTTGAAATAGATAAGGTGCCAGTCCAGAGGAACATAAGCTAAGACTTAATAATCTATCAGATGAACAGAACCCAGGTCTGGAAGGAGCTGAAAACCAGGACAAAAGGAATCAAATGGGCAAAAGAGGGAAGAGAACGACTAGGTGAAAACTCCTTGAGTCCTAATGATTCAGTATAGTGAGAATTGGTCACTGAGCAACAGTGTGTTGGACAATGGGCAGAAAGTGGAGATTCAGATAAAATTTTCTTTGTCAATTATGAGAAACACTTAAGATACATTCAGCCTTGTCCGAAAATAATAGACCTACAGGGAGAAAGATCGCTTCTCAGACACCCAGGAAGGAAGAGAAGATGTCAGGCAAAGGTCCATGCCTTGAAGTAGCCAACCAGAAACGCTTAAGACCTCAGGATTTTCTCGTCAACTGAAAAGTGTCAACCTTCCAACTGAAAAGTGTCATTCTTCCTAGAGTTCAAGAGACCAGACAGAAGTAACCCTAGAAGAACTCATATACAGTTGTTAATGTTCATTAAAATAAAATTGAAACAGTGCATTAAACAAGAAGAATCATATCAAGTGTATCTGGTAAATAAGCTCTAAAGACTGCTGTACAATTAACTTTCATTTCCCATATCTGCTGACTACAAACTTTCGAGATCCTCCCTCCCTCCTTGTTTTAATGAGATCCTTGTAAATTCACTTTTCAACTGTACAAATAAAACATCAAGAAGTACATTTCCCTTTCACCCTCCAAGAAACCATTTGACTTGAGGTTACTCCATAACACTCCCTCCTTCAAAATGTGAAGGGGTAGAGATTTATATAATCAGAATCCTAAATTCTTGGCATGGTGGGAAAAGTATATATGTGCAAGTCTGCGTGGGCTATAGTTTTGATGAAGGGATTTTGGATTTCCAGAGGAATTACTGTACATGCTGTAGTAAGAATTAACTGAACAAAATGTGGCCCAGCAAGAATTTTTGTTTCACATGCAAATTGCTATTTGAAATTAGTACACCAGGAGCTAGGTCTTAAGGGTTTCCAAAGTTTATTCTCTTAAGTGGTTTAAAAGCTCCCTTAGGCGATCTTGTTTACAAATTAACAGAATTTTGAATTAATGAGGTCCAACTGCTTTCTTTTTAAAGAACTTCAAATACCAGCTAACTCCAACACATATGGAAATAATCCCCCTTTCACCCCAGTGATCTGCTGGACCTTCAAACCAGAACTTTCCTTCGAGAGATTCATTTTCCAGTGAAGTCAATGATGAATACTCTAATATTCACCTCCTTTATACATGACAGGGTGAAGGAAAATACATATTTGTTTTCTCCACTACTCTTCCACATTTGTCTCCAAAGGGATGGTTTGGTTTCACAGTCATCATAAATTTATTATACTGAACTTCTGACCCAGTCAAGATGAGAACCAGAGCCATATCCAACATAAAAAGACAGAATTCACTCAGTGGTGCAAAGCTGCCTCCTTTCTGAAAGCCTTAAAAAAAAAAAGCTCCTTTGCCTTCTTTTTAAAGTTTCCTTCTAACTACCAGCAGATTATTTTGTTTTTACAGTTTACCCAGCACTAATGGATACACAGTGCTATTGTGCCTATGAATTACATAGCAAGCATTCACTGTCACTAGCTTTGAACTCAGTTTATCAAACAAAACTATGTTGCTATACCAGTTTTGACCATAAAGCTCACTCAGATTGCCCAATTTGCTCCTTTGGAGAATGAATAGATACTAACGTTTGCTGAGATTGATTTATGGAATGCCATTTATTTCAAAACCTCTGGTATGTGATCCCTTCCGACCACATAGAAACGACAAGGCCAACATATTCAATTTAAGTGTAATTAATGAGTAAAATGATATATGCCGATATGTTTATACTGGGGTGTGTGTGTGTGTGTGTGTGTGTGTATTAATTATAAAGTTGAAAGAAATAAGGCATGGAAATCTCCTAAAATGGTTTAAAATAAAAATCATATAACTATATATGATAGCACATACAGGCCAATTATCTACAGTTTGCAAGGTGTTCTAAGATATATTTTTCTTTCTCTCACTAATGAATCTATTTTATTCTCTTTCTTTAGAGTGGACATAGATATTACTTCTATAATACTTTAAAAATTAATTCCTGCTGACTATTTTTTACCATCATTCATGAATTCAATTATTCACCTTATCACATGTATTATGGACTTTATGAACTGTTAATTTCAGGTGCCACTGTACATGCATAGATAAATAAAGAAGTCAAGTTGCCTCTGTCATAGTTTTATAAACGGAAAGGGGTGCACTAAATTGGAATTTTCCCATTGTTTATTTCCCATAGCAGCTCTCAGTTCAAGTATTTCAAATCTGAAAGATGTTGTACGTCACTGCCAAGCATGGGTACATATCTGAAAACAGGGAGAACTTTCAGAAGTCATGTTCAAAAATAAGAAACAATCATGTACTAAACAAGAAAGAGCTAATCCTCTGGGTTTTACCTATCCATGGAGAAAAGGTACAATGCAGAATCTGACTTGTTGAACGGGAAGCAGAATTAAGACTAATACTGGGAGCTTCTTTTTTGGTGCATGCTTCTATGAATGTACAAAAGAACTTGCCCATGACAAAGGACATTTGTATTAAGAAATATTATTCTGAAAAGACAGGAGCAATGGCTACTTTGCAGAGTCATGAATCTGCCTGCTTTTCTGGAAATGGAAAAAAATCAATGAATCAGCGGCTGAGGTGTAAAGAGCAAAGGAAAACACTTTGATACTTCATAGAAGAGCTCAATCAGTTTTAGTGAAAAACAAAGGTGGGAAGAGATGATGCCAAGAATTCTACGAAAACATTCATGGCAGCCAAGAATTCAGGATTAGCTCATATTCGAATCTAGATCAAAGTCTAATGGCACCATCACTGACTCTGTGCTTGCATGCAGGGAAAAATATAGTCCAGTCATGGGAGAAGAGGCTTGAGCCAGCTTTGCGGTGGGCAAGGAAGAAACACAGAAAGATTTTATTATCTTTTTAGAAGTCCATCTGGGAGCTGGAGAGATAGAAGAGTGGTTAACAGTATTAGTTGCTCTTCCAGAGGACCTGAGTTCAATTCCCAGCACCTATATGGTAGTTCACAACTATCTGTAACTTCAGTTCAAGGGGATCCAACACCCTTTTCTGGTCCCAGATACCCACATGGTGCACATGCACACAGGCAGGCAAGATACACATACACAATAAAGTAAAAAAGTAAAACAAAATAAAAATTAATTCTATTTCATATCTACTTCGACCCACGGAGCATACAGATAGAAAAAAGTAATGGACTAGAAGATAAACTAGGAGATAGACAATCTTCATATAGTCTAACTGAAGTGGTCATATTAAAGAAAGCCAGTATTAAGGTATATATGCTGATAATCTGTAGAACTATCAGTCCTGATCATCTCTCTACAGAAAGCTGAAAGCAGTTGAAAACAGGCAAGAAATCTAACATTTCCAATAGTACTCTTTTTTCCATGAAAGTTGTTAAAAGTTCCAAAGATTGCATTCATTTGTAGTATATAGTCCCTGAAAGACTACAGACCAGCAAGTTACATGTTACTGTTGTGAAGGGAAGGGGGAGGTACCTTACATTATTTTGTGTAGTAGGTGATACACTAAACAGATGCAGGAGGGTGAGAGACAGGAAGAGAATGTATACGGAATAAAAAAAAAAACACAGTAAGAGTAACACAAAGGGAATGTTTTAAGGCAAGAGAAAAATGGAGGAAATTTCACAGCCCTTCCAATATATTTTACACATATCTGACTGCCATCTCTGCCAAAACAGAACAAAATGAAATGTTATTTATAAAAAGTAGAGTAAATATAATATCTTTTTCTATAAACCTCTTACAAATTATTTGAGCAGATTACTATGGATAAGTAACAATGCTTTAAAATACAACACATCCGTGTCGTACCATAATACACTAGACTGTACAATAGACTCCATGGCTCCGTAAGGCTAAGATAATTTTTTGATCCATTATAAAAAGAACTCTAAAATGTGAATGTAAATTTCAGAGAGACCATAGAAATACATTAATCTTGATCTATCAAAATAAAACAATAATGTTTACAATTTACCACCATATCAGTATTCAACTGAAAGAGGTAAATATTTTTACTTCATCAGTCTTTTTTTAAATGTAAGCTCCCCTTCTACCACATTCAAATTTTTTCCATCTGGAAAAAAAAAGTAACAGAAAAATCTCATTTCCTGTGCCTTGCCTTCCTGATCCCTGCTGGAGACAAGGCCCACTTAAATGTTACTTGATCCCTGGACCAATCCTCCTTCACCTGATCTCTCTCCCCACTCACATCCACTCCTAACAGCAGAGGGCTGGGGTTGCTTCTCTCACTCCATTTGACATGTTTGACCATGTATCACTATTGGGCTGAGCCTTCAACCCTCCAGACAAGAAGTCCCTTGAGCGTAGAAGGCATGGGGGGCTCCTTCTGGATCTCTATGAGTGAGGAAACTGAGTACTATGGTTAAATGAAGTAAACCTAAGTCGTCTTCTAATGTTAAAGATGCCACTCAAATTTTACTTCATTCGCTACTTTTTTTTTTATTTCAAGTCTGGATTACTGTGCAAACTATTTTTAATTTTTTTCATTTCTTATTTTATTTCATGTGCACTGACATTTTTTGCCTGTATGTGCCTGGTTCCCACCGAAGCCAGAAGGATGCTACTGGAGCTGGAGTTATAGATGGTTGCGAGCATCCACATGTATGCTGGGAATCTAACTTAGTTCTTCTGGAGGAGCAGCCAGTGCCCTTAGCAGTTGAGCCATCTCTAGCCTGGGCAAAATATTATAGGGCATGAAATAATAACCTTCTCTTCAAGCCCTGAAATAATAACATTAAACCCCAATACTAAAATTCTGTTCACAAGATATGCTCATCATTACTGTTTTTTTTTTAAATAAACCTAGCAGAACTCTTTCTTACAATTGAAGATGAAAAAGAAAAGTTCAAACTTTACAGTTCAAACCCAGCAAATTCACAGGATTCTCATTAGCTTCTCCACAGTAACTTGTAAAATGATTTGAAGAGCAAAGGTCCAAAACTTCACACAATTATCAGAACCTCCAAAGCCTGAGAAGTATGGGAAGAAATCACTGCTGTCAGATGATCCAGGGGGGCAGGGATCAATAGTTAATATCACTCTGCAAAATAGGGCAGCAGTACTTCCTTGGTAATCCTTCTTACAGCAGCTGACAGCCTGAGTCAAACCTTCTGAAATTAGTACAAAGGTGTCTACAGCGGTGGCCTCAGAATCTTGTGAGTTTTATTAGATGATAACCACAAGACGTGTTCATTTAGTAGGTTTACCACTCCTCATCAGAGACAACCCCTCACCATTGAGTCCCAAAGTTACACCATGGGCACTGATAATCTTTTCCACCCTTTCTTTCTTTCTTTCTTTCTTTCTTTCTCTTTCTTTAGGCAGAATGTGTAATTGGGAGTGAAACAAAAATTCTATTCAACATTGAACATTGTACCTTCATTTATCTAAATAAGCTACTCCAAAATGACTCCTTAAAGGGTCTACTTCTCATTTCTATTCAGCCATTCTCTAGGAAGACCTTTGCCTATGTGCATATTCATTTAAGATGAACTCTTCTCAAATGTGTGCTCTCCTTGCCTAAACCCTTGGAAAGGAACACCAGTCCAATAAAGATGCCATTGGAATTTTCCTTGAATTGAGATTTAAAGTTAGCCTGTTACTTAGCTCTCAAGTTACCAGACCACCATTAATACCCTTCTGGCATACCAGTCAGTATCTTCTGCTTCTCTTGCCTATCTCCTAGAACACTAGTCATGGCAGTATCCTATGAGTAGCATTCAATGAATCTTGTCCTCTCTATTTTAAGTCTGTTCTTTCTAATCTCTTTAAACCGGGCTCCCATCTTTTCTAATAATTTCACATTATTACCCTACAATCTTTCTTCCCTATTGAGCCATTTCCAATGACATACATTCTTCACTGTTGTTTCTCCCTGTACACAGCTTCATCCTTATTTGCATGCAAATCCATGATGAAATCAGCTATCCATTTTTCTATTCTGCTTATATCCTTACAGGCTGGCATGATTCTTTGTTGTTTCTACTGTAATCCAAGTCAGAGTACTTCTCAGCAAATTTCAATGTCATGCATCTTCTTAAGACTTCAAATTGCTCATATCAATTGGGCTTAAAAGCATAGCTAGGAAGGAATTCAAACATTAAGAACTTCATGACCATGAAATAGGCATATTTAAACACTGGTACAGACTACTCCCAAGACAGGAAAAAAAACACGCAAAGTATCTATCTTTAAAATTCTTTTTAAACGGAATCCAAAAGTCATTGCTCATGTAAGATTTAGGTGTTGAGGGCCCTAAGTAGAGGATGAATCAAATGGCTTATTCATATCCCTTTCAGGTCTTATAACCTACAATATACTCAACCTAATTACAATTCTCAAATTTTGCTAAGAAAGCTTTTGAATCTTACAGGATGATGATACAATACATTAAGACAAAATCCAGTCATGATATTCTACTAAATGACCCAATATTTCATTCAATTCAAGCTCTCTTGGGAATAGATGGAATTTGTAACTTAATAAGACCTTCTAAGGGTAGAAGGTTGAGACAGACCCATCTTCCTGCGTTCCCTTAAAGCTGGTGCCAGACTGCCTCAAGAAAGGAGGACAGAAATAATTATGCAACCTTCATTGGGTCTAGTACATTGTTTTGTCAGCTAGGTGCAATCAATTGCTATGGATATTAACCTTAATTTTGAGAATACATTAACTAAAAATGGGATTTTTGAAGATCTAAGCTAGATTTCTTTGTTCTTTGAGAATGAAGTGCATCCTTAAGTTTTTAAATCCTGGAAGGCACCAAATCACTTCTTCTAATGAGCTGCCAGTTGCTTTTGAAAGAATACAAAATGTCAGCTTTGCATCAGAGAAATAAACAGCAATCACAGGTCTCACAGGAAGTTTGAGGGGGACAAGAAAAGGTGACTGTGTAGGCAATGGGCTGAAGGTAGCCATGGCTCTGATGGTGTGGCCTAGCACTGCTGTGATAAAGCAAGATGTCTGGTACCTTTCGTCTTCTCCTTACCATCATAAATGTCTTGATTAGCTTACGGAGTATTTCTCAGGCTACACTGAAGAAATGCACTAATCCAATGGGTCACTGATGCTCAGGGAACTTAGGGGAAACAAAAACCAAACCAACCAAACAAACAAAAATTTAAAAAAAATGATGTGACACATAATTTTTTAAGAAAAAAACACATAAACAAAAGGCCAATACTGGCGACATATTACTGTGTGCTGAGGAGCTATACAGAGAAATAGACACGAGGTTAAATACGGATTTTGGTGTGGGGCAGATTTCACTTTAGATTTCAGTTCCTAACTACAAGAGCCTGGAAACAGCAGCTAACATTGCTCAGTTTCTGTAGAATGAATGGACACTACACATGGAATTATTTTGACATATATATTCTTGTAAAATGACACAGCCCAGCTGCACAAATTAATGATAGTGGTTAATGACTTTCAAGAGTATCTAACACATTCACCCTCTAGCCTCGTCAGTGCTCCCTAGTCTTCTGTTTCCCTCACAGTCTACTTGCTCAGCTCGCTGTTGTTTCTCCACAATAGCTATTGCTCCTCATTCCAGATGCAGCCTCAGTGAGGAGCAAACCTGAACAATCGCTGAGATCACAAGGGACAACTGAATAACTTGACAAACTCATATGACTAGAGATAAGGATACTTAGCGTTTGAGTGAAAAAAAAAACAGCATGAAAAGTTTGGTAATCAATATGGTCTCTCAAAAGAATTTATGTTAAGCCAGTATATGCATCAAACTCTATGTTAGATACTAGAGCTATGGAAATAAAGACCAAGACCCTGTACTCAAAGAATTCAGTGTATTGGGGGACACAGGCATCAGAAGCAGGAAATAGACCAGAGAATGAGAAGTAAAGAAGATGGAGCTAGAGAGCTGACTCAGCAGTTGACAGACAGCACTGTCCACTCTTCCAGAGGATCTGAGTTTGGTTCCCAGTATCCTCATCAGCCTGTAAAAGCCTACTACTTGAGCTCCAGGGAGTCTGAGGCCCTCTTCTAAGTCCTCAGACACCCTCACACAAGTAGCAAACACACAGAAACACACAAGACACAGGCATAAATACCTCGCAGCATGCACACACACACACCTAACACACTCATACATGTACATCCACAGACAAATAAACCAATTTAAAATCGATCTTAAAAATAAAACATTCAAGAAGAGAGAGAGATGTAAAGAAAAAAGCCAGCAAGGAGAATGAAGAAACCTAAACTGCTTTCTACATTCCTGTGAAGGGTAGGATGTGGTAATCAAGAAACATCCTGGAGGAAAAAAAATGCTCATCTCAGTCCTCGCTATACTCTCGTATAATTTGTATTGCCTTGGCCAAGTCAGTTCACCATGCAGCACAATTCACCATGCAGCACAGTTCACCATGCAGCACAGTTCACCATGCAGCACAGTTCACCACGCAGCACAGTTCACCATGCAGCACAGTTCACCATGCAGCACAGTTCACCATGCAGCACAGTTCACCATGCAGCACAGTTCACCATGAAGCACAGTTCACCATGCAGCACAGTTCACCATGCAGCACAGTTCACCATGCAGCACAGTTCACCATGCAGCACAATTCACCATGCAGACAGTCTCCCTATCAGACAAACAGCTATGAACAAACACCTCAATAATTTGTGCTTGGGTTTACATTCTCAATTCTCTGGTTCTCAAGTAAGAATGGGAAAAGAAAATTCCCTACTTCTTGGCTTTGTCCTGTGTTTCTTTGTAAACCATCCACCTCCCTTTTAACTACTTGGCCACTTGTTAGACTTTTGCTTTGTCTATCATGAGAGTGCTGTTTGTAGATTTGGTAAAATGGTTACATATGCAGTTCTTTGGCCTAATGAAACTTGCTGGTATGAAAGGATCTGTTTCCTCATTACTTCTTGTAAAATGACAGGAAAAAGTCAAGTTTCAAGCAATGGTTTTAAGTTTTAACTCTAGGGATTGTTTTCTCACATGACGAGACTTCGAAATCTATTTTAGTAACTTACCATTGACCCTCACAAAAGCTCTACCTCCCTATCCATTTAACAAACATATATTAAAGCTTTCAACATGTCAAGCATTAGGCTAAGGGCTATGGGGTATGCAGAAATGATTAAGATATGGGTCCAGTTGTCAGGGAATTTATGATTTATTTAGCGGCTGTGGCACTGAGCCCAGTGCTATATTAAAACGTATTAGCAAGGCAATCTTTGTTCTGTCACAACTGGAGCCATAAGTCCTAAACATGTATATGTGCTTTTGACTAGAAGCTGTGCATTCAGTAGGTGTTGAAAGCCACAAGTCAAAAGACAAGTGTTTTATTTTCCTTTTTAAAGGTTCAACCCCATTAGCAAAGAAATGAAAGTTCAAGCAATGAAGTGGCATCATTCTTCTAGCAAATTGGCAAAGATAGCAACAGATAAAATGAAAGGGCAATGAACGTGTGATGACATGTGTCCACTGATACACTGCTAGTAGAAATAGTAAACGAACTCAATAGCATCTGTAATAAATTGCAGAACATCCACAAAAGCTAACTGCTATATGGCCATTTAAAATGATGCTTGTAGGTATGAATAATGATATGGTAAGGTACTTTTGATAAACTATGAAAGGAAATTAGCAAAGCATCAAACTATGTATGCATCATGATAACGTTATAAAACATTATATTTCCTTCGGAATTCCACAATAAATTTAAGACTAAAGACAATGTGCCAAGTTATCAACAATAAATGATATATTGGACTGATTATAGGTAATTTTAGTGCTCCCATTCATGAATTTAACATTTATTTGTGTGTGTACATGCATATGCCGTGCGTATGTGTAAAGGTCAACAGGCAATTTGCATCAGTCGGTTGTCTCTTTCTGCCATGTGGGGTTAAGAGATTGAAGTCAAAATTCAGGAGGTTTAGTGAAAACATGTTAGTTCACACTTGAACCATCTTCATAGCCTTTAAGATCTTTTTTTTAAAAACTGTGTCTGTCTGTCTATCTGTCTGTCTGTCTTCATTACTCACTGTGTGGGTTAGTACATGTAAATATAGTTACCCATAGCGGCCAGAATAGGGTGACTGTCTAGTGTTGGAATTGCAGGTTTTTGAGCTCTTATAAAGTTGCCTGTATTGGGAGTTGTGACCGTCATTCAGGTACTTGTCCACTATCCCCACTCCCATACATCTTTAATATGCTGAATTCTCTGCAATACTGTTCTATAACTTCCAATATTTCAAAAAGATTAAAATGAATAAAAGAAAGAAAAAATACACCCTAACAGGTTAATAACAGTTTTCCTCAATAGTGACAAGATGGTGGGAGTGTTATTTTCTTTATATTCATCATATTTGGAATTTTTTCTCCAGTGAATGTGCAGTAAATTGACACAAATGAAAGGTAGAACTCAATTATGAGAAACTGGACTGCGAGGTGAACTAGTGAAGAGCAACATGGATAGGCATGCATTATTTCAATTAGCTAGTTCTGCTGACACTCAGCCTTGAAATACTTCTAGGTAGTCTCTCCATGGATTTTACTTTGGAGCAGGTCATTTGTGTGTGCTTTAGAGAATCAATAATGCCTCCGTGCTTCTAAGGGATAGTGGGAAAGCAAGTGGGCCAGCACCTGGAGTGTGCTTTTAACCTGGGGAAGACAGAGAGCAAGCAGCAATGGTGAGTTTAATTCTACACTGGGTAACAATTCCGTTTAGATTGCCCTCAGCAATTTCTCCTACTCTCTTTTCTTCAGTAACCATCTCTTAAACAGTGGCCCTTGAAACTTTATGTACTCCTTTTATTACGTACAATACTTCTGTCCTCTAAATTCCTCTCCCTCTGCCCCATTCTTCTTGCCCTCCCCCCAGCTCCTTTCTTTCTCACCATCTCCTTTTTACCACAGATATTTTCAGAACGAGTTAAATTGATTATGAATGAATCATGTACTTCATTAATCAGTTTCTCTTAAATCAATACAAATTTGCTTAATTAACTTGGATGTGCAGTTTATAGAACTCTTTTAAATTTATCATTCTTTGGTTTCTGCTACACAGAGCTATCAATATAGATTTCACGTGTACATAGATATCAAATGTAAATGTAATCTCCCTTTTCATTCAAATGGTCAGCTTGTAAAGTTATTAGCTCAAGAGACCCAGCTTAAGAGCTGGGAGAACTAGGTTCTTCCAATCTTGACCTCAACCATTCACCCACAGTGGGATCATGGGTGAGTCACATTTCTGTTCTGGGAATGTTTCTTCACCTTTCAGATAAAAGGAACAGAGACTGGATTATCTCAATGGTGCAGATGATAGATACAAAGGTATCTCAATATGTTGGAATCTAGGAAGCACCAAATGAGCTGTACAAATGAGCTATCTATGTACAAATGAGCTATCTATCCACCCATTCACATGATCAGTACCTATACACGCATCAGGCACAAACCAGGAGCTCAGGGTATGACAACATAATTGGAATGACACAGTGCAGCAGAAGAATCCACATCCCAAGACAGCATGTACAGTCTACTAAGCCTTTTGGCAATTATTCCTGAACAATAAAGCTGTCAGGCCTTGTTTTTAAAAGTACTTATAGATGAAGGGATAAAAGAGAGGATGGGGAGATAGTCTTGTTATAAGGGTCGGTTCACAGAGTTGGAGTGATATGTTAATCTGCCAATGATCCGAGATGGCCTGGTAAATGGAAGATCAGATTGTTATCAGAATGAATGGATATCTAGGTACAAGAGAGCCAGTCATATGTACAGAATAATATCTGGAAGAGCAGGTAATTCAGGGAGAGAAATTATTGAGGGGAAGCCTTATCAAGATCTCAAATAACTTCCTATCACTACTCTTCACTTGACCCATCCTATCTAATACCCAAATTGGGTTGCTTTGACACAATCTCTTACAATTACATATGGACTTTGTCTTCTTTCCTTTCTCCCACTCTTCCCCTCCCTCTCCTTCCTTCTCATGTCCTCTCCTAGTCCCAGAGCCCAGAGCCAAATTAATTTCTAATTGCTGTCCACACCTGTGCACCTGTCTTACCTGCTTCACTGCTCCCATCATACTGAACACTAATGTACTTTCTCCTTGAATTTGGGGTTGGAACTAAATTCATTCCTAGATGAGGAAAAACTGAAGATTTCAGCCAGCTACCTTAATGGAAAGGACGTAATTTTGAAAGCTGGAAAAATGGGATGGAATACTATTTCTAAGGCAGATTCAATTTTAACAGTTTGTCCTGGGAACCACTTCATAGGAAATGAGGGTCCTTGAGTCTAGTAAGATTAACTACATCTCCTTTGGAGATTAAAGTACACATCTGATAACTAGGGCTATATTTAACCCACTATTTAAAAAAAGGGAGGACTCTGTTCAGAGGTCCCCATTTTCCATTCCAGGGGACCTGCATTACAATGCAGGGCCTCGAGGAGGGATTCCTGGAGCATAGTAATTCTGGGACTGAAAGTAGTTATCTCCCATCTTCCTGGGAATTTCTCAGTAGGCCCAGGTGTGCTCGTGGGTGAAAGAAATCTATTGTCAAGGAATTTTATTCTGTCAGGGACCCCAAGGCCCAGTTCTAGCGTATGTGTGCTGGGAGTTGGGGTATAGAGATAAAACAAAAATTCTGGTTGCTTCACATGACAGTGAATTACTTCAGCAAACAGGGTCTGGGGCTTGAGAGAGAAGAGTTAGCACATGTCTCTGCAAGCCTCAGGTTCCTGACAGAGAAATTTGTAAAAGAGATTTATAGACACCTTCTCTACCACCACCTATATTAATGGCAAGATTTTTATTTTGACTAAGAGTATGGGAACATGCCTATAATCTTCAATACTATGAAGGCTGAGACATGAAGATTATGACTTTAAGGCCAGCTAGGGGTATATAGATTATGTCTCAAAAACAAAGAAAACTAATTTGCAAGGCACACATGGAATTGTCTCATTAGGTCCTTGGCAATTCTGTAAATTAAGAGAGAGGAAGGTAACATACATACAGAATACCAAGTATGGATGATTCACTGAGTCTTTCATCCATATTAGTCTAGCAAATAGTTGAAAGACTCTGAACATCTCAATGATATGGGCTGTGATTATTCCTCTTTCTCTTGATTGGGTGAGGTGCTGGAGAACCATACAGCCCAATAACCTTCTACAAAATATTCGTCAACTATTGAGAAGTGAGCAACTAAGAGACACTCAAAGGACATTGAAAAACTGGTAAAAATTTGAAATCATGATTAAGTACTAGCACTTAATGAATTATTTCTCTCTTGTAAATCCTTTGAACGTTTTCTATTATTTAATCCAAACAGCGTTGCTATGAGGAAAGTTCTATCACTAGTTCCACTCTGAAAATGTACAAAATTAGTCTCCTAGAGAGGACCTATTACAAAGTAAACTAAAAATCGGTTTTTTTTAAAAAGATCTCATTTGTGAGTGCGTGTGCATGTGCGTGTGTGTGTGTGTGTGCATGTGTGCGTGCGTGCGTGTGTGTGTGTGTGTGTGTGTGTGTGTGTGTGTGTGTGTGTGTGTGTTGTACAAAAATGACTATAGGTATCCACAGAACCTGGAAGTACCAAATCCCCTGGAAATGGAGTTTAAAATGGTTGTGAACCACCTGCCATGGGTATTGGAATTCAAACTTGGGTCCTGTTGAAGAAAGACAAGTGCTCTTAACCACTACCAATCAGTCTCTACTATTACTAAACCATCTTTTCAAAAGATTCCTTAGGATATCCAGTTGAACTAAATTGGGAAAGAGTTTTATTTCTATAGGTACCAAGCTACCATTGCCTAATGTTCTAGCTACAAATGGTTGTAAAAGACAAATCTTCATCTGGTCTGGTTCCCATTAACTTTTTCCTGTTGGGGTTGCTGGGCTCTGAGGATGAGACAAAGGAGCTATGGCTGGGAGCACCAAATTTAAGTCACAGGGATGAAACCGACTTAGACATAGCTATAATTGGAATTATAGTCACAACAAGATGAACAGCTTCAAAGCTGGTCTGGTTGGAGATTGGGGGTGTATCTTTAAATGTGGAATGGATCATAGATGATACTAAACATATTTAGAGACACTTTAAATAAGAAGCTGCATTATTTGAGAAGCTCAAGTTCATACCAAACTTTTCAGCCTTTTAAATAAAACTCATGAGAATATGAGATTTTATTTCCTTCTTATTAAATGCAGTCTTGGTATTTGAGGGCAGCATTTCTGCTGCCCCTAATTAATTGAAGACTTTTGCTTACTTTTCTACCTTTGAAGAATAGAGCACCTATTTAATAGGTCACCTCTGACTTCCTATCTCATTAGTACATGCCACAAATCATTTTATAAAGCTGTTCTGACAGCAGGAATGGGCTGGAAAAAAAAACTCAGTTGGTAAAGGCTTCGCAGAATAACTGTGAAGACCTGAGTTCCTATCTCTAGATTGCATGTAAAAAGCAGATGTGGGTGACATGTGAGTGTAATATCAGTGCTGGGACTCACAGTCAGAAAGGTCCCTGGGGCTTGTTGTCCAGACAGTCTAGCTGAACAGTTCAAAGTTTAGTGAGAGATTCTGTCTCAAAAAAGGAAAATAAGGTGGACAATGATTCAACTTCTGGCCTCCAAATGCACACACACATATACACACATAAAAAGAGATGGACAGATAGACAGGCAGACTGACTGAATGAATAAAATGGCAGAGGAAAAAGGAGGGGTACAGAGGGAGAAAGCTAGGGGGAAAGGAAGAGAGAAAGAAAGAGAATATCGTTCTTCGATGGCAATCTAGAGATGTATCAACATGTGGCTCACGGTCAGAATGAATGGACCACACAACAAAGACAAAACAAGACACCTTATGGTAAGCTTCCATGTTGTAAAGTATGGCTATTCGATAGTCATACATTTTTTAAAAGGTTCGTGACTACATTCCTCTCGAAGTAGAAGTTATCTGCCTGTGTGTTAGGTTCCAAATACGGTTATATCTTACACAAGTCTTTAATGCCTTTCACATGAACTGTTCTACGAATGTGCCAAGCAAATTCTTCATGATTGTACCTCAGCACACCCTTAAGTCCCCCAAATGTCTCCTGGGTGTTTTGGGTTTCATTACAGACATGCTTTAGTTTACACAGTCTCTTGGCATTGAACTTAGCAGCACTAGGAGAATACATAAATGGCCACTCACTTATTAGTGGTCATTTTCTCATGTTGATTTTAAAACCATTCAGCATTTTCACTGTGTACAATACATTAATGAAAACAATAAGCAAAGCTGAGTCAATAGTAATTGTTCTCGTGTATAAAATGACAGCTACTCAATTATTTTTTGATAAGCCCCCAGACAGAACAAATGGAACATCTGTCCAATAATTTCTTGTCAATACTAGTCATAAATCTGGGCCTCAGTACTCTGACTAATGCTCTAAGGGGAAAAAACATTTTCTTTAAGCATAGTAACGGAAGAATTTTTGACAAACGATGTCATTTCTCTCTAAATAAGAACAAGCATTTTGATAATCTTCAAAGTTTCTTCTTTGCTCCACTGGGCAACAGAAGCATGTTAAAACTGTTTTTTCTGGCAGACAGGAAACAAATGGATGCAAACATCTTCTATTCAGGAACAGCCTTTGCAGACAGAGAAGAGAGGTACAAGTGGTGAGAACTGAAGAGGGCTGAGAAGGCCACAGAAGTAACAAAGGCTATAATTTATGTTGCATTCCTTTGTACTAAAGGCATTATGCAACACACACACACGGACATAGACACACAACACACAGATACACACACACATACACACACACACACACACACACACACAGTTTGACATACTCCTAGTTTACAGGAAAGCATTTTACTTCTAGGGAGACACTGTTGAATACTGGCAGGCTACCCTTCCCACAGAAAGCGACTATATGAATAGGAGTACCCAAGTAACTTAGGTAGAAAAAACGAAGGGTAGAGCAAAAGACCCCAAACCTTGACTACAAGATATTATCTAGAAAGAGTACAACAGGATCAGAACATGGAAAAGAGAAAGCCAGAATGCTAAAAGGTGGTGTGTGTGTGTGTGTGTGTGTGTGTGTGTGTGTGTGTGTCTGTGTGTGTGTGTGTCTGTGTGTGTGTGTGAAATCAGGGCAATATTTTAAAGGTGAAAGATAATGGGCCCCTTAGGAGGAGAGAGGAGATACAGGGGAAGGTTAAAGGCCATGAAACCCAAATTGTATTCACTTCACGGTTTAGACTCAAACCATTCCTGATATCATTTCACAGGGATTGACTTCGAAAAAATTTCCCATAATAGAATTAGGAAAGTAGTCTATTATTTGGTATGTGTTCCTGGAAGGCTCACATTAACCAACAGTAGCTCCCGGGAATTTATACCAAATTTGTTCTCCAGCTGTTGGCATACCATGATGGTGGGTACACTAAAGCAGCTGCAATTCACATTGCCTTGCATTTCCACCTGGCCCCATCACTGCTCTGGCCTCGCCTTAATCTCTTCCAATATGTAATGCTCACATCAGCTGCAGCCTTCTACCCAGAGCTCAAGCGTAACTGAAAAATTGGCTGTTTCCTGATTTTTTTTCTCCTCCTAGGAAGTACAATTCTAAATTTTCATTGAAATTTTATGGGAAAGTATGTTACATTTACTCACATTCAATCTGATTCTCTTGTTACTGAAAGCGTTTATTCCCAACGCAAGGGAGGCTCTTATTAAAATTCAAGGGCGATACACAGTTCTTTTGTGATGATGTGTGTTTTCTGTTTTGTTTTTGCCTTTTTGGTTGTTTTGAAAAAAGATCTCACTCTGTAGCCCAGGCTGGCCCCAAACTCAAAGAACTCCTCTTGTGTGAGCCTTCCAAATTCTGAGACTATAGGTGTGAGCCTTCATACCTGGCAAAACCAACTCTTGAACTAGAAATGAAGTAGAATTAAATGAAAAGGGTTACTTTGGTTCTTCTTTTGTTCTGAAACTCTTTCCTTACATTTAAATACTTTCTGGAAGCTCACTTGGTACTTATACCTGTGAAAACTTCCAAATTGTGAAAATGATGTCTCTGTCCTTCCTGAACTGAATGGATGCAATCTAAGGTTTCTCCTAGACACTAATGCTTAAAACATGGTATTGCTTTGTAGGGGTATTTTTGAAACTTAATATGACCAGCTGTTGGTCTATTTATAAGTTCTCTTCATTCAATAAAATCCAGTTATGGTTATCCGTGGGATATCTTTTTGTTTATATCCCCCATAAAAATAAAAAAAATATATTAATGTCTTCTCCCTCTATATGTTTCAAATTCCATCCTAACATGGCAAGTATAATTTCTCAAGGAGGGAACATGACACACACACACACACACACACACACACACACACATATATATATATATATATATATATATATATATATATATATATATATATTGATCTCATGTTGGAAAGTCACAAGCAAGCGTCTTCCATAAGGAACCTACTCAGTAATTATTAACAGGAAAAGAAATGCACTCATAGAAAAGAAAATCAGTTCAGATTCTAGTTGTTGCAAAAAACCCATCTATATGAAGTTTGCTTATACAATCGGTTGATTCTGTGGTCTCATAAAATGGAGTTCCTTTTCATCTCTTCTTACATGGAGTAACTGGTAAACAACCAAGCTGATAGTTACAAAAAGCTGCAGCCCACAGCTAATTAAGCCCTAGCACCACTCTGGCATTGCATCTTCATCACAATTATAGAGGATGAGGCAATTCACAGCAGTGTATACCAACAAGGTCAACCAGGCCGCTTCACATGGGTAAGCCCACTGGGCCTCACTGGCTTTAGTAGACAATGCTATAGAGAAATCTCAGGCATTTTAGACCCACTTAAGCAGCTTTGCCAAGTAACTATTAATTGCCACTTTTTACTTTTAAGCAGTAGCAAGGTATTGAAAGTGCTATGGAATAAAGACAATGCAAGTATGAGAGGTTGAAAGAAAAAAGATGCAACCCATGGTATTTTTCAGAAACAATCATCTGAAGCTATCTTTCTCTGCCTTCCACTTTTGAGCAATAAAGAGAGAAAGAAAATGATATTGAAATCAAGAGAAACCAAAGAAAAATAACTTCATCTATCAGTAACCAATATAAATACCTTATATATGTAAATATGAGCTTCAACAGTGTTTCCATATGCAAATTGTAAACATAGAACAGCACCCGTTTAGTCCCCAGTTGAGCATTAGGTGGCAATTTATTTAGGGGAGTCTCAGTAAATGCAAGTTTTAATCTTGATCTCTGTGTTTATGGGAAGTGGTCCCCTTCCCTTACTTCAGCAGTTACCTGTGGCAGCTATTGATACCCAGAAGCAATGACCTGACCCTGGCAGTGCATAATTCCATGTTAAGTATTTAATTTTGAAAGTGAAAAATGAGGGCCACTCTCCCAATAACACTTTCTTTTATGATTGCCTTAGCTCTTTGAAATTTATTATTTTTACTAAAAGCACCCTGAAGATAATTGAAATAGATTTTCCAGATCCATGTCTAGGTTATCTTAACCTCTAGCAACATACCTACTCATTCACAATATTTTTAGCAAATTAAAGAACTAGCCCTTGACTTACTAAAAAAAAAAACAGTAATAACAACAACAACCAACCTACTCTTCCATTAGCACTAAAAAAAAAAATCATTTTCAAAGAACAAGTGTGCTATTTTAGAACTATGGTACCAAAACGTCTCTGGTCAATCTTCAGTGCTAGAAAAGAAAATAGGTAAATAAGACTAGGAAGTCAGCCTCTGGGGATGAACCTACTAAGAAAATGAACAACAATTCCGGTACTTAGTTCCCGAATATGACCATTTACTCTACGATCCCCTTAAGGCTTGCAATGGCTGAGTAGCTCTGAAAAAAGAGTTTTGTTACTGTCAGTGTCAGGCTCAGCAATGAGTCTTCACTGAAACAGATATTGAATTATTGGGTTCCTGGGCCTAGGGAATAAATGATTGAAAAAAATTGATAATAGTTTTCAGAACAAAGAGAATAGTAGTTAAAACTCTCCTGTGGAGAAATGAGAAGACAGAGGAACGAGTCACCCTCTAGCAAAGAACCGAAGTCTTTGTTGTCTCCCTAGAAGAGCAATGGCTGGAGGATATGCTCCCAATTTAAAATATCCCCAATTTTGCCCAAATAATAGCATTCAAAATATAGTTTTGACAACAATAGAGAAAATATCATAAGCCGCCTACATTTGCTTTCTGTGCAGTTACTCACTGGAATAGATGACACAGCACAAAGCACACTTCCCTCAAGGAGTTCCCCATCTAAGTGGGAAGACTAGGTATGTTTACAGAAGCTTGATTATGGGATATGGTCCAAGAATTATGCCATTTGGCAATTCTGTTGTAAGAACATCATGAAATGTACTTGCTCAAACTATGATGGCTATGATGCCATTAGGCAATGCAATCCTATGTGTGGTCCATTATTAAGCAAAACACTTATGTAGAACATGACTGTAACTATTAAAATACAAGATAACAACAACAAGAGATAGAAGATACTAAAGACTGGAGCTCTTTAAGCGGATACAGACAGACTAGAGCAAAATAAAGCCAGTACCAGCTGGAGGAAAGAAAGACTTTGGGAGAAGGTGCCTTTTGAAAAGGCTATTCTGTCCAGAGACTTTGCCGGAGTCATTCAAATTGACCCTCTCATCTTCAATAGGCCCTAGGTGCTGGCTTTCTCCAGCCCCTCTGCACCCCTCCCCACCTCTGCTAACAACACTTACTCTTTGACTCTGGCTTTTTCTTGGGCTGCTGCCAAGCAGAACACAGCTATAGAGTTTCCATCCTCCCCATCTGTATCTACTTAAGCCCAGAAATCTTTTTGAGGTTTTGTAAAGGGTTTTACAGCTAATAACTAAAGGTGAATAGACAAGGTTTAATAACACACACACACACACACACACACACACACACACACACACACGAAAGAAACCTAAAAAGCCTCTCTGGAAATAGTTATCCCAGAACCAGAGTTGTACGGAGGTGAACATTGCCTGATTTTCCTAGTAACTTTCACTAAGCTGAAGTTCAACTACCACCTACCTTTTTGTCCCTGCTCTCCTTGCTTCCCCATCCCCAACCCACACACATCCTGAAGAGGAATGCAATGGTAGGAAGCTGTGTGTGCCTGGAGACAAATATGACAGCCATATATAGCTCAGAAAATATAGGCTACATGTAATACTTTCTTGTGTTGTCACACAAGCAGCCATGTTACTTATCAAGATGCATGGTGTGTAGGAAGAGCAAAGGCAGAGTTCTGGAAAGATCATCTTACAAAATCAATCTTATTTTTAAAAAATTAGCAGATGCCACAAGTCTAAATGCACAGAAAGTGCACACAGAATCTAGCCCTAACAAAGGTTTTCATGCACTTTTTCACTTGGGGTCTGCACTAAGTCATACCTGTTAGAGTGCAGTGAGCACAAACAACTGTTAGCACAGTGAGACAGAGTATTGACAAACTCCATGACAACACAAACACAGTGCAAGTGGGAAGGGCACAGCTTACTTTGTAACAAGCACAGAAGAGAAACGTGCACTTTTGAAGGTGTGGCCAAGGGGTGTTACATATTCTTCCTTCTTTGTTCTGAGTCCTGGGCAACTAATCAGCACTTTATGTCCTATATGTCTCCAATGAATATCACATATGGCGATCCAACTCTGACTTTTCAATGATGATGGACTAATCATCACTGGAACAGTAAGTTAAGGGCTGGAGGGAACACTCCTTGGAGCCACGTGTACAAGGATAATTCATTCCTTGCAAAGGGAATGAATGGTGAGAAAATGTATCAATTAAGCAATCACTTTTCTTATTCCAATATTGATCTCCCCACCCTTTATACTCCTCACTGTGATTTTTCTACATCACATTTTCATGACTCTTGTCCCTACTACCTGTTGGAGGAAGCCATGAATTGTTGCGATTTTAGTAGAGTAAACCAGTCACACAGCTTAACTTAACCCAAGTCCTGACTGATACTTTACAAGGTCTTTATTCATTCTTTGTCACTTTATTTATTTATGCTTTCCCTCATTTTAAATTCTTCCTAAAGATCCCAAGTCCCAAACACAATACTGGTGTCCCCAACTTTAGCAGAAGAGATTTCTCTGATAAGACAGAAGATTTTCAGCATGTATTTCTGGGGATTCCATGCCTGTCTCTTGACCAAATCTCCCCTCCTGACTGTCTGGCTCTCAGACTCTCCCTTCCTTTCATTCTCCAATGTATGACCAGAGGAGTCAGCGCTCACTTCCTGACCTTCAATCTTGTGACTTTCACGCTCATTACACTAATGGGAGTTAGTTCTCAAATGTCACCAATGACTTCAAAAATGGACACTTCTAACCTCTATTCTTGGTCACCCCTCTGTAAAACTCTGTGAACTTCTACACTGCTTCTTCTTGTATACCTTTCCTGTTCATTTTAATCCTCTTAACATTCCTCAAATGGATTCCTCCTCTCCCCCTAAAAATATTTGGCAACCTTTTCTACTTCCAATGATGATTTCAATGACGCCTAAGATGGACAACTTCTGGATTTCTTCTCAACCTTTCTCCAGAGCTCTGCATCTGTATTTCTGACTCATTCTTGGACATCTCCCTGTGAGTGTGTCATTCTTATTATAAACTCAATACATGACAAAGGTGAAATTCATCATCTTCCCTCCTATGATGGCCACTCAACAATTCTTACTGCTTCAGTTGATTTCCCTATTTCTACCCATGGCATTACTATGCATCTTCCAAAGAATTAATAATCTAAAAATCCAAGACCTCTCACTCGTCCTAACTCTTCAAGTCTCCAAGCACTATTGATTCTCTTCACGACCACCATTTTCTCATACACATATGTCCAGCTTTCTCTTAACACTAATCCATTCAACAGCCCAAGTTGTACTAGTCTCACTGTCAACATTCTTTCTCTGCCAATGACACACAGCCAAAGCATAGTACTCTGAAAGAATTTCCCTTTAAAAATGCAAAGGCTTTGATTAAAAAAAAAATACCAGGCAAGAGTAATGGATAGTGGCTCACTGCTTAAGATCACTTCTGCTCTTGCAAAGGTCCTTAGTTCAGTTCCCAGGACCCAAATCAGGTGACCTATAACTCCTGATCCAGAGGATCTAATGCTTCCTGCTGGTACCTCCAAGGTACTTGCCCTAAAACAGACTTCAAATCTCTTTAATACCTAAGGAATGTGAAGATAACAGACTACTTTATACACTATGTCTCCAAGCACATAATACATTTTCCTCATTTTACAAAACCTGACGATAAGAAAAAGCACAGCTTCCTATTTCCAGTACCTATAAACCTCACATATTTTTGTGAGATTTGAATGTTTTCCTTTGCTATATAAATGCCAAGTGACTGTAAAGGGACACAAATGTCATTTCTTTCAGAAAACAAAATGAGTTTTATGTTTTCCTGCTTGACAGCCTTTTGGAGCATCTTGATGTTCCCCCCCTAAATCATTGAAGATTATTTAAAGACATGCTTATCTTTATAAATATAATTTGTGGTCCTTTTAATCACAGACTATTAGTGCAGCAATAATGTTAAAGTGGAGAAAATGGAGAAAGTAAGTGAAATATTAGAATGATTGCCTCTTCCACCCAACCATCTTTTCCTCAGTCCTATATTACTTTGTCTTTTGGCAGGGTGGGAACACAAGATGGATGGAGTTAGAAATACAGATGACAAGAAAGGAAGGATACAAGCGTTGTTTCTATGTTTTACCAATTTAAGTGAGCCTGAATAATCCAACTGAACATTTATCGACTGGCTTCTTTTTTATCCATCTCGTTTATTTTCACTGTATGGGTTTAAGAGCTTCTGATACCACTGATTTCTATAGCATCATGCAGGAAAAGTATTAAAGCTAGAATAAACATGCCTTGGTAAACTACCAAGATGTAGCACATTTATTACTATATTGCTTAACTTAATGTCCTCCATCACAAATATTTAATAATGGCTGCCTCCCTCACTTAGTGACAACTGCCAAGATGGCTAACATATTGAAAAGGTACCCACAGAGAGAGATGAAATGTCTTCCCTTTCCTGTATAATTCCTGGTACAAACTGTTTTCTTGAAATAAGGTCTACACCATACCTATAAACAGTGAATTTGCTAAGAAGTTTTTATACCCTCATAAAATATCCCCAGTGAAAGTCATCTAACTGGCAGGAACTGTACAGGTAACAGACAGCTGAAACCCTGACCACATATTTTTCTAAACTTTACTTAATGGCTCTTGGAAGGCTGCCATCTCAGAGGTTTACTACAAAAGTACAATGCAAGACTAATGAACTAAAAACGGTGCCAGGCATAAACATGAGTCCTTGACATGCTTCTGCAACTGAACAAATCCCACATCCAATGCTGTAGGCTCCCAGACAGCTCAGCCAACAAAAAGTGTAGGCGGTACTATGTGAGTTTCAATAGGAGTAACCTCCCCCTGAAGTCCTAAAGAATGTTGCAAAGCTGTAAACTACCCATAAAGAATTGAAACAAAGTACGCCGGGCCAGCAATGTAAGTGAATAGCTTTATCCTCCTGAATTAAAACATACTATTCTGAAACACCAAATGACAAGACAGAATGCACCTTGGGAGAGGTTTTATCATCTAGAGAGTTGGGGAAGCCTGCTATTTGAGGTCAGGTGATAAAGCTAGGCACTCTAATCTGAACAGAGGAAGACTGGGGAGGGGTGTTATTATCAGTTTGTCAAACAAAAATGAATATTGACTAGGTAAACAGAGTTCAACGAATCCTAATACAGTCAAGATAAGGAAGATTTTGAAACTAAACAAAGGTAAGCTTAAAGATAAGCTAAAAACATCAAAGTGAGTAGTGGTATGGGAAGCTGACTAAAATAAATGGAAATCACAGGGAACCAAGACCCAAATCCTAACACCCAGAAGGCCAAGGAAGGGGGACTGAAACTTCCAGGCCAGACTAACCCACATAGTGAATCTGAGGATGTCCTGGGCTATATGATGAAGCTTGTTTCTAACATACAAAAAATTCAATATTTCTCAAATAAGAAATGATAATGATCTAAAATAGTTTTCCCCAAGCAGGGTTAATCACATTCATGAGATTAAAATCCATACTGGATAGGAGCTGGAGAGACTGCTTAGTGCTTAAGGGTACTTGCTGCTCTTGCAAAGAACCAGGGTTAGGTTCTCAGCACCAACACTGCCGCTTACAGCTATCTGAAACTCCAGGGGACTCATCACCATCTTCTGGCCTCGGTGGGCACTGCATACATGTGCTATGTAGATACATATGCAGGCAAAATATTCACACATACAAAAATATATAAATGTTAAAAGGTAAACCCATGATAGCTTATTGAATGGTATTAATTCTACCTGAATCTTGCTTTCCAGGAGCATATTCCTAGAAGATTATTATGACATTCATATCTATAATGTATTTACAGAATATTCACCACTAACATTTTGAGCATTGAATATTATATCACTGATATGCTTTAATATCTTTACTTCTTGCAATATTACAAAGATTTGTTCATGTCAACAAACTCTAATCTTTTCACTTTATGCCAATAGTTCTTTCTCTAACAGTTCTATATACTAGCATCCGACTTTTCTTCTTTAAGTCTTCTGAATATGGTCCTTTCTATATTTGTGAACAGCAAACTAAAAGAAAATAGCTGCAAGCCATAGAATAAAATATGTCTGTTAGACGCATCAGTAGCACTTAGAATAATGCCCTGTAAGTAATAGGTTGAACAACAGGCATGTTTTCACTCTCTACCCAGCATGAAGCAGGTTGGAAGAATCAGGGAAGCCTCTCAGCAGCACAAGTCAGACCTTTACATTACGACTTCATTATTTAGTTTGAAAATGGTTTTCAAAAGCAGACTTACCCATAGTCAAATATAAGTATAAACGGACCATTCAAGTCACATATAAATAACTTATTCTCCATCTGCCATTTGCAATCACCCAAACTTCTGGTTGACTGCCAATGCAGTCAAAACATCACAAAATACACCTAGGAGATTTGAAGAGTAAAATTCTAGAGCATTGCTTAAAAAGAAACAAAACCTGAGCCATTTATGGATAAGCGTGTCTATGGTATAGGGGTGATACATAAGATCATTTGATCAATGAATTTTACTTCCAAATATCCCAAAATGCACACTCTATCATTTCACTAAAAACTAGTGGTTTTGAAACCACACAGCTGGTCAGCTTGATCCAATGAGATCTTAACAGCTCTGGCAAAATTTTCTAACCCAAGCCTCTCGTTTCCAGCTGAGCTCATTGGGTGGCCCAGATGATATTCACAGAGACTAAAGGGAGGATGTTTAAGGCAGGACACTCTGAAGGATTGTTTTACAATGCCACATGTTGTATAGATTAGCTCGAGATTTTGCTCCTTGGGTGTTGCTCTCAATTAGAGACCCACTTCAAATTTATTCATACTCAGTAAGTTTTCAGCATACAGCCCTCAAAATACAGCTGGAAAATGAAACGAAGAGAATTCTGTCATCTGCCTTCTTTTTCAACTCTTTCTCACCATGCTGTTTCCTTTATGCAAACTTTAATTCTAGCCCAGATGGATTTTGGCACATAACAACCTTATTTTTCTTGCGTCAAGAATTTGCCAGGCTACTGTTTCTGCACACAATGGTTGTCCTTGTTTTGTATCTCTGTGTGCGTGTGTGTGTGTGTGTGTGCGCGCACGTGCATATGTGTTTGTTTGTGTTTGGATGTACACGTGTGCTAGAAACTGAACACAAGGTCTCATATGTGCTAACAGTATATTCAACCACTGAATTCTGTATCATTTTATAACTAGCATGCACACAGAGAGCCTCTATCCTCCAAACTATAAAGTCCATCCAAAAACTGGATCTCATATCACACACACACACACACACACACACACACAACCTAGGAGAATGCTTGACACTTTGTAGATCCTCAAAAATACTTGTGGGTTGAATGAATCCATCATACAATTTCTATCTCAAGGTACTTAGTATAACAGGAGAACCCTCGAAAATTTAATTTCAGGAGATACACTTATTCAAAATATAGTTCCTGCTATCTGAAAACACTGAAAAAATAAGAATCTGTACTATTATCCTCTTTGAATTCAATATAAGCACCTTGATTAAAAAATTGCCATTTTCTAAAACACTGAAGAACTACCACATTCAAAAACATTAGTAAGCTATTTAGATCTTTATTACTAATGGCATTGAGATTTACCATCTACTCCAAAGGTTGTTCAATCAACACAAAACAATTGAAGTGAGAAACATTAACACCACATTTTAGGCAATTACTGTAACATGATAATAATTCTTAGACATCCTTAATCTTTTGTCAAACACAACAGAATTCATATTACATAGACTCCTATTTCATTAAGATAATGTGATTTGAAATAGTAATGGCAAGAATCAAAAACAGAATAGAGATCCTGTTAACACTTAAAGGCCTATTTTCCCCAAAGGCATATCAGGATACAATAAGAAGACTTCAGGCAATGCACTTCTAACCCCAGAAGCAATGGTACCTATTAAACACTTACAGGGGATCCCTGGGTAAAGTGATACTAAAGAAAACAGACTCAAATAAGATTAAATGTTATCTTGGTTTTCACAATGTGGATGTTTTAGTTCCAATTTGCCTACTATCTACTTAGGATTCCAGAGCAAAACAGTGTTATCCCATTGATTTTATAAGTCAAAGAGCAAAAGGCTAGAGTCCAGATATGGTTCCTTATTGACATGAAAGTTTTGAAAAGACTATCCTAGCTTCTCTAAAAATTGAGTATGTGGAATGAAAAAAAATATGAAGACTGCTAATATAGATTGTCTGTTGGCAGTATTGCCTTGTTTTGTTTTGGAACATGAGATTTATTTTGGTTTTGTTCTTGTTTTATTAACCTTTTTATATTTCCTTTGGTTGTAACTCATTTAACAAACCTATCTTTAGTTACTCCACCACATCTCATGTTGGAGCCCTTTTCTTCCTTCTTCCACATCCAAGTGTCCACAAAAGTTTCAGTACTTTATAGGTGTTAAAGGGTCACTTACAACAGTTTGAGACCACATTTAATCCTGACAGGGTAATCTTCTCAATGTCTTAATGCTTAACTGGAAAGACTATTATTTAATAAAGAATAATACTATAAACCAGCTTTTGGTGACTAAAACTCAATAGCAAAATCACTTTAGGCTATCATTTCTCAGTTAAACATAACTTTTATAGTGGATATTTTAAGTGAAAGTCAGAAAATTTATTGACAATATAAAAGAATGCCTTTGGGAAGTGACTCCTCACTGTCTATCAAATTCTATATATTAGAGAAGATAATAATAATTATCAGAAGTGAATTTATTTTAAAGTCATGGCTACATTACGTTTAAAGTCCATCTAAATCAATAAATATCCATCATTGTTACTTCCTTCACTATATGGTAGAGTAGAAAAACTACAGAACATTCCCAAAGAATCCAAAGACAAGGGGTACCATCATCTAGCATGTGAGTCTTGAATCTGCCCACCTGAGCATTGCATCTACAAGCCAAGAATAATATCAGCTAAATGTGCCCACAACGTAATAGAGAACTAACTAAAGCAAAATGACTAATTCTATATACCTACATTGGATGAGATTTGTACAGATGAAGATTTTTTAAAAATATTCAATGAACTACTACTATGTTCATAATACACACACACACACACACAGAGAGAGAGAGAGAGAGAGAGAGAGAGAGAGAGAGAGACAGAGAGAGAGAGAGAGAGAGAGAGAGAGAGAGAGAGAGGGTCAAAAGACTGGAAGCAAACAAACAAAATATTATTATCATTGGATAGAATTATAAAAATAATTTATACTCATTTTATTATAAAGCTCAAATACTCAAATTTTGTTAAAAAGCTGCTTTGTGAAGATTATACTCAGAAAATAAACAATATTTTTTTACTAATTATATATTTGGAAAAATAAAGTCTACAATAACAGGACCAAGGAATTTGTTCTTATTGTTAGAGTTGTCCAAGTTCTTATTGCCAGGAGACTTAAATGACTTGCCTGTGGAGGACAGACCAGAAATAAGAAGCTTCTAAAGAGAATTATGTTGAGAAAATTAAAATCTTGTGATCTTGATGGACAATGTGAACTGGAAGATATACATGTGATGTTTTATTCCTTTTTATAAAAAAGCATTTTTGTATCTAATAGCATGGATCAGAGTCTGCCATAAAACCCCCATTTATTTTAACTAGGCAACATCTTGGATGTAAAGGGTGAGAAAAATAGATACTTCCTCTTCAGTGAGAAACCCAGCTGCCACACCCACCCACATGACCACTACACTCAAAAAGAGCCAAAACAAAAACCACAAAGTTGTAGTCAAGTCAAAAAAGCTTTTAAAAATAAATATGAAGAAGATAGACGTAGGGAATTCCTCTCTTATTACGGATATGAATCCAGTGCCCCCCCCAAAAAAATAATTAAAAAAAATCTATAAACTCCTGGAGAACAGGGCTCTGGTAAATCTAGAAAATCCAGAGATACTGGGATATATTAGTAAAATGTAGAAAATAGAAACACAAAAGCCAGAATTGTGAGGTTGAGCATGGGAGTCATACTACAAGCCCAGTACTTAGGAGATGGAAGCAGGAGCTCTGAAAGTTAGGGCCAGCCTCGGCTACATAGCAAGTGCAGGACCCAGCTGAAGCTACAGGAGATCATATAAATATGTGTGTATATGTACACATTATGTTTTACAAAAGACCTTATATGTTATTTTACACATTAAAAAAGAGAGTGTTTTAAAATGTGTTCACCCAACCATTCTGGTTTTGTAGGACTAAATCAGCCTCATTGGGAAAGGCTTTGAGTATACCCAGAGAGAGCTTTATTTAAAGGAGTATCAAGAAACCAAATATTTGCATAGGGTTAAGATCTTTGCCTCCCAAATTAGATCCCCTCCATTCTAAGAGATAAGGAAATTTATCCCATTCACAGCCTTTAATGTTTCAGCCTATGGATAGAATCAAAGCTTTTATGGTACAGTTTGATGATGCCTGGCATTTTGAGGATGTGAATATTATTTCTGTCGATGGAAATGTAAATTCCAAAGTTAGTAGTATTGGGAAGTCTAGCAGTCAAACGCTCAGTTGAGCAAGTTGATGACTGGAAATGGAAAAAAAAAAAAACGTCAGGGAAGAGATCTGCAGCATTTCCTCCCCAGAAGGAATGTTAGCTTTATTAGAATCTTCATTAATTGTGACTCAACTCTTCCTATCTGGCTGCCCTTAAAGACTCTCATTCTTTTCTATTTTTCATACTTTAAGCAATCTAAAGGACAAAAGAGCCCAAGCATGTTCATTTATGGGGATTTTTCTACTCTATTTCAGAAGTCTGAAATATAATGGAAAGGAAAAAAGTCTCCTAAGAAAGACAAAAGTCTAATGACATTTCTGCCCTAATGTTTATGGTCTTGTATCTGAGAGAGAGGGGGGGAAGAGAGAGAGAGAGAGAGAGAGAGAGAGAGAGAGAGAGAGAGAGAGAACTCTTATCAGCACAGAAGCTTACTTTGAGATAAATGGTAATCTGACCCTGGTGTGATAGAAAAGCAGGTCTGTTCTTCCCAGAGAAACTAGATATCCTGACAGAGAGCAACAGGGGTACCCTCCTCATACTTACCAGATACTCTTAACTCATTTTTACTTGCTCAACTTCAAAAACATCACTTAAACTTTCAGCCACTTACCAGTATAAATTCACCGGAAAATAATATGGTTGCAAAAGGACTCCAGCCACTTTCTCAGAGATGAGAAACCTGTCCTGACAAGTCACCAAAAACAATGGGTCTCATATCCCCTCCCACCCTTCCATGGTAAAGACTGAATACTAGAAGCACCATACTGCTTCCACATCAAACAGCTTAGAACAATCTTGCAAGCCCATTCCACAGTGATGTCCTTCCTGCCTTGCCTACCTGCACAGCTTGGTAACTCAGTTTGTTGTTTAATAAAGGGTGGTAGGGAGAACCCTGTAATGTCCCATTGTGATTGCTTCTATAAAATCTTGTGAATGTGGTCTAGCCAAAGGTCTGAAACAAAGCCAGAAATACACTGCAAATAACCATAAGGTGGAACAGAAATGTGTTGCAACTTTCCTAGTGAGTAGTGTTCATAACTTTCATTGTAAGAAATGCTGACATGATGTTATTTAAGTCAGGGAGATAGTAGTCTTTCAAGCATCATCCTAAATTAGCATGCTTCTTTTCAGGTTCCTTTAAAGTCACGTTTGCTTTTGAGCTCAATGTATATTGACATGGTATATAATTCTATGCTTTAAACATGCACAGCTATTTAGGAAAATCCTTCAAAATTACTTGTTTACAGAAGTAACGTGTTTTTTCTTAAGTCATTAACCAATTTGCCATCATTTGAAAACCTCTGTGCCCTGAGATATTTCATGAAAGGCACGTTTGTTAATCCTTTGGTCATGCTGCAATTCAATATCAACAGCGGAATCAAGCCTTAAGCCCCTCCAAATTCTAAAATACCTTTGTGAATCCCTCACAGTATTGCAGAGGACTCTCCCTGCTCTCATGGGGTTCATCCACAAGCCCCATCAGCATGATGTACACATGCACCATTTGTTGCTGACACTCATGTAGCGACATAGACAGACGTGCTCCACTGACAGATGTATTTCCAAAGACAAAAGATCTAGCCTATGTACTCTAACTGTATATGTTTTGGAAGGAAAGGGGGTATTTGGGAGTGAGAAAAGACAGCAAATGGATTTTATTCCTCTAAATTAAAATTAATACAGATGGTACTGTATTTTCAAACTTAAATCATTTCCATTACATTTAATTTACCTTGTTAATGAATTAGCAAATGCATTTAGCAACCAAATCACCTACTAATTAGATACTAATGAAAACCACTTAGTCCTTTGTTTTCATGTTGATCGTCATGTATGTTTTACCAGAATGAACTATGCACCACCAGCTCCTGGCTAGTGAGTTGCTACTTTTTTGTATCTTCCTCTGTTTTGAAGATCCTAACAAGATCAAGAAAAGAACCAAATCTTTTATTTTCTCTCTTCAGAGTCCCAGGCAGTATTTGCTACAAATTATTAAGCACAACAGAATAGTTCTCTCAAAGAGTAAAACAACAAAACATACACATACAAAACTAAGACTGTATAAACTTCATATGCCCATTGTTTGCTGGTGTGCAAAAGCAACTGTCCCTAAAGTTATTTGCTGAGGCTTCTAAAGATTGGCCAGCTTTCAATGCAGACTTGTGAAATAGAGGCTGGAAAATCTGGAGACACTTTACAAAGGTCTTCACAGGATGCCAAATGCTCCCCTCTGTCCCTCCTCCCCCTTTCATTTCTTCAAGGCAGAGTGATGTAGCCAGAGGCAGGCCTTCTTTCTGTGGAATGTATGGCCAATTATGTGTGAGTCCTTAAAGCACTCTGGGCTCCTTTAGTCTGGAGGCCAGGGCTTAAAATGAGTGTCTCCCCCTCCTCCACAATCATTCCAGTGATAACAATCTGGCAATCCATTCTCTTTCCTCCTATAAACACAACCCAATGACCTACTTCCTTTTGTAACTGGTGCCAGACCTTAAGTTGATTTCATCTGCCACCTTTCTCTAATCTCTAGCTTGACCTGGGTAAAAATGGCTTAAATTGGGTCCTTGACTAAAATTGTTTCTAGGTGCTATTATATAAAAGTATCTTTAATTTTTTTTAATCATGTCTTTCTTATTTATTTATTTGTGGGTGCATGCATGTGAACACATTCGTGGGGGCAAGTGTACCATGCTTACTGAAGTACAGGACGACTTGGCAGAATGGATTCGAAGTACTGAACTCAGGTTTTAGGCTTGGTAGAAAACAGCTTTGCCCACTAAGCCATCTCACCTGCTGCAAAACAGACTTTAGAGTCTAAAGTTTAGACAGTGTTTGTATAAGCCTGGAAGACACGAAACTATAGAAAGCACTTATTGGATGCACCATCAGCTGTTCCCCTAGAACAAAAGATAAATGATTTGGCTTGAATTCCATGGAAATAGCCACAAGATATTTTCTAAAGCATTGTATCTCAGGTGCCAACTGAATTAACAAGGATTTTCCCCTATGGTATCAATCAGTGCTTACTGGGAACTTGAAAAGTACCCTAGCAAGTGTGTCCCTAATCACAGAAAGACTCACAAATTCTCAGCCTGCCAAGAATTTGTAACATAGATCTGGATTAACTCCTAATGTGCTTCTCAGCAAGTTATGCAAAGAGAAAGGGACCGATGAAGAGGAGAGGGTCAAAATGAGAAAATGTCTTTCTGAGAGGCAGGCGATGTGATGGAGGAAGGCGTATTCTTATCATTTGAGAGACTCACTAATAATCTGACTTAATCATCACGGCACTTCTCAAATCCATTGGTGGGAACATACAAGTAGGCAAGTTGAACGAAGCAGGGAAGTCTCTGCTGTAGGCCTCAGATGCTATCCATGTGATGGCATCTTTAGCTTTTGTGCTAGTGTCTGCTAAAACATTCCAAAGGGTATCACAGAATGATCATAAGATGTTAAATCTGACAGGAAAGTGAACAAGTGAATGAAGGCAGCTAAACAGAGCCCAAGAAAACGTGTCTTTAGACCTGAGACAATCCAATTCTCCATAATCAGTCAGTTAGCCTCATTGATTCTTCAGTGCATGTGGTTTGCTTTGTTTTGTTTTCCTTGTTCTGGGTCCACCAGTTCACAGTTCTGAGCTTTGCCCCTTCAGAAATGTATACTCTAAATTCAGAAATGTGGGTATGTGCAGATGCTTATATGTATCTAAAGTCTTTCTCTGAGAATTCAGCAAACTAAATTCTGCTAAAGGTTAATGATGCCTTTATTGTGACTGTGCCTTTGTCCTAGACCTCTCAATACTTACAGATTCTACTTGTATTGCTTTCCAATACAATTAGCTTACAAGGTTATGGAAGAATTTACTAAGAAACACCACTAATCAAGAATCAGCACAAAAGCTCCTGCTATACAGTTTTCCTCCACTTTTTGCTAGTGTATACAGAATGCAACTTACTTCAGCCAGATCAAAACTCTATATGCTGTCTATCAAGCATCTACTTAAATAAAGTTCTTATACAATGGCCCTTTTTGCCACCCTAACATCAAATGAAATTTAACTTGCAATGTGTAGTAAAGGTGTTTATGCCAAAGCTAGAATGTGACATTCACCTTAAAGCCCAGTCAGGGTACAACATAAATCACGGTACATAGAAGCTAACCCAAAGCTCTAGCAGAGATACACTCTTTGTTGACTGTGTCAAAAAAAAAGGTATGAATTTAATGCCCAACTTTTTGCTCACACTTAAAATAAGATACTCTCTGGGATTTAGTCTACTTTGGGCACATGAGCTTACAATAGTAGTGTAGTATACAAGGACTGTGTCTGTTACCAAGCATTTTGGGTAACAGCACGTCTCCTTTCTCTATCAGGATGGCATTCCTACCATGGCATTAAATTTTTCATTATTCAAAACACTGTCCTTTGACCTAATTTCAAAATCCATTACTTGCCAAAACATTTAATTTTGCATCATATATCTAGTTTCTGATGATTGCTGTAATATTTATTCAAGGGCAACAATTTACTGTACAGCACAGGGTTATGTCGCACCCATGACATATAGATAGACTTCTTTCTTTCACTCAGTAGAAGACCATCCTTCCATGTTTAACAAGGTTACCAAAACATTATTTGGATTTCCCTTTGGATTTTTATTATTTAGATCTTCATGTATCAAGAATACAGAACAATCAAAATATAGTGAAATCCTTTTTAGAAACTAAACACTTTTGCTTTTACCCAGAATGCAAGAAAATTCTGAAAACAAGTTTTCAAGCTGTCAACCGATCAGAACCAGCAAGGCAGAAGGAGGGTGGCATTTTACTAATAGAATGTTAGTATTCTGACAAGAATTCTAGAAAAAGTCTCAAAGACCTTATATTTTACAATCGGAATCTTCTGAGTTCTAGATGTTATAAAAGGCTAATGGCCAGGAAGCAAAGAAAGAACAAATCTGAAATAAGAAGGTTTCCATGGTTCCTGAACACAGGCTGTACTTATCTTCAAATTTTGTTTAGTTGTTTAAATTGACTATTCTCTGGTATTTATATTGCTTTTAATAAGTGCTCTACCAGCATTTCATTACACTTCAGTATTTCCAAATCCTGCATCCAAAATTTTAGTTTTATCAATTTTAACAATTCAATGTAGACAAAAAATTTAAAAAGGCAATTCAAAATGAGAAACCATGCCACACAGACACTGCAGTGTGTATTGTTTTAATCTGTGTACCTATGCTGTGAAGTAACTATTTCCATATTTGTTTTAACAATAAGAAAACTGAAGCTCACAGACTCTCAATCTCATCAGAGATTAGAATTCACCCTTCTCCAATGGCAGATAGCTATTGACACTTGTAATTGTAGGCATTTGTGAGGTACACATATGATGCTATGACACACATATAGAATGTGAAGTAATTTATTTGATCTAATTAGCATGTCCACTCTTTAAAATACTTGTCATTGATTCCTCCTATCTAACTAAAATACTACCCTTTTACCTTGTCCCAAATCCTTCTCAGCCTCCCACACCCACCATTTTCCATCTTGATTCTTTCTGTTCAATTGTTTTACATTCCAAACATAAGAGAGAGCACATGATGCTTGCCTGTCTGGACCTAGTTTATTTCACTTAGCCTAATCACCAGATTCATCCATTTTATCACAATGACACAGTCATCCCCCTTTTAAATGCTGAATGGAACCACATTCATCCACGGATATATAACTTCTGAATAGTGCCAAAATGAAAATGAGTGTGTCTTTTTATAAACCCACTTTCTTAAGTTATTTAACCTCATGTGAGACAATGGGAACATAAAATGGTCCTAATTTAGTTTCCATAGGAATTTCACCCTTTTCTTCATAATGTCTGTTTAATTTACATTCCTACTAACAAGGAATGAGACTTCCCTTTTCGTAAAATCTTCACAAATAGTTGTTATTTCGATAATATCCACATTAACTGCTGAGCTGATTCCTAATTTGTTTTTCTTTTTGTCTTTGTAAAAGTCAGTGCTGTTCGGCATCGTTCATATGTCTGTTGGTCATTTGTAGGCTTCCTTTTGAAAAATGCCTATTTGCATCCTGAGCACACTTTCTGAATGGCTTACTTACTTTATCACTTATCAAAATGAGTTCCTGACATACTTTGAATGTTTAACCCATTATTAAGTAAGTGACTTGCAAATGCTTTCTCCCATGCTATTTTACATGCTGCTTTCTTCACTTCATTGTTTCCTTTGCTGTGCAAAATCTTTTTACCTTGCTATCTAACATTGCCATGCTAGCCAGACAACATCAGTATTGTTGAGATGTGGTTGACTTCTAATAACTGAAACCATGTAAAGAAAAATTGAGGCTAAGGGTGGCTGAGCCATAGAGTGCTTTCTTAGCATGACTGAGGTCCTGGGCTCAAACCTAAGCACCACAAAATATAAGCAAATAATTTTTTAAAAAACTTAAATGAAAAATTATTATCATGAAAACTACACTTACAATTTTTATTGCAGTGTATTATGGTGTTGCTTTTATTGATTATTCTCTTCAATCTCTTACTGTGCCCAATTTAAAGTTAAACTTTAGTGTATATTTGTGTGTGTGTGTGTGTGTGTGTGTGTGTGTGTACAAGCTGTGATTTCAGGCACCCATGAGGGATCTTAGAATGTACATCCTGTGGCTAATGGAGTTTGCCTGTAATTATTTCCTCCTGTTTTTAGTTTATGTGTTTGTTTAGTTTTGCTTGAGCTTTTAAGATCTAATACAAAGAACCACTGTCCAAATTCTTAACCTTAACCCTATACTGTCTCTTGTCCACAAAACTAATTCATAGTGTTCTTGAATGAACTATTCATAGTCTTGTTGGGCCAAGCTGACTTCACCTTTAGATTTGCAATCAGAAGTGTTAGTTGCATGTCAACACACAAACCAGCTTAGCTTTTTGACTGACTCCGGGTGACAGGCTTTACATGTTGGTCTTGTCCCATCAAGTCTGTCTAAACAACTGAACTGAGTCTGTAGTACTGATATGCCCTAAGGCAATATTATGTTATAAAATACCCAAAACTTATTTATGATGTAAATGGACTACACATTTAAATTTCCTCATACAACAATGGCATAGAATGTAGTAAGACTTTTTGAAAGGCTTAACACCATGCTAATAATCAATGCTTAATGAGGTCCTTTTCTCCAGGAACAAGACTTTTATGTTACTGTCATCCTGTTAACCATCTCATTTTTCCCAGCTTGAATACCTTTGTCCTCTTACAAAGGCCCATCACTATGTGAAAGTGACAATATAATTAATTTTTTCAGTAAAAGCCAAGTTGTTTGCTCTCAGGCATCCTGCAGCTCAGGAAATATCAAAATGTCAGATCATATAAGCGGGAATAAACTCTCCATTACACTTCCAGTCACTTCCTGTAGAAAAGGAATAGCTAGGGAATTCACTGTCAAGCCATAGATACACACGAACCACTGATAAATATGGCCTCCATGGATCTTAATGTGTTTCAAGTTAAAATATAACACCCTATTGCTGTATATACGATCCTGTCACAGCTCCAGATATGTGTGTGTTCACAATGCATGAGACCACAGTCTGTAATCCGTTTTACAGTGTAAAAAAAAAAAAGGAAGCTTCTTTTTGCAGTAGATGGAGATCATTATAGAAAGCTACAACTGGTCAAACCATGGAGAACAGATGAGAGGAAGGTACAGAAAAACCAATTAATACATCTCCAATGCAACCCATGAGCTTACAGCTCAGGGAACATTGCAGAAGAGAGCATGGAAAGATTTTGAGAGCCAGAGGACCAGGAAATCTGCTCAGAGATAGGCTATCAAAAGTTTAAAAAAGGACATGAAGTGGAGGGGAGGATGGGGTGGATCTGTGAGGAGCTGGAGGGAGGAATGAGTGGGCATGCGTATGATCAAAATACATTGCATAAAACTCTAAAGAATTAAGAGAAGGTGTTAGAAAGATGGGTCAGTACTTAATAACACTAATTATCCTCTTGAATAGGACCTAGGTTTGATTGCCAGTGCCTACATGATGACTAACAACTGTCTGTAACTCCAGTTTCAGAGGATCCAATGGCATCTTCTAGCCTCTAAGACTACCAGACAGGAATGTGATACATAAACACACATGAAGGCAAAATATCTGTACAAATAATAATTGTTTAAAATTTTCACTCTGTCAGTAATAAACTGCAATAGTGGTACTATTAAATATGGTAACTAACTTCACTAAGCATTAACATCTTTTGGAACCATGGACATATATGTGGTTTACTGTTGATCAAAAACACTATCATGCAGCACATACGTATATACAGAAACATATTCTAAATATGGAAGAACTTACAGTATCATTACACCTGAGGTCAGATTCTGAAGCAAGACAGAAATGACAGATGGAGTGAGGTGGTGGCATCCAATTCTCCCCCAAAAGTTTTAGGTGCCAAATATGTGTCAGTCACTAGGCTAGCACCACCTCAGGAACTGCAAGTGGGTTCCAGAGTCAGGTCGCTCCTGTACTTCCCTGTGGGAAAATGGTAAACCTCCTTCCTTTCCCAACAGTCCTGGAAATTCCAGACACTTGCCCACAGACTCCTCATAAAGCATTAGTATGTTAGTCAATTGTGAAAGCAGCAAGCCAACTCAGTTTGAAGCCAACGGACCTTTGTTCAAGAAGCCAAGTGTGATCACATGAGTCTATAATTCCAGCACTCTGGAAGCTGAGGCACATGGATTACCTGGGTTATACAGTAATTCCCTGACTCAAAAAAAAAAAAAGACCTTAATTCAAACCCAAGGTCTTCCCTTTAGAAAGATGAGAGAAGGGAATGAGATCATATGATCTGATGTGCCTTACATATAGAAACCAGATATTCTTGGATGAATAAATAAATACACATAGATCATTTGGGAGTGTCTCTGTGAACAAAGCCCTTCTCTGTGAGCCACATGAGGCTGAGTCCTAGCTGCAGAGCGTCTTATTAAAAGCAAATTACAATGCTTTTCAATTTCTCTTTCTGACTCCAAACAAAGCATACAACACCATTTTGCTTCGTGGGCAGAGCCTGAAAATTATAAAACTACCAGCAAAGCCTTTGGTGTATATTCTACTCTCCTGTGGGTGACCTCTTCATTTCAAACATGGAACAAACTCTTTCTCCCCCCTCTGTTTCTAGTGTCTCTGGTATGCTGCTCCCAAGGGCGCCTCCTAAGTGGTTCAAGAAAAAAGACCCATCATTGCTCAGCAGTCAGGGCAAGTCAGAGCCAAGAGTCAAATACCTTCCTGAGACCTTTAACCTTGCTGAATGGGCTGGGAGAGTGATGAAAGCCATTCTGCATACCAGGAAGGTCTAATGTCACAGCTTACAACCTGTCCAAACAGGATGCTTGGTTTTCTTTTTTTTTTTTTTTCTAGTGATCAGAGTGGCTCAAAGATAGTTCTATGGTGACAACCTTTCAGCTACTCCATAACAAAAAATAAATAAATAAATAAAAAAGGAAGGAAGGAAGGAAGGAAGGAAGGAAGGAAAAAGGTCACACTGGCAGGATGAAGAGGTACTTAGGGTAACAGAACAAGCTAAAGAGCTGCCTGTATAAATCATCCCTGGGGCCAAAGGTTCCATATGTCCTTATGAGGAAGTGTGCATACCTCAGAGAGGTCTAAAAAAGGCTGAAGAGGCAACTAATCAGGAAAAGCTTTGCTAACAGTGTGCAAGTTAAGGTAAGTAAAAGTCATGCTTGCATGACACTGGGCAGAAGAAATAAGCAACTTACATGCAACTTCATTTACTTTCCTCAGTAATAGCAAACATATTTTTCAGGCTTGAAGTCTGTCCAAAAGCCATGTTCATGTTCTTAAGCTTACAATAAGCTTGTATTTCTTAAGTGTCTTTAAACTACCCTTTCTCAGTGGTTTATAAGGCCAATGTAACACCTAATTGGGAAGGAAATATCTCCATATTAAGAAAAAGAGACTGCAATTTCCCACTAGATTTACTCCATTTGCGTTCTCAGTATCTTCACTTTATAAGGAGGATCTCAGTCAAAGGACTCAATCTAAAAAACAAAAAAAAAAAACTATTCTAAAATTAACTAATATAGTGATATAGAGGAAGGTTTCCAACTCCTATGTAGTGGCATGCTTGTAGGGAAGAAGTTTCACTGTACAAATGAGTTAATCTCCAAGTTTATGAGGATCTGTTTTGCTAAAAGATATAAAGGTACAAATACACACACACACACACACACACATTTCCTGTTATATCTATATAAGTAAACAGCCAACTTCCCCTTCTAATTTGAAAAAACTTGAAGTTCTTTATATCTTCTTTTTAAATTTAAATGTTTAGTTACTAGACAAAATAATGTCCATAATAACATTTGCATACAAATATAGCGTGCCTTTGCCTTCCCCCATACTTTTCTGTCCGTTGATCATCTCCTGGACACAGCCCCCATTCTTCTGTCAGGTGAGATATGTGTATGTATTTAAACTTAGATTCTACATATAAATGGAGTATGATATTTTGCCTTTTTTTAACCCCATTATCCTCTCTTATTCTCCCTCCCTTTAGACAGCTTCCTCTTAGCTCATAATTTCATATCAGATAGATGATATATAGATAGACATATAGATAGATGATATAGATAGAGAAAGAGATAGATAGAGATAGATAGATAGATAGATAGATAGATGACTGAGAGATAGATGACTGAGAGATAGAAATAGATGGAAGACAGTCATAAACAGAAGTTTGCTCGTATTAGAAAAAACATGAACTTGTCATCTTGAATCTCATTGATATTATGAATATAGTGATCTCCAGCTCCACTGGTTTTCCTGCAAACTTTTTTGTGACTGAATGAAACTCCAGTTCACCACATTTTCTTTATCCACTCACTTGCTGATGGAGACACAGGTTGATTCTTTGGCTTGGCTCTCATGAATACTGCAGCAATAAACATGAATCTGTAGGTATCTCTGTGACATGTTGACTAATTTCCTTCAGGTGTATACCAAAAGTGTTATAGCTAGATTTTACCTTTAGATGTTGTAAGAAAGAAATAGGCCTATCAAATGTCTTGACCTTTTGATCTTATAATTCAAGTTCTTGGGCCTCTGACCCTTGGAACCAAGGATACTTACCTCTAGAATTCGCTCAGGGGTCTCTTATAAGGTATACTTTAATGGTCACAATGTGCCTCTTCTTGTCTCTTAGGAACACAGAAGAAGCTGTAAATTGTTCTGTCTCCTATTTTTTCTAAAACTGTATGTAAAATTATTTCCAGATTTGATAGTCAATTTTATGCTACCTTGTATGCATGTAACTCTGAGAATGCTAACCCTGTATTGAAACCATATTGTCTCACTCTTCTATACTGGTGTGGAAGGTCTTTTCTGACATAACTGTTTGAGTGCTCTAAGAAGGAAAGACTGTTAATGGTTAGGTTGTTGTGATGGAAAATGCATTCAAAGCCCCAAAGAATCAAGAGATACCAGTTACACTGAAGCCTATTTGTTTGGTTGGGTTTTTTTTTTTTTATGTGTTTTATTTCTGTAATACTGGATATTGAACTCAGGGCCCTAAAAGGAAACAGGATATCTGAGTAGATAAGGGAGTCTCTCTCACACACATCCTCTCACCTTCTCTCTGTTTCTCCTTTCCCCCACCCGAAATATGGACCCTGGGGCCTTATGCATGTGAGGAAAGTGCTCTGTCATCTAGTTTTTCTCACTAAGGTTTTTTTGTTTGTTCATTTTGTGTATTGTTTTGGTTTTTTTTGCTTTTAGCTTCTGTTAATTTGCCAGGTCAGGCACTATGTGGGGCTCATACCTCTAACTTCAGCAACTTGGAGGCTGAGGTAGGAGGATTACTCCATGTTTAAGGCAAGATTTCCTACATAGTGAATTCTTCTCTACAACCTGGTCTAACATACCACAAAAGGGGGGGAGGGACAAAACGAAAGATGTGAAAAAGCCAAGTAGCACCTTCAAAACGCTGGTAGTCCCCACCCATCCATACCTCCACTTCCAGAGTATCTCATGCCCTTTTGTGGGCTCCATGGGCACCAGGCACAGGCATACATATATGCAAACAAAACATTCATTAACATTAAAGAAAGTAAATCTGAAAAAGGCTACCGAATTGGAATTCCTAAGTAAGTAAGTAAGTAAGTAAGTAAATAAATAAATACTAAAAGATCCAAATTCCAACATATCAGGCTACCATAGTACCCTACTTGTACCAGTAGTTAGAGAAACAATGTTTTTCTATCAGATTTTGACAGACTGAAGGAAACTCCTATCATGACAGATGAGGTGGTTTCTCTAAACCTGCTCTTTCTGGTGGTGCCAAACACAAGTACAAGCTTCTTTGGAAGCCACAGATCATTTTACCCTCAAATAAACCCTGAGACCCAAGGACTGGCATCAGGCACCCACACATGCGACTTAAACCTCCAGGCTGCTGTGAAAGGGAAGAAGGGTGTTTTCTAACCCGGAAACTGAAACAGTAAGTGGAAGCCTCCCATTTGTAAGCAATGAGTATTCACAAGGACAGGTGGGTCACAGAGGATGCACATTCTCGCCAAGCATTTTTAATTAACTGGTGGTTGGATTTATTGGTCAGCTCAGTGGGAAATCAGAACCTACTACTTGGGGGCTCTTTTTATAGCCTTCTGGAGTTGGGTTGCCTTAGTATAGACACCTGGCACCATTCCTAGACATGGTCAGATCTGTGTTTTTCCCCACTTTAAACAGCAACCAGTGAGAGCGTTCCAGGCATCTGGCAGTAATCTGATCTAATAAAGGTGCCCCTCAACCTTCTCATTTTGGTAGCATAGCATATGTACTACCAGTTTGTGCCATCAGATCCAGCAGCAGGTCAGAGGTGAGGGAAGTGTAGTTAAAATGCAAAATAAAGCCCTGTAAAAAACTTAGAAGAAAGGGGCTGTATCTATCATCAATAATTTTATAAGCTATAAATTCAGAATAAAGTAACTGAATGAATGAACAAAATTAGATCTTATCAGTTTTAAATTCCGAGAGTCCGAGTATCAGCTCATTTCCCTTTCTTCCCTCAGATGAAGTAGTGTTCAGGAAAATGAGAGCCCTTTGACATCAGAGATTTTTTACAACATACACGAACAATTTCTGTATAGATACTTGGGTGGCAAATTGTAACCCAACACCCTTTTCTTTGTAATAAAATTACTGCAGCATTAAATTGACATAATAGAGACAAGAATATTCTATTCAGCTGAGTTTTGGTCATGTAAGTACTAACTTTAATGTGGGAGATGAATTAAGCTCATCCTTGGGAAATCCAAGGGTAATGACTGAAACACAGTGTGATTGAGCTAATTACCGACCAGGTGTGCTTTAAGGATGTAAAATGGACAAGCAAGTTTGGGGGAGGAGTTTTGGAGGACAGGTCAGACACTGACACTTTCCAGAGGGCAAAGGACATTTCTGCTGATCTGGAAACATGCTAGGCCCACCTGAATCCTCCTCAACCCTCTGAGCCCCAGAATCTGGAGACTTTTCTAACCAACTCAAGACCCTGGAGAGCTTCATCTACTAAAGCCCATACCAGTCAATAAACAACTGGCTGGTCCTGCCTGGTACTGACGGAGCATTTCTTTTGTATGTCTAGTCTTCTCAGCTTAAGAAACTTTCCAAAGGCATACATATGTTTTTTTGTATCCATCTCAATGTCTGACCTTGTTAAGTATTTGCAGATTAAGGTCTTCTGAAAAAAAAATTGTAACTGTTGAAATCCTTACCCATTGCTGTAGGGATATTTCTTCCATTTGTTTGTTTCTGTAGATGAAGTACTGTATATGAAACGTAAACTGTTTAGTACTTCTGGTTTACTATAATCAGCACCAATCTCACACGGTATGGGACACGGAGTTGATTGTGTATTGACTTCATGATATCCCTAACCAGTCTTGGCACAAATAGTTGAGTGGAGGCCTGCTTCTCTGTGGTCACATCTACCCTTGCTACAAAAAGGCATGGTTACTGATGACTACTTCCTCCAGGTAGTCCCCATCTCCCTTCTGTGCTCTTCTTCCAGCACCCCAGGAGCCCTGCATTAACAGCCACAACCAAGTAACTCCATCATTAGTATTCTTCAGAAAATTTCAGACTGTTAGACAACTAAGATGGGGCAAACAAATCTGAGCTATTTGTATAAGTAAACCCAACCACTAACTCTCTGACATCTATTTCAAGGAATGATCAATAATTAGCTGAAGGTCCTTCCAGACTTTTGAGTTGCCTGTCTGCTGTTGAAAGACCCTGACACCCTAGGTGACTTCTGAGCAATTTGACTAATAGCTTAGTGGTTATTAACTTTCATGTAAACTCAAGCAGAAAACACACGTGCCAATTGTCTCACAGAAATGGGGCTCAACTATTGAAGCACACACTCTCCTAACAGACATTTTGTGCTAAATGAGGAGGGCACTGGGAAACTTCCATATTTTAACCCTAAATTTGCATTTAGAAGACATTAATCAAGTATTTATTGATTACCTGGCACGTAGAGAGTCCTCTGCAAGAACTGTGAGAAACTGAATGTGTGTTCAATAAGGAAACACTTGGTAATAACCAGAACACAGTGTCAACTGTAGGTACTTTTTTCTTAAAAGACAGAATAACTGTGGGGCCTCCGAAAATGCCATAGAAATACCTTATAAAGATTAAACAAAAGGTACAAGACTTCATCTTCTTTAAACACGTTTTTGGCTTACATCTTCTTGTCAACTAAAAATCAATATCTTTTTCTGATGCTTTTCCAATACAGTGACGAGAGAAAAGCAATCCCAGAGAAGGAGCTCTTTCTTCCCTAGACCATTTCAAACATTCTTCAAGGGCTCCTACTTACTCGGCCAAAACAGTCTCTCAGGGTGATCCCTCTGCTTTATAAAAGGCTGTGGCTTCTTGGGGGTAACAGTTATTACACTTAGGAAAAACGTGCTTCTAAAAGCTCTAGATTCATCACAGATGACAAATAATAAGAAATTAATATCAAAAAGCTTACCAGTTGCCTCACAGAGGAAACTTTAGCCCAAAAAGTATTCAGTTTTTAAAGTAAGGGCTGAGGACATAGCTCTGTTAATAGAGTGATTGTCTAACATGTGAAAACCTTGAGGTCCAGCCATGGGACTACATAAAACAGGTATAGTGGGACGGGACATAACAGGAGGATCAGAAGTTCAAGATCATCCATGACTACACAGTGAATTTGAGGCCACCAAGGGAAAAAAAATGAGACCCTTTCTAAAAGGCGGGGAGGAAGAAGAGGAGGAGCAAAATAAATTATGACTTGTATGGTCTCTGTTTTTCTTGGTTAAAAAAAAGTGTTTTTATTCTAAAAGCTATTGACATGGGTTATGCAGAAATTGATTTGAATCAAGCCTATTTCTGCTTCTAAAATAAATCAAAAATTAATCTAGTAACATGCTTTAACACTTAAAACATCATTCTGTATTAGATATGTACAATTGGATATAAGATTCTACCATTTTATCTAGAAATTAGCTTTAGGTCAAATAATTATAAATTTTTGCCAAATATATACTAAAAAACATACTAAAAAGATTATCAGGCACTAACCTAAGTGAAATTTTACTAAACATATAAAACTTATTCTTTACGTTAGAAATATTCTCCAATAGAAAAATTCCTTTCATCATCAGAAGTAGAATTCACAGAGCAAAGAATGGGATACCTCCATGTTCTTAAGGGTAGCCATGTGACCTAAGTCAAGTAACCTAACTTTTCTGACTCCCAAATGAATCACACTTCTTGTCTACTACAGAACATTGTCAACCTCTACTGCTGAACCTTGCCCTTTCTTCCTCTGCCAATGGTCTGCTTACTACAAAGGAGATCCAAGTCTCTGTCTAGTAAAACAGCTACAGAAGACCTGCATTTATAAGCAGCAAACAACTGGAACACAAATGTCAAAACATAGGGTAATGGTTGGGTAGCGCACACTGTGAGACCGCGAAAACTGCCTAGGCTAGGAATGTACGTAAATAGTAGAATGGGTGCTAAATGTAAAAAAAGGCCCTGAGTTCCATCTCTGACACCAGAAAAATTAACAACAAGCACTATGGATGCATGAGCAAGAAAGACCAACAACCTGATCCTATCCTGCCTTTGAGGACAAGATCTCTAACTGGGTAGTTCCTAAGCCCTGGACAGAAGAAAAGTACAGTTGAAATGTTTCAAATAACTCAATGTGCATTAACAGTCTCATCAATATCCTATTTGTTGATGGTGATATATCTGACTGGATTTCAGTTGGTACGTAATGTGAACTTAGTATCAACCCCCTCTCTCACAAATCATTTTTTTCTTTGAAATGCTTGAGTTATGTGTTTCTTGTGTCATTTCTTCCTCTGGCCACAAACTACATGACAACCAAATTGTCACTGTAACATTTACATCCTGTTAAGGAAAGGATCATTCTGTGAAATGTGCTCTCCTCCTTCAGAGCACTGTACACTAACTGCTAAGGAAAAAGGAGAACGCAAAGGACTGGGGAGTAATAACAGAGTCCTAAAACTATTGTCAGGGACATAGTAAAGCCCTGAGGATCAGAGTATGGGAAGATGCCAGTGCTGGGTGGAAAACAGGGAGCATGAACTAGGATGAAAGATGGGAAGAAGCAAATTTACATACATCATCTTCACCCCATGGGGAATCAACTGTCATTTCAAAGGTTTCCCACTGTACTCATCAAGCAGCAACATGTTTAACTATAGAGCTCTGTATTCTTAAACCATTTTATTTGTTAAGAAAAATAAGAGGCTGGAAAAGCAAATAATGAAGAACCCCATTCCATACAGAAGTTAAAAAAAAAAACAGAAAAAGCACATCTAATAATATTTGCCAATATATTTTGGACATACTAAAAGAAAACCTTCATGTGATTGTGTTATCTGTGCCATAAACTATTCCAGTAGAACTCTTTCTGCATTATTCTATATCTCTACCTACATGAAGATCAAAGACCCATTATTCTCTGCTAAAATAAGCTACAATTTTTAATGGAGTTATCACTAGGCAAATGACCAAGCTCTTAACATCTGCCAAATCTGTGAGACTGTAAGGTTAGCCACAGTTGAGGTGAAAAAAGCTTCTAAGTACTTGGCTTTCTTTTAAGTGATCCAGATTCCCTATTTAAGACTATTGACACCTAGTAAGTCACACCTACAGACAGTGTCATGGAGCACTGAATTTGTATAACTATGAGAGTCACCAACCAACTGAAGACATCAGAAACGAAAATGTATGTTCACCCTGTTTCCCATGTTTTTTGCCTTGTAGAAATGTCATTCCAAACAAGTAAGAAATTTTTCATTTAGAAAACTTGAAGGTAAAGAAGGGGGGAATCTGAAAAATTCTGAAAAAAAAAACACATTGTTTTCCATTGTGATACAAAGAAGGTATCAAATACAGGAACAAATACAGGAAAAAGACAAGAATACTTAGCACTGTTAATGGCAGTGTCCTTAGCACACGTGGAAACAGAGGAGATAATGTCCCCAAGGCAGATATATACTTCCTAGACATGGTCACACCTTATTTAAAAAAAAAAAAAAGCAGGGCCACTAGACGTGAATATGCATAAAAACTTCAGTTTCTGAACATCTAGACTTTCTTCATACTATCAGAATAAAACCAAATTTGTTACGGCTTTTTCCTCTGTTAGGATTCTGGTAATCACTGATGTTATTGGCAAACAGAACTATTCAGTTTTCTGAGACTTGTGAGATGTTGCTTGTTTTTTTTTTTTTGGGGGGGGGGTTGTGGGAGAGAATCAAGTCACTTAAGAACCACCAGCATTAGACAAAGATGAGATAGGCTTCACTAACATGCAATCCAAAAATTGACATAAAGCCATCAGAGATGAAGTTTGCATCAAACATGCCTGTGGAATGTCTTACTTTAGGAAAGATAGTCCATGAATTAAACTAAATGGATACTGGGAAAACTATTAGTAATTTTGATGCATCTGTGCACTACATAAATAGCCAAACAGACTTAATTTAACAAGGTGATATCATATTTTCAGATCCTTCCTCTATATATCAAGCAATTCACTGTTAATTCATCACAATCAATCTTTTTCCCCCTCCTCCTTCCTTCCACTGAATACTTTATTAAACGCCTACTAACTGCAGGGGACATTTCCATCCTCAAAAGCTGCCTGACAAGTTCATTACTGCTCTTTTGAGTGGTACCATATTTTACATGTGACGCTTTCTACCATACCCTTGATCAAAAATTGTTCATGAAATATATTTACACAGAGGCTTTGAGTTACAGCAAATAAAAATTAATTTTATTTATATTTAGATATAAAAGCAAATTTGCTCTGAATGTGTTTAGATATTCCTCTTTCACATTTCATAATGGCATTAGTTTCGCTGAAGATTTCACAAGGTTGTATTAAAGACCTGAATTAGAAAGCTAATGTCCACCCTAGGTGTGGTGCCAAAAACCTGTAATCCCAGCATTCAAGAGTCTGAGGCAAGAGGACCCTGAATTACAGAATACGTTAAAGATAAACATGGGTTATGGTGCTGTGTTTGAAAAGGAAGAGAAGGAAAGGGGGGAGAAAAGAAGTAGGAAAGTTGTGGAAAAAGAAGGAAGGGTGGGAGAAAAGAAAGCATATCCAAACCTCAGCAACTCTACTTGTATATGCAAGGAGGCACACTTGGAGACTGATCATTTTCAGAGGGAAATTTTAGAAAATAGAAAACAATTGATGAGCTAACTACTGAAAAGCAGCCACTGGTGACTTTGTGGTAGAAGAATTTGCAGAACTTTTTCTACATGGATGTCTAGATGTTTGCATTCATGCTCTTGTATCACACCACATACAGAGCTTTATATTCTATGGAAACTACAAACTTTATAGCACACTCTCAGATGCGTATCTGACAGTTTGTGTAACTACACACTCCTCTATTATTAAACACTTTTATTGTTTCCAACTTTTTATTATCATAAAACACCTCTGCTCATAAGACTTTTGTTTCTTCATTCAGAATGGTATTTCTTAGGAGAAAGTCCCTAAAGAAGAATCATTGGATCAAACAACGAATAGTTTTCAAACCCTTGATAATACACATTGCCAGATGACGGTTCCAAAAGGGTTGTGTCCATTTGACTAAATCCTTATTGGCAATGAAGTTTACACACACACACACACAGACACACACACGCACACACACATCTTTTCCTAATTTGGGAATAAAAATGGTGTCTCGTTTCCTTTGCATCTCTTCATGCTGGTGCCAAAATTTCCTCTCATTTTGAAAAAAGAAATGCTCCTTTTCGAGACAAAGCTTTCCACAGAAATGTATGTCTACTATCAAATCTCATTAGACACCAAAATAAAATCCAATGAAAAGGTCAACAAAAGATGTACAAGTTTTTACAAATTCTTTTTAAAGGGCCTCATTGTGTTTGTTTCATTATTTAATGACAATAGACGCAGGTACGATAGCTATTCATCTCTTTCTCCAGCTACATTCAAGGCTGCTACCCTGGGAAACTGCACTAACTCATTTGGCTTTCACTGCTGAGGACCCACTCTAGTTTGTTTGATGAACTGGGCCCCATGGATATAACATAAGTACAGAGACTCTATTGTGTTTTAAAGCAATCCTAGTCTACTGGGGAAGGTGTAGTTGTCATGTAGAAAAATGACACACATGCAGAAAATGACATACATAGCAAGGGGACTTAACTGGGACTTGAAAAATCTAAACAGAGAGAGAGAGAGAGAGAGAGAGAGAGAGAGAGAGAGAGAGAGAGAGGGAGGGAGGGAGAGAGAGGTGATAAAAAAGAAAGGCTTAAAAAATAAAAAGCTGAATATCACAAGTTCTTTCTTTCAACCATTTCTCACTTGACATGATTGACATGATTTTCAGACACATCCTGGTCACTGTTTTCTGGATACACTCAACTTTGTCAGAGTTCGTAAACTGTGGTGACTATACTCGAACATAATACTCCAGATGTGGTCTGAGTAGCACACATGCTTCTAATACAGCCTAAAATTGTTTTTGCTTGAAAAAATAAGCTCCACCACATTGTTGGCTCATATTAAACTTATGATCAACTAAATCCCCAAGAACTTTTGACATAAACTGCTGCCAAGTCACATCTCTCATATCCTGTGCATATGCAATTTTTTTCAGTCCAAATTTCAAGACTCTACATCTATCACTGTTAAATTTCATCTTGTAGGTTTTGAACTAAAGTTCCTCCAGGTTGAGATCATTTTCAATCTGGATTTTGTCATCCTGGATATGAAAATACACCACCCGGCTTTGTGTTATCTGCATCGTGAAAAGCCTGTCTTTGTGATCGCTTATGACCAACAAGCTGCTCCGTGGCAGCAAAAGCCAAACTGGGATGCCCCTTTTTGTCCCTCACAGTCGTTGTTAACAGGGTGCCTTGTTCATACTAGGTGCTCAGTGCTAGTTAAGTGACTGGATGCCTAGTCAATGCTAAACTAACAGTCCTGTGTCCCTTTCTGAAAAACATCTTCCTCCAGGTTAATATTGAATCAGTCATTCAAGCAGCTGTGATTTTGCCTAATTGCTAGTTATGCAGTCAAATTTCACAATCTTATGCACAAGGATATTAAAGAAATCTCCCAAATGTTTTGCTAAAATCAAGACATCCTATATTTATATTTGACATTCCAGCATGGGAGATCAAATGTAGCCATCTTGATGCACTCATGGCAAAAACAGATTACCAGGGCTGTTTTTCATCTGCCTCCTTGACACTTTGCCCTCAACTCTTACCCAAATGATAGGGGCAACTTACATTTTCTGCTCTCTTCAATATTAGTATTCTAAGTGACATTCCTGTTTGCCTTTAAAGTCTTTCTATTTCAGAAGCCATTTTTTTGTTGTTTTGATTGATTTTGTTTTCTGAGGCAGGGTCTTACTACGTAATCTAGGCTGACCTCGAGCTCAGTAATCCACCTACTTAGGCTTCTGGCTTCAGGAGTAAGTCTAAAGAATAATTTTGCATTTAAACCTACAGTGTAGTAGAAAAGATCATGCCTGTAATACAAAAAAAAAATGTGTGTTTTTAATTTGTTTGTGCTTGAAACCTTCTAAAGAGCCCACAAATACATGTCCCTCAAACTATTACATCATTGCCTTTATGATCTTGGAAATAGTAGATGTATACTACTTATTCCTAGTATTTTACAGGAAATACTAATGGGAACCAACAGGCATTGGCTCAAGGATTCCCAGTGAAGTCTGGATTTTGGACTATGGGACCATGTTCTTACTCGAATACTCCCTCCTATGCCATTCCTGTCTCTTAAAGGCTTAGAATCAGAAATTTCAAGAAACAAAACATTCAAGAAATAAGAAAATTCTGAGAGAATGAACAGATACTATACCTAAAATTATTAATAGCTTTTCAAAGATGAGCACATGTGGGGAACACGTGACTCCCGAGGATAATGTGTTTCACCTGCCAGATGGGGCTTGACCCAAAGCACCGTTCCTCATCTCTTCTGGGAGATCCATCCCCGACACAGCACCCAGTTCTTCCTTGATCCCTGCTCCTATTTTATTCCTGGTCTATGTTTCAGACTAAGGAATGAGGTGAGGCTGACAGATAGAATAAGATAGATAGGGTAAGCATGTTACATGCTAGTAAAAAGGGGTAGTTTATTTTTGTTGTCTTTCATAGAAATGCCCCCTATTCAAAACTCAAGCCATTAAAAATTGCCCAGCATCAAATTAGCTGATCAAAGTATGTGTTTTAAAATGGTATATAACCACCTGTATCTTTGAATCAAAACAGTCACTAGTAAGTGAATAATGAGGGATAGCACCAACTTCTACCAACAACTGGGTTACAAACCCTGCGGGGTTCTTAATATACCTATGTTCTTTCCAAGTGGAAAGTCTCTTCTTAATGGTCCTTAGTAACCTATGATTCTGAAACTACTTTGTACAATTATTTAACTTCTCTTGTTTGTGACTGAATTTCCTTGAAGCCTGTCTTGGGACAACAATGATATATCACATTTCCATAGCAGACATCACAGCATTCGAGCACCAAGTAAGCACTGCAATCATTTTCAGTTGAATTGCTTAGCAAAATATGAGCTAAACTAGCTGTAATTAGCCTTCTATTGAATTGCTTCCGTCTGAGGACCACAGACCATTACAGATAACCTTGGCTACTGGTCAGACTCTAACCAACATCAGGCCCAATTCTTCGTAGGACTCAAGGGCTGAGTCCCTAAATGAATCAGATGCAGGGGCCTTCAAGACCCACTGTGTCCAGTGTGAAGCTGAAGTAGTTCGTCACATCTATAGTCAGAAGTGGAAAGAGAATGCCTGCATACATGTTAGCTAGAGCCAGGGGCTTGAGAATGGTAGTTGTGACTAATCACCAACTTGTCAAATCTAGAATACCTGCATGTCATGGGCAAGTTAATGACTAAAACTTGTCACCACAATCAAATGTACAAGCCCATGGTTCTAGCCACAGCACAATAAATACAAATGAAAAGGAAAATTCATGAAAGGCTAATATGAATAAATTTCTTTTTTGACTCAGTACTGCCATTCTGGTAACTGCAATTCAGGACATTCATAATTAACAAAAAAAAAATGGCATATGGACCAAAACCCCTAAATTTCTCAATGAATCTATACATTATTTTTGCCCGACTTCACAAGAATAGTATAGAATTTAATGTTCTGCCTTGCTCCCATTGACCATGATGGTATCTACAGATTTCTGTTCTGTAAAAACAAAATAATCACAGAGGTGCTAGCAGCATAAAAATAGCCCCAAGTAAAGCATTCAGTTTGGAATGTGGAGAATTCTTAATGAACTGATGTGGCCTGGTGGTTCTGTCATGGGCACTAGAAAGACATGGAGTTTCTTAGCTCTCAGATCTTTTATAGCATCACGTTGTAAAAGTTGTAGCATTATGTAAATAAGGCACACAGATGAAACACTATCCTCACCAATGGGCATCTGGATTTTCCCTAGTAATCTGTTAAAGTGGTTTTCAAGTCATCGTCTTAACATATTGGTATGTGTAGATCAGTGTTACTAATATTAAATTATCAACATTCGTAAGTATTTTTTTAAAAAAAATATGACTGAATTGAAAGGTCCGTCTATTATAGAAATACTATCTCTAAATCACTCACATTCAAAAAAATACTTTCTTGTCCAACACAGAAGAGAAGGACAGGAATATAGCTGATATTGTGAGAACACGTCAGAACCCTAGGGTGGTCCCCCTCTGGGATGGGTCTGCTTGCAGACAGAATCTGAAGAGAGTAAGAGCTATATCCTGAGACTCATGCTTAGTCCTAGGAAGCCCATATCATGGAGAATGTGAATGTTATTAGGCTTGGCAATCATAATAGTCAAGAACTGGTCATCTGTATGCAAGCTTCAACTTGGTGTTACAGTGAATTGTGCTTAATAAATAGATTTTCAGCAAGTTGTTTGCTTTCTTTTTTATTTCTCTGTAGGAAAGGAGTGTTATTCTGGGTTCAGCCATCAGAAGCATTGGCTGTTTGCATTGGGAAGCATTGGGACCTGGGTCCCGTCCTCAGCACCCACATGGTGATTCACAGGCATCCATAACTCTAGTTCCAGAGGATCTGGTGTGCCCTATTCTGATCTGCATAGGCATGCACATGGTGCACATACATACATGCTGGTGAAACATTCATACACATAAAATAAAAATAAATCTTTAAAAATAACTGGCTATCTGTCTGATTTTCAACTCTGTCATCCTGCCAGCAACAAAACAGTAGATGTGACACCACCTTACAAGGAAAAGAAACTGTGTTTCAAAAGAGCCAACTTATCTTCTGAACTGGCCGTGTTTCAGTTGATAGCATATACCTAACTGAACAAAATATAAATGTCTATAGCCTGTCTCTTCATCTATAAAATGGGTTTATGCCTGTATCTTGAAAAGTGTTTTATGTATCAGAAATGATGGGTAGGAAGAACATAATAAAATGTTTGGCTCATAAAAGGTGATCCCAGTTGATTATATGCAATGAGAAATGCAGCCCTGGGGCATGGATGAGAAGAAGTCAGAACTGAAGAACTAGTTACATGGAGGGACCAGCTAGAAACAGGAGACTGAACGAAGAGTAAAAAGCCATGTGTGCACCACTGAGTGCATCTTTTTGAGAATAGTAGTTACATTTCAATAAGTGAGGCAGAGCCCTGGTGATCTGCTGTCCCAAAGGAGAGACGCAAAATCATGGGGAGAGAGAAAGGGAAATTCATGTAGTGTCAAAAGGCAAGAGAAAAGGAACAGTCAGGGTCAGAAAGAAGTGAAGAAAAATAACCCCCCACTGAATTCAGCCAAAAAGTCAGTTATTGGAACCCTTCAAGGGTGCAATTTTAATACAGAGGCAGTAGGAGTCAGCTTACAAGGTGTTTCAGAATTAGTGGTAAAGAAATGAAGCCAGCAGATGTAAACCACTCACTAGAGAAGAAAAAGTCAATAACATCTGGGTCTGACAGCTGGACCTGATCCAGACACACAAGAACAGACTTCAGCCGTAAAGACTTAAATGTGGGATTTTACTATGGAATTTCTGATGGCTGCAGGTAGAGAGGGGCCTCCCAAGGGAAAAACACATTCCTCAGAAGACTAAATATGGCTTTCATAAGCTCAACAAAGAGAGGCCAAACTTGCTTGTTTCTTAAATCTCCATGGCTTCAAGATAATGCCACTCTATTCTAGGGACTGAAGAGAAGACAAAACCAGAATGAAAAATTGAAGACCGTACAAAGCTTGGTGGAGAGCCTGCTCGCTTTGGTGGCCTTCCTGCAGGGCTTTTGTTCTCTCAGTTCGCAGACTCTCCAAGAGTCTTAAAGGAGTTACCGCAATCAAGACTTCTAGGGTTTAAAAAAAAAAAAACAAAAACAAAAAACAAAAAACTTGCCTATTAGCTCCAAACCAATCATGTCTTCCTTCCCTCGTATCACACAAAGTCCCTATTTTCAGTGAGTAAATAAATACCACCCCCCCCCCCCCACTACCCCCCCCAAAGCAGAGAGGTTTTTCTGAACAAGCTGGTAGGGTTCACAAAGCTGATTAGGGCCTGTTTATTTGAAAGGTTCAAATAAAAGGCATTTGAATGGCCAGGAATGTTTGAGGACTATTAAGATGTGACAGGATTCACTAGGGTAAACATGTCCTGCCTCAGGCTTCTTGAAGTCTCTAATCCCTATAACAAGCAAAGTCCTAAATATAATACTAGCTACCATTTATTGAGCAAGCCTGTACCATGTGCCCGTTACATGAATTGTCTCATTTAATCCTCACAATAGTACTATGAGGTTAGATATTATTAACCCCAGGGATCTGGGGCCTCTGGGCTAACCCCTGGCGCCAAAGGACCTCCCAAGTTTCACCAGCACAAATGCCCTCAACCCTGTCCCTCCCTCGTATTTTCTTGTCCCAGCACTGCTCTGACTGCTTAGTTTCTAACCTCTTAAGACAAATATAAAAATAAACCTCCCTGTACGTTGAGCCAAGTATATTTTATCTCACACGGGCTTTGGAAATATAACACCCAAGTTCAAATCCCCCCCTATGCACAGTCCAATCTGTGTGGTCTTGGGCAAATAACCTCCTCTAATGAACAATAATACTTTCATCACAGTGTTGTCAAGTATAAGAAGGTGGTGAAGGAGCAAAAGTTTTACTTTTAAAAACTGTGACCATTACATACTAAATTGGTGTCTTCCTCACGTAAGGTTATTTTACTAGCACATATAAGTGCATATTTGCTATGAATTTTTGGAAAACTCAGAAAAGAATAAAGAAGAAAGATAATTAACTGCTAGCCTATCATCCTAAAAGCAACAATGACAAAATTGGTTCAGAAACCAACATAATGTATATGAGGTTTATTTTACATGACATATGTGTGTGTGTGTTTATCCATGTATAATTTTATATTAAATTATTTGTAAAGAATAGCATTTATGTCATTTTAACATCATAAAATCTCCTTTGAAAACCTAATTACTAACACCTTCATAAATTATATTTAGTAGATGTTCAAGAATTAATTGCAAAGACTACAACACAGATATACCGGGAAAAATTACCTTTCAATCTAAGTCTTCAGTGACTCCACAAAAAGGAATTGCCAATGAAAGTTCAAGGGAAAAGACTCTCACAGTTCCCCTTAACTTGAAATATTAGCTTTTTTGGGTCATGTTTCAGGAAAGTACTACCTCATATAAAATAAAATAATAAAAATAAAAACAGAAAAGCACACCACATTCTGTGCATAGCTAAATAATGAAACAGTTATTCTAACTAACTAAACACACTGACAAGACATTTTGTGACATTAGAGGAACATTCTCAAATTGGTAGTCTGGTTCATATTAAGATGGAATGGTAAAATATATTACTTGTACACCCTAAAAAAGAATAGTGAATAACCATTAAACCCATGTTGACATCTGTATAATAAAATGGGGAAATGTTCACAATGTATTGTTGGATTGTATTAAAAAAAACAACAACAGGGTATTGGATAGGGAAGTGTCTCAGTGGTACAGCCTATGTATTGTATGCTTAAGACTTTAGACTCACTCAATCCCTAGTGCTCCAAAAGACAAAGGGTCTCTAGTCTTATTACCATTGGGAAACTATTTTCTTAGTAGTTTTCTTCAATTTTCTAAAGTTAATAGAAATCATACCTATTATTCTTAATTTTAAAAATTACCTGAAATTGTTCATTTGCCCACTTTTTAAATCCCAACTACGACATGTATTACCATTCCTCAGGCAGCCTGAACTTGACTAAAGCAATGACAAAGAATCCTGATGCACAACACTACGATTCAGTAAAAGTCTTTAAATTGGACACTGAAGGCTACCATTTCCTGGCATTACACTTGTAGCAAATTCTTTAATCTCTGTGAGCCCTGATTCTCACCTATGTACACAGAACATCCTGGTCTATCTTAAAGCATTGTTTTGATCTTAAATGTAGGTGTAGGTACAAGGGCCTATACCTAAACGCTGTGCTGAGAAAGTCAGTTAAATCCAGGTGTGATGGCATGTATTTGTAATCCAAATGCACTGGAGGCAGAGGCAGAAAGACAACCATACTTTCAAGGCCAACCTACTCTACATAGTGAGATTCTGTGTTCAAAAAAGTCAGGTAAATCTGGTTCTGATACTTTCTCAGGTAAACTGGAAGTACAAAGTGCTGTTTGTTTTAAATTCTTCAATTCCCACTCTTTGTGTCTCTTTTCCTTTGGTGTGTTTCAGTCACTCAGACTGAAATCTAAGAAAGAACATGCAAAAAGGAAAGACGCCATCAAAAACGAGAATACCTGAGACAGTGAGGATAGCAAATTGTCTGAGTAGCACACAGTTTTTGCAACATGTGCAAATTAGAAATACTAAATTATAAACTGGGTGTAAATTAATAGAGTAGATAAGCCATATGATCTCGACCACCATGACTTAAAACAAAAGTAGAAGAGAGTTTGGAATTTACATCTCAAGTTTAAATGGTCTAGTGTTAATGCAGCCACAGTTGCCAGAGGCACACAACTGATTTAAGCTTTGGGGATGAATGCATTTACAAGTATGATTACTAGCCATGCGGGAGGGTTAAAGGAAACCCCATTGAGTTCATAACAGAAGAAAAGGCTATATGGCCAATGTTAATTATGCTCTTGTTTGCTGTTTGCATTTATGAGAAGAGATCTACCCTCTACTGCACTAATGAGCACCTAAAACAAAGGATCTGTCATGTGCGTTTTATTACTGCCATTGGTTTTTCCAAAAGCAGTGTCATGTTTATCCTAGAGAAAGGGGGAAAGGGTTTCCAAAGGAAACTCATAATAAGAAGAGTACAAAGCCCCCAAGCCTTCCTTCACATCCTTCCCCAGCCCTCTTTCAAATACTGCTGATTTAGCGTCCTACACCCCACAGAGTCCAAAAACCAACCTGAAAACTGCTGGTATTAAAAAAAGGAATAAACATCTGCTCTCATTCTCCATTTAAGAAGAGCTAGAATGCCAAACCCCAAATACAGAACAGAAAAACTGCCTACCCTTTCTGGCCATGGTGACATACACCTTTAATTCCAGCACAGTTTGAGGTCAGTCTAGTCTACACACGAGTTCCACGTTGGCCAACGCTGCATCGTGGGGTTCTGTCTCTAAAGCCCACCCTAAAGTATATTTACAAAGGTGTGGTATGTGTGTGTGTGTGTGTGTGTGTGTGCATTCGAGTGTGTGAAAGTAAACTTGTCAGGCAAAATTCTCACTTTTTAATGCCTGCAATTTCATTTACTGCTCAGATTTGCAACCAGGGTTGGAGATTGTTACATCTTCGTACATCTTTTCTTCAATCATATAAATGAGAATCCATCTAGAAGACTCAAAATATGAACTAAGGCAATTGGTTTTATTCCTCTTTGACTATTTGAGCAGAAAGATGAGTGAATGGGCTTCAGAACTCTCTTATTTTCCAAGCAACCATCTTGCAGGATAATATACTTTTATAATGAAATGTAAGATTATAAATTGCCAAATTGATTTTGCATCGGAGGTTTAAAAAAAAAATCATGAGTAACTAAGTGTCCTGAGGTGACCTAGTATGTTATAGAAAATATGAAACCATAGTATACTGACAGTTTAATTGGTTTAGCAAGAGTTCATATCACTTGGCTGAAAGGCATCATTGGCCTTTTTATCATTACACCTTATTGCAGCTTTAAAAACAAAGTAGATGACAATCTAGTGAAATGTTTTCCTTTACAGAGTCAGGTCCCTGTCCTTGACTTTCTTGCTATGCCTAGCTTTCCAAAGCAATGTTTACAAACTGCCTCTGCCTTTTAGCATGTTTTGAATAGTAGATTTATTTTCCAAGCTGATCCTTTCATGCCAGGAGATAGAGAAACAGTAGCATATAGTTGGTGGGAAGAACCCTGAGACAGATGGCATCAAGGAGTTAAATACCAGAGTGGATGGCACCTTGACATTTATTGCTGTCTAGTGCAAAGCAGAATATATAATTTGACTCTTTTACAGCATTAGGAGGGCAATTTAAATGTGTTAGGACTTGAACTATCAAAAGATGCTGTCTCCTGTCTCCAGATGTAATTACAAGACAAGACTATTAAAGCAGTCTTACAAATACGAGAGGAACGAAGACTCTGAAGGGCAACAAAAGTGTAAAGAACTACCTCTGGAGCAGCAGCAGCTTGGTGTTTGGTTTTTGTTTCTTTCTTTTTGTTTTTGTTTGTTTTCTTTTGTTTTGTTTTTTGACAACTATGTCCCTGGGGCATAACAGGAAACCAGCACACTACTGTGATACTATCCACTAGAACCACTGGTGTCAAGTGAGGTCCCTGTGTTCAAAACAGATCGAGAAGAGTGAGCCAGGAACAGAAATGTCACTCCTAGTACCAAACACTTTCTAAACTCTTTTGTCTCCAATACACTAATGCAGGTTCAGTGGGAAACTATTTACTACATGTGTGAAGTACCTGATGCTAGGTGATGGTGAGATTTATTAAATCCAGACTACATCAAGTTGATACTCTCCTAACTCTTGTGGGGAGTAATTCAATACCCTCCAATGTTCACAGCTCCTCTCATTAGTGGTATGAAACACACACACACACACACACACACAGAGGTATATATACACATATATATAATTTGTCCAGATATTTTATATATTTATCGGAAATAAAGTTAAAGATTCGTAAAGCTGTGTGTGATACCACAGCAATAATCCCAGTACTTTTGAAATTGAAGCAAGAGGGTCTCATATTTAATGCCATCTGGAGCTGGACAGACAAATGGATAGATGGATGAATGGATGGATACGTGGGCGGAAAAAATATGAGAAGTAGAAAGAATGTATGAGAGAGATCCAGAAAGGTGTTTCCTTTAAAAAAAAAAGGTATCAGTAAGGTATTACATTTTTTAAAAATTGTGTAGCATACACTACCATCTTGAAGAATCATGGTGAAAAAATAGTAAAGTGTAGAGGAGAGGGAAAAGTCCTCTATGTATTCTCAAAATTGTCCTTAGACACCCTGCAATGAAATAAACGACTGTTGAAAGGGACATAGTTTGGCCTCTTAATTTAAAAAATAGCTTATTTTGAAATAATTTAAATTTACAAAATACTTACAAAACTTCTTTTGCCAACTTCCCCTAATATGAACATTTTATATAATGATAAATATTTGCCAAATTTTAAAAATTAACATTGGTACAATACTATGAACTAAATTACCACTTACATTTGGGTTTCTGCAGATTGGCCACTAATGTCCTCATTCTGTCTCATGGTTGGGATTCTGCATTGGATTTACTTGGTCACTGAAGTTTAACGAATATCATTTACACTCTGGCCTCACTCAAAACTCACCAAATGCCTCTTCATCTCATCAGCTTTTCTTGTAGATTAGCAGCTCTTAGCATTAAGTGAGTGTGTGCATAGAAAAAAAGATACCATGTTTTCATAAATGAAAGTATTCAGTTTTCCTGATTTTTCACAAGTTCATTTATCTCAGGGGTCTCCCCTTCATTGGATTTATATTGCTTTTATCCCCTGGTCCCTAGCCTCCTGTCCCTTTCAGTCTGTTTCTACACCTTGAATCATGATAGCATCAGGTAACCTGCCCAATCCTCTAGACAAGACAAAAACCAAGCATTGAAACAAATGGTTTAAAACGTTCAAGTAGGAAGATACTATCAGCATCCCAAATCTTCCTGGAAACGAGACAATTTGAACAAAAGAGACAAGGTGCTTGGCACACATTCTTTGAGCCTCTGAACATGGGACTTCAGAGGAGCATTGAAAGACCAAAAAAACTTCATAGAAGATACAGAGTTTCTACCTCAAGTCCTTCATAACTCCTAAGTCCATGATTTTAACTATTCTGTCCTTAGGGGTTTCTTGAAAGGTAATGAATGAGTGATCGAGTTGAGTGATTTTAATTGTAGCTCTTGAAACTTGAGCATACCAACCTTGACTTAAATTATAATCCTAGGCCTGACTTCATCTTCCTGTGAAATGACCTTTTAAAACCTATATGCCCAGATACATTGTGCTCATCTTTTACGTGCTTCAGCCATGTTGTGTTAGCATTTTCCAGCTACACCTACTTCATCTAGTTAGGGACCACCCTGCCTCTCCTCCAGAATCTCTGTTGTCTTTTACTTTGTTTACCAGTCTGAATGGTAGTCAAACATTATGTAGTTTCAGACCCATTCCTGCACTTCTCCAGACCTCTGGTAGTTACCAGCCTTTCTGCCCCACCTGAAACACAAACCTAGCTCTATTTTTGAGCCCTCCCAGCATACGGAACCTTGGTGGTAGGAAAAGCTAAATCTGGCTGAAAAGCCTACAGTGCCTTGAGAGACTGACATTTGGAAGCAAGTGGGTCAAGGGAAATGACTTTGTCTTCTTCCTTCTTCAGAGAAGGAAGGAAGAACATCTAGTCCTGCTTCTTTTCCTCCCCCTGAATCTCTCAAGGGATATAGTTCCCAAAATAACCATAGATGATCTAGTGTGTCCCACTTATAAACTGTTTGTACTAGCTGTGGCCCAGCTCACAAAGGCATTCTCATGCTCTGAGGATGGATGATGGAGTCAAAAAGAAGTTACTGGGCTTTATTGCAATGTATGTTTCAGTGACTTGGACCAGTGGATACTGCTGGAAACTGCTCTAGTCACTATAGGGGTGACCTGAGGAATCACCAGCTGTGCACAGGGAGCAGAAGTCTTTGATGACTGGTTTCCTCTTCCCTAGAGTCATTTAACAACAGGAGGGGCTGTTCAGTGGAGGGAGCAGCTGTTTATTCTCATGACACTTCACACTATTGAAGACAGCTCTTTGATTGATGCCTCCCCACCCCGCCTTCAGAAGATGTAGTTAGTTCTCTAGGGACAGAAATGGTTTGAGGTTAGATAGGTTTGCGATTTCCTCTCGGTCAAACACTGGATCCTTACAAGGACAAAACCTTCACTTTCCCTAGTTTGGTCTGCTCCTAGAACCTAAATGGAATGCTTACAAAAGTCCTACTGCTACTACCCTCTCTCTACCTTTTCTGGGCTTATTCACTTGATCCTAAACTTGAGATAGACCATTCTATTATCCTCTATTTTAAAAGAAGGGCCTTGCATTCAGGTGGTAAAGAAGCGTACTAAGTTCAAGACCATGTTGAACTACATTAAATTAAGTTTTCAAATAAAAATAAGGAAACAGCTTCTAAGGGGATCATTTTGTCGCTCAAGACTACAGATGGAGAGCCAAGATTTGAATCCAGTCTTACCACTGAGAGGGCCACTAGAATTAACAGCATACTTCAGGAAGAAACTTTACATGGGTAACCTAAAACCCTTAATACACACACACACACATCATACACAAATGCAGGTACATATATACACACACACCATACACACACAACACACACACAGATACATGCATACACCACACACACATACATACATACACACACATTTATGACAGCAATTGTTTCTCTTTCCAACAAAGAGTAATTTAATCTACTTTCAGAAAACACAATTATTGTAGGTAAGTCTTAGAGAATGAGAGACAAGAATGAGAAAACAAGTGAAAGTAAAACTCAAAACTTGCTGAAAACAGGAACCTGGGAAGGCAGATTAGAAGCCCTGGGGGGAAACTTGGCTAAGTGCTGCTCTCCCTTTCATAAGATGCCTCAAGTTAGAATTCAAGAGACAATCACTTAAAACTTTTCTTATCTAAAAGCCCATCTATCCCTACCTGAAAAATAGAGGATCGAGTACCTCTCAACACTGGGAAGACAAAGAATTCTCATGTACCTCTAACATTCCCTGAATTCTGCCATTACCCAAGCCTACTAGCCCAAGATACAAAGAAGCCGCACAAGAACAATCCCTAAGATGAAGTCAGTACACTCAAGTCAGCAGGTCAAAGAAGACCACCCTGAATAGCCTGGGAACAACTGGAATCCAACAGCTGGTTGAGCCAAGACTTCCCAGCCCTATGCTCGGCAGTGGCCCAAGCCTACTGTTTATTTGCAATGCAGAAGCGTGTCATCCTCAAGCTGCTCATCCAAATATGATAACATCAGCTCCCATTTCACTATGAACGAGGAACAGTCAAAATAAGCAGACACTCCGAGAGGCCTTCCTTTTACTGTCACAGGTGGAATCCGACTGACGCTAACACATGCCAGGTTTGTGGGGGAAATGGAAGAATCCCAAGATGCTCTGCTCAGCCATTCTCTGCCCTGCAAATCCCTGACAATTACTATAAAGTTTTATTTTATATTTCATTATGTGTCTATGTGTGTATCTGTGTGGGGGTATGTATGTACATGTGAAGAGGACAGTAGACCTTCCTGGGGCTGGACTCACAGGAAGTTGTGAGTTGCCTAGTATGGGTGCTGGTGGGCTGAACTCAGGTCATCTGCAACAGCAATATTTGCTCTAAAAAAATCACCTTGGTGATCTGATGATTCTACATTTAGGAGCCACTGTTAGAGCTATCAGTGGTATGAGATTTTTTTGAATGAAAAATGAATTCTGTACTTTTTAGTATCACACTTAGCTGCAAAACATCCCACTATGCGTGTTAGTACAGGACTACAGTTGAAATTCCAGTCATTTTTTAGGAAATGTTGAACACTTTTGAAGTTATTTCCTACTAGTGAGTTTATAACACAATATATAACCCTCCAACTGCCCATTTTTAAATGACTCTAGAAAGCGATTGCTTATCAAAGTCCTCCATAATAGATTGTTAAAGAAACTCATCAATCTTCAGTAATCATTTAAAAATAAGTGATTCACAAAAGCTACTGGCTGCCTCTGCCCCCACTCCAAAAGCCATGACCATGAATAACTCCAATTCACATACCCCCTTACCTAATTCTGGAAGCGCTAATTACCTCCAGAGATGTTACGCAGGCAGCTGAAAAGCCAGATGACCACAAGCAATTAGCCAATCAATTTGGCTTGAAATCGCCCCCAACACAATTGGCAGAAAGCCACGCATGGAGTGTATAAGTGGGCAGCCACCTATTTGAAAGGAAACAAAAGGTTTTAGCCACCCACACTACATTAATAACCTGCCATGGTCCCTGAAATTACCACCGTTCTAATCACATGTTGAGATTTCGGCAGTGTTCAAAAGCATGTCGGCTTATTAGCACCCATTACTACACTAAGTAGCCCTTATGTAGGAAAACTGAAGGGTACTGTTGTAAGTAAATGAAAAAGAGTCAGCCTAGCAGGAAGAAAACTGGGGGAAAAATCTAGGAGTATGTATGGAAAGAGAGGTGTGGAGAATGCAAAGGAGGAGAGTTAAAAAACAAAACTCATCTGCTTGCCATATTCCTTAAAGGGAAAAAATGAGGACTGTCATGTATAATAATCTTAAGCAAGACTTCCAAACACTTCATCCAGCAGAGGATTTGGTGATTTGTGTGCTTGGAAGAACAAAGAAGGTGATCACAGAAGATAGCATAGTTTGTTTTTTTTAAAGTCATTCCAGACTAACTGCAGTTCCTTTTATGATAAGAATAGTAGACTGAAAAGCAGAGGGATACGAAGACAAACTTCTGGGTTTCGAGAAGACCTAACAGGGAGATCCAATCTTTTGACGTTGCTATATGACACTGTTATCTCATATCATGGCAGGATGAATTCAGGTGTCCTGGAACACGTGAAGCCTATAGATCTCTAGTTGGATATACTTGGATATACCTGATCCAAGGGCAAAGTGAACCATTATGCTCAAGACAGGCTTCTGTGGGCCATCAAGAATACCATTAGCTGGTTCCTCCACTGATTTATTTTAATGTTTATGTTCAAAGGTACTAGTTAATAAGTTAATGAAACCTTCTAGAAGGAAGCCTTTAAGTCATGATGCTAATAGACCTGCTCTGCTCAACATTTTCATGAACACTACTACAGCAGCTTAAAAGCTATGCTGATCCGATTCACAAATTACATGAAGCTGAAAGAAACACTTAACCCATTTCTAAAACTCAAGTGTTTGGGGTCCAATTTCATAAGGTCTCACATTAATAAAGTATCAAAACCCAAAGGTGAATGTTGCTTGAATGTAAGTTCAGCACTGATAGACACCAAGCTGGCCCACTGCCTGCCTGAATAAATAGTACAGGAAATAGGCCATAGGAGATGCTGGCTATACTGAGCTCTACACTGGGCTAGTGTAGGCATCACAATCCAGGAGAAGACGCCTACCCACATGAGAGTGACCTCTATAGTACAAGAGTCTCAGCTACCTAAGAGAGCAGCAGAGTTTTAACTCCCAAACCAATCTCTTCCTCAGAATATGATACATAGAGGAAACACGAGAGGTAGGATGCTTCTAAAGGTCCCGATCAAGTCTGAGATGTTGTGACATTATGGAGGTGCCTTCCTAACTTACCTAACAAAAACAGGCACAAAAGTAAAGCCAAAGCCCTGATCTGTGAATTACCCTCATGGTAACCAGTATTCTGAACCTAGAGTAGGGTAGTAGCAGACAATCCTGGCTTTTTCTTCCTCTGAGCTCCTTAGCCATGGGGGTTTTATTTGCTTGGTTGGCTGGGGAGTTTAAATAAACCTTACTTGGGTGGCTGGGATGTTTGTCATTGAGGATGGGGGCTGCAAGCAGTCAAATGGTGATGTGTCAACTACTTATTTCCCAGCCTTCTGCAAAACCAGAATTTGGTGTTTTTCTATAGAGAGAGTGATTTATATGGATAGGAACAACAATTACAACAAGCGAACCCATTTTAAAGAGGATTATTCAGGAGATAGAATCAGAACAAAATGTAAATCAAAGCGAAGCATCTCTTCTATAATTAAGAGAAATCTTCACATTAATTAGGACATAAAAATAACTCAAGGAGAGATCACATCCAGAGAGTGACTACCCTAAGTTCTAAGGAATACAGCTGAATACTACCATATATGTATACCATATACATATCCAACATAATGTACCCAACAGTGCTTGGAGCACAGGAAACACTTATTAACTAGTTGCAGACTGGCCTGAGAGTAATAAGAGATATTTTTGAGACATCTAACCAAAAGCACCAAATCCAAGCATGTACGATGACAAGGTAATTCTGGCAAGGTCTCCTCCTTTTGAAAGGTTAAATTATATCTTTAACCACTAAGCCATCAATGGGCACTACAGTAGCTGGATATAGTTAGTCCCACAAAGATTTGTGTGTTGGAAGTTTGGTTTTGTTGATCCCAAATGTGAGCGTATTAAGAGGTGATGTACATATTTTAAGAAATAGAGGATTTGTGACAAATGATTGGAAAATTATTCTCAGAAGGTACTTTTCATGGGACCCTAGGTCATTTTTACAAGAGTGTTGTTAAAAAAAGAACAAGTTTGGCCCCATGTCAATCTTACTGTGGCTTTGTGCCATCTGATGTTTCCCTCTCATGTATGCTTGTGACATGATGCCATCCACTTGTCGTGGATAAGAAACACTTCAGGGCTGACATCATGTTATTTGGGCTTAAAAATCTGTAAGCTAAATAAGTTTATTTGCTTTATAAAGTATCTGGTTTAAAGTATTTTATTATAGTGACAGAAAAAGGCTAATGCTGGCCCTTACATTTTTTTCTGCATCTCAGCTACTGTGAATAGTACCAATAGTTGATGACTGCCCAGAAGGAAGATTACTGGATCCTATAGTATTAGATAGCTAATTGTGACAATCAAGTAAATAAATTGAAACACCTAGGAAATTGGTGAAGCACAGTTCTTTGTAGGTCTATGAGAGGATTTCAAGATGATTGAATTGCTAGGACTCTAACAACTGGTTAATCCACTTACAGATTCAGAGTTTCTGACACTTTTCCTCCAGCCTCCTAGTAATAGAGGATAATGGTGAAAAAAAAAATCTGAGCAGCTCTACTCAAGTAATCTCTAACATGATGGACTTCAAAAAAACTGTCTTCGTATATTTTTTTTGTCCACTTAGGACAATGTATTATTCGAAGGACTGACTCTTCTTTCAGTTCTCATTAAGGATTCCTTAGGCACAGTTTCAGTACAAATGTAATTTCAAAAGTATTTTTGAATCACCATTGGTAGAACGTGTGGGTGTGAGCCCATGGATAAAAAGAGTTAATTATACTTGACATTGTGGAGGGACTGCTTTCAAATCTGGCACTTGAAACAAACAAAGTTGGTTAAATGAAAGCACTGAGTCACATAAGCCTATAGGCTGCATAAACATTGACAGTCTTTTCTATCAAATTCACCCATATAATGTATATATACAAAATTGTTTAGAACAGGAAAATCAGACAACACTGAATAAATAGACTGAATAAACGAAGTCCCCCAGTAAACCTCTTGTAAGGTGTTCTTTGGTCATCACTGCTAAAAGAAATATTAGGTTAGTTTGTAAAAGTATCTCATGGGCCACAGTTTGCCTCACCACCATAAGAACAAGACTAAGCTAGAATGAGAGTTAAAAGGCCAGTTTTCAAATGTGAGCTTTCAGGCGTGAGGTTTGTAGTAGGTGAAGTTGCTCCCTCCCCCACAGGACATTTAACAGTGACCAGTGACATTTCTGGTATTCCTGGAATCTAGAGGATAGATGCCAAGGATTCTGCTTAACACCTTCTGATATGAAGACTGGAGAGACAAAGAAATATCCAAACCCAGGTGTCACTAATGCCTATTTTTAAGGCTAGTCACTACACTCCTTGCTTCTCTCTCCTTGCTTTTCCTACCTGCATACCTCAGAGTGCTTAATTTTATGTAAGTGTGATCACTATGTGACTGTAAACAGCTCTCTGAGCATGTTTAAAACAGAATACAACTGCTACTTACTTCATAATGTTGTTGAGGGAATGCACGATGTATTCCCAGATATCCCCAGATCTCAAACAGCACTTGCTACATAGCATGCATGCATCAAATACTGTCTATTATTATTCTGAATTAAGCAAATCAGAGATATACCAATGTATTGTGAGTCAGCAAAGAATGAAATCTACCTAGGAGTGGGTTGTCAGGGAAGGTGTCCTGGAGAAAATTATATGTCAACTACATATTAGAACTTATTGTTAGTACAAGAAAGATTCAAAACTAGAGGTGGGGGACATCAATTGGGAAGTGATTAAAGTCCCAGTTCAGTGTGAGCAGAAAGCTCTAGTTACAAGGAAAGAGGCCTGTCAGTAAGACTTGGTGACCACTGGCTATAGGAGACAAAGAAGCCAGGAAGGAGTTGGTACTGGTAGCACTTTAAAAAGATACTTAACTTTGCTGAACTCCCACTTTCTCTATCCATCAAATGAAGAACTTATCACCTACCTCCAGGATTAAAGAACATACAGCAGACAATAAGTGGAAATTCTCATTACTGTTGTCAATATTATTGACAGATTATAGAGGCACTGGAAGAGGTTCCTAGATGACAATTCGCAAGAAGCTCAGTATCAAGAGAAGTTTTGTTGTTCCTTCACAGAATATAAACGCTACCGTCTACCTCCTATTCAGTGATACACTTTTCCCAAACACTAAAATGTTCTGGCTGGAAGATGTTTCCCTTCTGAAGATCAAGATGAGCCCACACACAGTGTCAACAGCCTGTTCCTAATGTCAGCAATGGATAGGATCTTAAACAGACTTGAAAGACACTTCCCCCTCTTTATTCTACTCCCTGTAAACACAGCCCATACTTTCTGTCTAATGGTTGTATTGCACCTCTCTTTATTGAAATACAAAGCTCAGTGTGCACTGCTGAATGAATGAGCTTGCTGCTAAGGATGTTAGCATTTTAATTGTATCACCTCCCAAGAGAAATAAATGGTGTACAGTATCCTCATTCTGAAAAGAACACACACAGTGAGTTTCCAAATGGTGTAACTCCCTGATTCATCGGTGCTAGGCTAGAGTTTCAAGGTTGCTATTTGATTTCCTTAAGGGATAATTTATTATGCTGAGTTGACAAACATTTATACAAAGCTAATTCTGCAAGCCCCAAACCAGTCACTCCCAAAAGTCACACAGGTGAGGACAAAATAACTACATCTGACAAAAGGAGACGGGAGGAAACACCCCAAATAACAGTTGTTCCCTCAAGCCAAGTAGCAGCCTGAGTTGTAGCAGAACATGCCAGCAATCAGTACTCAAATGGATATTATTAAATCTGAGAATCCTGCATTTAGTGCTGTTAAAATAACTGAGACTACTTATTTGAGCCCATTAAATAATCATAAATTTAAATCCATTTCTTCAGACTGAAATTTTTTCATAGAACCAAATTAGAGTTGAAGGGAATTTTAGAGATCAGCCAGCCCTCTGATCATTAACCATTTGGGAGACATATTTTTTTGAAGAACCATAATTCAACTGTATGCATTCATTTTGTCTCTATCTCCCTCTGTATCTTTCTGTCTCTGTCTCTCTTTTTCTGTCTCTGTCTCTGTCTCTCCCCTAACCTCCTTTGTGGAAAAAAAACATAACATACACAAAACCTTTACATAGAATTTCAGGGGCTTCGTAGACTACTGTAACCTACCCTTGGACTTCAGCTAATCCACTTATCCTTTTAAACAAAGAAAACTGAATTTTCAAAATGCTGTTTTGGCTAACCTCTGAGTCAGAAGATCACCTTATATTTGAAAATGCTATGTAGGGGCTAGGGATATAGTCAGTTGGTAGACTGTATTGGGCATATAGTCATTCCATTGTACAGATGCAAAATCTAAGATTTAGAGAACTAAAGTTCCACAATCTTATACAGAAAGCTGATCATGTTTTCCCCCAAGAAAGACAGGTTGAAGTGGCAGCAAGATACAGAGATGAACTCAACACAGATCCTCAAATTGCTCTCAGTATCCCTCAGCTTATCTGTATTATTTCTACTTTGCTAAGTACTAAGGAAAAAAAGGAAGCATGGATCTAGAGGCAAGAGGGAGGGGCAAGTACCAAATAGATCTAGCTTAACCTACCAATTAGGAAAAAGCCCTCATACTCCATAAATTCTTCAGGAACCTTGTGCTGATTCCCAGACCCAGGAAACATTTCCAGACCTGGAAATTATGATGTATTGAGGTATAGTTTTAAGGCTTGTCTATAGGATGAGCTCCTGTTAACTCACAGTCAATGGGCGGGGGGAGGAGGGCTAAAAATCACACACACCTTTTGTCTCATCAGAGACAGAAAATGCTCAGCTCTTCAATTTCCAATAAATACAAGTTTCAGTTGGTACATTCTCCAGATATGCAAATTGGCTTTAGCACATTTGAGGGAATTTGCCATGCTTGACTCAGTTTAAACATGAACTGATTCAGTAGGCAAACCTGAAGGGCTTCCTTCCCTCTAGCATCCCCACATTACTCTACTGAGATGCCCTCCCTCCCTAGCAGCCATGTTAGCTGGCTCAAATGAGCTCCCTCCTTAGCAGCCATGTTACTCTGTTCAAATGCCCTCCCTCCACACTTCTCAATTTTCTAATCTGCCTTCTTTTGTGTTTTGCTGTGGTGCTAGGTATTTATCTCTTTTCATTCCTGTTGTGCTGGTAATCAGAGCCTCTGAATGGCTCAGTGGAAAAGAAAAAAAAAAAGAAAACAAAAGTGAGGCTTAGAGAGGCCACCCAACTTTCTTGCGAATACAAAGGCACATTTCTACTACAATTTCACCGTCTGTATTAAAGATGTCTGGGCAAAGAAGAACGAGCGTGCAGTGGGGGTGGCACAGAAGGAGCTGTGTAGAATAGCTATATTTAAAATGTCTTTTTCTTATCTTCTCTCCCTGACCACCCACTGCTAGCTACCTACTCCCCCTCTCCATTCTACCCCCAAAACTGCCACAGCACCTTTGAAGCAAGATAAATTACTTCCCTCTTCTGAGTTTCTGGAGCTATATATACATAACTGTTTAGCCTTTAGCTAATGACTTGCGGCACTCCTGTTTTATTTGAAAATTGTTTTTCAGTTGAAGATGATTGCTTTGTTCTTGGTATTTTCATACATGAAAACAATGTATTCAGATCATAACCGCCCCCCATAGTCACTGGTAGGTTGCTCATGCTACAGTGGATGGCCTATGCACATACAGGAAACAGTAATTGGATTTAGTGGGTTATCTAGAGGAGGAGGAAGAGAGAATATGATTTCTTTTAAATTTCACTGAATCCCTTTACAGTTTTTATGCCCCTGGAGAACAAATTCTTCTGTGGCAACGTATGGAAGAGTATCATATAAAGCAAAGGTACATTCAGATCTAAAAACTGAATTGTACTTAACCTTTCAAGAACATATATTTTTCAGGAAAGTCTAACTTTCCAAGTCAGATCTAACTAACCTGCAAAAGACCTAAATAAGAGGACCAGGCTGAAGGACAATAATGAATCCTCATATTTCTCACAACTAAATGACATTAGCATTATTTAATGCTAAGATATCTTAACATTATCTTTTTTTGTTTGTTTGGTTGGTTGGTTTGGTTTTGGTTTTGGTTTTTTAAGATAGGGTTTCTCCATGTAGTCCTGACTATTCTGGAACTCACTCTGTAGACCAGACTGGCCCCAAACTCAGAGATCCACCTTCTTCTGCTTCCTGAGTGCTGGGGTTAAAGTTGTGCACCACCACTGTCAAGCATGCTACCATTATGTTATTTGAGCCTCAAAACTTGAGATTTCAGCAAAACTGGGAACCATTCCATTTTACAGATGAAGAAAATGAGGCTTGTGCAAGTGAGGTGGTTTGCTGAAGGTTAGACAGTTCCCCCATGACAAAAACAGGACAAGAAATCAAAGGCAAAAGTTTCCCCACATGTTTAAACCCCTAGGATAAAAAATATTGCAGCTCTCTCACCTTGACGTAAAAGAGCTAACAACTTGGCTTGTGAAAAATGAAAAGCCTTAAAGGAAGGTGGAATAAAAATCTGAAAGACAATCACTGATCTTTTATCTTCTAGACTTCAAGCTGAATCAAGTTCTTCAAAGAAAACCCAATAAAGCCCAGACATTTTCATCATAACAAAATAAATAATTCAGTCAGGCTTTAGAAAACTCCTGCATTACGATTGGCTAGTTGATGTATTTGTGACTTAGCCATCACTAAACTGATTACAGCTAACCTGATTGACACAGTGATGTCGACAAAGTCTTTGACACTGGCAGTTATGAATGGAAAGTGTAAATACCGATAAATAACCTGCAGCTCTTACATTTACTCCTAATGGAGAATTTAGCCCTTTCAAAAATCAAACACCTGATAGGCTAAAAATTATAGCCTATGGTCTATCTGGCAACAAAAACACTGTTGAGATTCATCACCTTTCCTCTTGCTAGGAAGATATCAACAGAGCCTCAGGTTCTTCCAGCCAGACAGGCACGTTTGATTTTTTAAATTCCAGACTCTTTGAGCTACGAGGTGCTGTAGAAATTATCCACTCTAACACCACATTTTATAAACGGGGAAACTAAAGCCTAGAAAAATGACATTAATTGCCCAAGGTCATCCAGTGAGTCATGGTGGAGTCAGAGCATGAGCCCTATCTTCTTAGTCCCAGTTCAATGCTCTTGTCACTAGACCACACAACAGTGAACAATCTCCACCCAGCACGTACAAGGGTGCACTCACATACACAGCCCCACACACAGCCCTTCTGAATTATAATGGCTCTACAAAGATAATTGAAGCCATATTCTCTGTGCTGCATTTCTATTGGCCTCAGTAGAAAGAGCTGAAAAGGACACATAGGTATAAATTATACACAATTTTCAAGTTCAAGTCCATTTCATGGCTACAAATTAATATTTTATCTTAATACACCTGAAAATAAGTGATGGAAACATGCATGCCCTGGTTTATCACCAGGCTTTTAATGTCTGCAAGTATATTTTCCCCCTCTCTCTCTTTCTCATGCTTTGTGCACAGAGTAAAAAGGTTTAACAACATCAGCAACAACAAAACTCCTATAACCATGATCACTTCTGAATATTAGGGCTCTGGGTGACTCTATTTTTCTTCTCAGTGCTGGGTGGGATTCGACTGTAGGAGTTATAACACCGAGGCTTATTTACACACTGCTGGGTGATTTTTATGTTGTTTTGTATTTCTCGGAATTTGATAGCTTCTAAAACGAAGTTTGTGATTTATGCAATAAAGTATCCTTATCGACAGGTCGAACAGACAAATAACATAAGTATTATAATGAAACCATCAAACATATATCCTCTTGGTACTTTTCAGGTTTCCATAATAAACTTCAATCACCTCATGGTCAACTAAGATTATAAAACCTGCTCAATTAGAATTTCCCTCTTGAGAAACTGAAAAGCCTTTAAACTCTAATGATCTTTTTTTTGGGGGGGGGTGCCAGGTACAGTAGATATTGTCTACAGATGACATCTCAGAATTCACATTCACCAGATAGGATGTTAGGACTGGTGTAACATAGCTCAGTGGTACTGTACTTGCCCTGAATTCCATCTGCTGGGGGAGGGTGGGTATGGGGGCAGGGATTAACACTAGGATATTTTCTGTAGCTCTTTAGTCATCTGAGTTGTTAAAGAAAAGGAAGTCTAGTTAGTAGATCATAATTTACAATTATTTTCTAAGCACCAGCTAATAGTAATTGAGCACCATGATACACTAGGCACCTTTCTAAGCTTTCAATATATCCTATCATTTGCTCCTCACGACAGCCTCCTAAGTCTCCATTTTAAAGATAAGGGAATGGAGGGTTAGGAAGATTAGATGGATAACATGATTGGAAACTAAATCAATTCCTTTCAGAATCCATTATCTGCTCTTTATTATCTTTCCATACCTAAAGTAACTCAAACTCGTGGCTAATAAAAGTGTTGAAGTTCTATCAGGCTTGCTTTGGTAAGCAAGGCTCTTTGCAATTAGCAATCCCAATTAATGGGTTTGCTCAAGTCCTTCAAGCAAGTTAAACATGCCCTCCTGTAATCTTATATATACTATTAATGTGTTTTGCAGATGCTTTCTTCATAAATGCAATGAAAGTTAACTTCAGTCCAAGTCAAATTACCACGATATTCAAATGAACAGAGCCTGAGTTAATGAGAGTTCACTCCATTAATTTTTACAAAATATTTATCTCTTGTTTGGAGTTGACTTGTGCTACCTCAGCATTTATTAACTATATACTTAATGTACAAACAGATGTTTGCACTCTTCCTATTTTCATATAAAAAGGCTTCTGAGCACCTTTAAAACTAAGAAAAGAAAGCCCAACATGAAGCCTAGTATCCTTTTCCAGAACTTGGGTAACCGAATAAGCAGCTCTCTCACCCAATTTGCTAAAAATGAACAAGGGCAACTGCGCCTATTTTCTTGTAGTTTCACTGTTCCATATATATATATATATATATATCTCCTATCAGTTAGCTCAGTTCAGCCACTGGTTATGTATGTGGGCTAGGTCAGGCCATCACCTCAAGCCTCCCATGTCTACACCCACCCAATGAAGAAAACAGCAACAGCACTGCCAACTATCAATTGGCAGTGCTTGCAACTGTGATTGCATGCAAAGCATATTGAAATCCCCAGGAGAGCTGTGATGTCTATAACTCATAATTGATAAGAACCTGGATTTACTGAACTTTTCTGTTACAGCCTTCTTTATATGTCTAGTTAAATGCATACAGGCCAAAAAAAAGGAGCATTTAAAGAAGCTAGTGAAGTGTTCAAAGTAGACTTCATGAGCAAGGGAATGATAGAGTCTCCTGCTCCTCTGTCAGTATAGTGCCTGGGTTTTAACTAGGCCATGAAACAGGGGTCCTGTGTGATACAGCTAACTACTTACAGGAGTCATTTCTCCATAGGACTCTCGCAAATTCCTCTCAGTTCTACATATCACTTTCCCCATTAAGGCGCAGGCCCAAAGCAGCATAACCACTTTCCTTTCATCCCTGTCAAACTCAGCAAGTTTCTCAGGAAGCAAACGCTAGTTAAATCATTTTCATAATTCTAAAATGCCTGTAAGACAAGTCCAGGGTCTAATTATACCACTTAAATTTGTTGAAGATGTTTGGGTTTTCCTTTTTTTTATTTCAATAACTAAAGAGCCCAAGGGTTTAAAGTCCTAATAATCTAATAAACTTTGCTAAGTGAACATTGTAACAGATACGCCTGGATGGGATTTTGTAAATACCAGACGATTTCCCCTGATCTTTATCAGGGGGAGGGGGGAGTCTAAATCTTTGGCAGGAAGAAATTAAATGTAGTGCAAAATAATAACATCTGGCCAGATTGTATTTGTCAGGGTAGCAGCCCCTTTAGATGTCAGGCTGAAAAGTATTAAAATGAACTCTGAAGGGTGTGTGCAAGATGCTTTATTGTGCAATAATAAAGACTTCCATGCTGCCATAGAATACTTGGGGTATAATTAATTCACCCTAGTAAGGCCCTACAGGGAACTTCTTCTTGTCAATGGAATTTGAAGCCTTCTGCCAAATAAAAGTTTGGGGCTATTCTTGGCGGTATTTTGTTTATTTCGCCATCACTGTCCAATTTCCTAACAGCACTTTCTATTTCTCAAAAGCTTCCAAGATCATTTGAATGACTTATAGAATCTTGTTTGTATCTTGTAGCTCCAAGAGAGATACTGTAGCTCAATGAAAAGGCCAATGACTAGGAAGGTCATCGTATGACGTGACCATGCCGTGATTGCTCTTAACCACAGTTTCTACATCTGTAAGTGTTATGAAGATTATTCGTGGTACGTGGTAGATTGTTAGTTAGCTTAGTTCACTTTCTTACTCCTTCAATTAAAAGACCAGCTGAGTTCAAATGTCTAATCTCATCAACTTCCCAGAGGCCTGTGACCTTCATGGAAGCTTAATTTCTTCAGACATCTTCCTCTTGAATCAAAATGAAAACCATCATACTACATTTGAAATGCTATATGTATCCTTTAAGTTGTTCATCTCTCAACCATCTGGCAGATGTGGTTAGAATGGTTAGAAAGAACATACTCGAGCTTTCCATTAGTGACTAGTTTGATGCAGAAAATACTTTAATTGTTTTCCCTGCCCCTCTGAATTATATTTTTTTTCAGATCTGCCATTTTGATAGAGAGAATGGGGTCATCTCACAATTTTTAAAAAATGCATTTTACTAAAAAACAACTCTTTCCAGACAGTTTGTGCCACAAAACAATGCAAAGTCACCGATTTATCTGATAGGCAAGACTCTTTTTCAAATATTAATTGCTAGAAAGAGTACTGTTTTTCAAGTCCCCAAAGAATAGGTATGTGGATAGGAATGCTCTATAAGACAAGAATAGGCACTTACCCACTAAGTTTACTAAGCTGCCTTTGATGGGCAGAGATGTGTAGGAGTAAACACATAGAGGACATCGAACAGTGGTTTCAGGGTTTATGTGCCCAGTTGGGGATGTGGGAAGGATGCTTAGAATCTACACTAGGCCAAGAGACTGATGGCAAACGATATATCACTAACCACTAAGCACTGATCTATCTCCCAGGGCACAAGCTGCAGTGTATTTAATTACGTACCAAAATTACTTCCTATTAGGCCAGAAATATTTGAGATCTGAGGAGAAAAAAAGGTAAACTGTTGATGTCAGTAGAGTGTATATGGGCTCATTCAGACTGACAACTAACATCAGGGAAAAAAAATAACTACAATAATCTTTTCAATGACTTTTCTATTAAGATGGGTCTTAAATAGCCCAGACTTTCCTACAACTCATTGTGTAGCCCAAGCTGACCTACAAATTGTGAACTTCCTTCCCAAGTGCTGGATTTCAGGCAAGTAGCACCACACTAGGATCAATTCAAGTTTTCAACAACATTTTTATATACATTACCTCTTTTGATCTTCAAAAGCTTTGGGAGGTTGGCAGACCAGATGCTACAGTCTTCATATTTAAAAAAAAATGTTAAATTACTTACCTGTAGCTGGTAAGAAAAAGAATATGTATTTGATTCATCCTGAAGCTAATATTGTTAAGGAAAGAACATATTGGAAAACAAAGGAAGGAACTGGTGCATTTGAAAGAATTTTATATATTCACAAAGAATGAAAAATTGAATTATCAAACCAGTAAAACCAATTTATAACATATAAAATGGTTTGATATCACGCATATATAAATAGCTTTTGAAAAATCAATAGGCATGTAATAAGGAACAATGACTACCTAATTTTAAATATCAAAACAATAAAAATTACCCATTAAAAGGAAAAATGATTTTAATCCCAGCACTTGGGAGGCAGAGGCAGGCGGATTTCTGAGTTCGAGGCCAGCCTGGTTTACAGAGTGAGTTCCAGGACAGCCAGGACTACACAGAGAAACCCTGTCTCGAAAAAACCAAAAAAAAAAAAAAAAAAAAAAAAAGGAAAAATGACACACAAGTTTCCCTAATGACCAAAGAGTACTATTATTTCATCCAAACTGAGGTTACTATAAAGTGACAAGTCACATATGGTTAGGAAACTGGAGATGTATACATTGCTAGCATAAATGAAAAATATAAGTAAACTTTATGAAACAGATATAATAAACTTTAAAAACTATATAACCTCTAATATAAAATTTCCAGTTCCAGGAATTTGTCCTGGAGAAATAATTAAGGACATGAATTCATATTTAGTTAGATGTCAGATGGACATTATTTATCTTATTCATGTTAATTGAATACAAATTAAATTTCTATTATATATTATAAAATACATTATTGACATTAAAAGATGCTATTAAAATACTACATAAAAAGCAACATAATATATTTGTAAATCTATCTTATACAGTAATTACTGTTATATTAATTACATGTAATTTATATATTGATCTATTATATAAATAAACATATATGCATATACATTTATGTATACACATACAGCCCTGTAACACAGACCAAAAATATATAAGACAACATGCCAAAATATTTCTAGTTGTTAACCTCTAACAGATAGAATCTGGGTCATTTTATTCTCCAGTTTTTTGTTCCTTTGTGGGTTTTTATTTATATAATAAAAAATAGTACCTGTTTGTATAATAAAAAGTAATTTTTAAAAAGTAGGCTGTCTGGTGATGTATTGACTTGACATCTTCTAGGTAAATATCTCAAGGTGCTATAAATCATATAATGAATTAAGTTAGTCTCAGAAAAACAAGTATCTTGTGTTTTCTCTCATTGTGGGTCATAGATTTTGTTCATATATATAAAGTTGTATGTATGTGTGCAAGTGAGTGTGCATGTGCATGTGCGTGTGCGTGTGTGTGTGTGAAGACGGCATGAAAGTAGAAGCAAAAGTGTGTAAGTGAGCAAGGGGGACTGGCTAATGGAAGGGCATGAAAGTGGAAGATAGAATGGTTTGGAGGAAATGTGCTAAAATCCATAAATACATGATATTTATGCATGGAAATGGCCCTATTTAAGAGAGTGTAATACTCATTTTAAAAAATCAAGTACCTTGAATAGATTTTACTTTAATAACTTTCAAGGCATCACTGTTATAAGCAACAGTAACTACCTACTGGCTTCTGCAAATGTACCCTAAGAAATAGATGTGAATATGATCAACTAAAACTCTTGATTTCTTTATGAATAATGATGTTTTATTTAAAGAGAGTTTGGTGATTAATTAATGGGTACTCTATAATTTTGTTCACTATTCATTTATCTGATATAGCCTTTCTTCTACTTGAGTCAACCATTATCCTCTCTATATTTGGACAAATTCTTATGCCTAAATAAAACTCCCTTGTATTAGAATTGATCAAGGAAGTACTATTATAACGCTAACAGCTATAATATAGAATGAGAACACTTTTCTTTACCAATGACTCCCATTTATTGAGGACCAAGTACGTAGCAAGCAAAAAGGTAACTGTGCTTGACATAATTTGTGCTTGGTTTTCACAGTTCTAATGGGCTATAATCATTACCCCTATTTTGAGAAAAGCACTTGTATAACTAGTGAACAATGCAGAAGTGTTTGAATTTATGAGTTGAGAGAGAGAGAGAGACAGACAGAGAGAGAGAGACAGAGAGAGCGCACTGTAATGTAGGACAATAACAGAAAATTTAGCATTCAACATAAAGTTACCTTGCCTAAGTGACCACACACTCTGGGTTTCTTTTCTTCCTGGAACTAATAGTGCCTCTGTGAAAGGATGCTGAGAAGGTTGAGCAGCCTGCAAAAACTGTCTCCTGATCCACAAGAGACATATAAGAAAGCTGACTTTCTTTTCCCTTATGGGGTAGAACACACAAGAGCAAATTTGGATGAGCTGGCATGTCACCAACCTTACAGATTATCATCCCTGTGGCATGGAGTTTGTTCGGAGTGGTTTGAGAAGTGAGAGTAGGTCATGCTACTCTCCAATAGAAATCAGAGTATTTATTCCTCTTGCAGATTAGATTGAGACTCGTTCAGACCACTAGGGCACTATTTTGAAAAGTGTACAGTCTTAAAAAAATACATGAATGCACAAACACACACATACAGACTCACAAATACACACACATAAACACGCACATAGACACAAACACACTAGAGACGGATAAGGAGAGAAAGAGAGAGGTACACAAAGTTTTACAAGAAGCCATCTTTAAATGAACATAAAATGCACTAAAATACCAACCTATAATCTTATATTCATTATATGACTATAATGAATATAAGCTTTAAATGAATATAAAGCTTTAAAAGCACTAAAAATGTATATTGCCAGATTTATGTCATTCAATATAGTCAAAGTAGGTTATTCCATATAGAATTACATTAATGAATGTAAATGTACAAGATAGAGTAAGAAAACAACAGCTATCATCAGTCCCGTTGAAACCCAGCTAAAATGGGTCTGAGTAGGTTGTAACTGCTAAGGATCTGTAACAAAGGCCAGCATAGACCTGAGCTCCTCATACCTTTCACCTCACAGTCCTTTGTATTTCATGGCTCAGAGGGCAGAAACTTTCCCTTGGTCACAAAGTTATAGTAGAGCTGCACGTACCCTGCTGCCTGCTTAAGAAAGAGCACATCCTTGGCACACCAGCCCTGTCCCCACTCTCAAGAGATAAGGATGAATGAATGGCAGATGATGAAGTCAGCCAGCAAGACCAGAAAGAATAGTATCTAGGAGATGACTGATAATTTGGATTTGAGAAAAAGATGGTGTTCCTAACTTTCTCACATGTTCTCATCGTCAGTTAAAAGCCATATTTGTAGAGAGAACTCACACTGACAATCTTCCCCTACCCCAATCAAGAATATCCAGCCAGTGGTTGAGATCATTTTTTTTTCTTTTTTTGTCCAATCCGTATGGAGGCAGATTTCCTATGAAGCTAATGAAAAGAGGTACAAGACCCCTCCCCCCTTGTCACATCTACTTCCAGAAGAGGCACAAGAGTTTGGTATTCTAAGTGGTCTTCCTTAGGAAATGAGTCCCTAAAACTGTAGAAACTTTTAGCTTCGGCAAATATGGATCCACTCCAACATCTTACACAAACTGCAAACTTTTTCATGCAGCGTGTCTCTAAGAGCACTGACTGTCCATGTTAGCCATCTACAAATGTCCTGCTTTGTGATATTTGAACTCTGAAGGTAGGTATGTAGTCGTTTAGATCTTTGAATCCCTCTTGATACTTGCCTTTTGAACATGCTAGGTACTGCTCATCAAGTTTTCAAATAAATTGGAGTAGATTTCTCTTGAAAGAAAGAAAATTAGAATCGAATGACTTCCCATAACCACAAAGCAAAATACAGGGAGGCTGGCATACATAGTACTTAAGGGTGTGGTCTCTCCAGCTGTCCTTCCTTGGTCTGATCCCTCTTCACCATCCATTGGCTACTTTGGACTTGTAATTTCCCTAAGCCTTCACTTCCTCAGGAGTAAAATGAAACCAACAAGCTGCCAATTTCACAGGCTTGAGGGGAAGTTTCAATGAGGTAAATACAAATGAAACTGGTTAGAGCAGGAAACTTTTCCTTCTTTTCTCACTTAGTTTCTCAGTGCCTATTTAGAAAGGAAGTTCCTGATGACCCTGAAACTCGCAACCATTTTCCCCCACATCCGCTTGCTTATTTTCTCTCACTCAGAAGAATCTGAGGCCAGTTGACCTGGCCCTGAGGCTGAATCTATAGTCATTGCATTGCAGAAGTAGGGAGCAAAGGCAACGAGGAAGAGGAGACCCAGCTGTGCCTTTGCTGGGATTCTAGCTGAGAACTGATAGAAAATGGAACTGAAATACATCAGACGATGGATGACACAACTGAGCCTGGGTGAGGAACGCAGGGATGCAGGGAAAAAATGAGAGAAGAGAAGGTGGGATGAGGGATAAAGGAAGTGTAGTACCTAAGCCCTGGAAGCATCTCACAGTCCACAGGAAAAGTGTTTTAATTTCAACATTACCACTTCCAGCTTAGAGGAAAATTGTTTCTACCTCCATTCAAGTGTCAGGAGAATTGAAATCTCAAACATATGCTTCATTACCCCCATATCAGGTACTGCAACTCAGTGAGACAGAAAAAAGAGGAGGAGGAACATATGTTTTAAGAAAGTAAACAAAGCCCGGTTTGGGGGGGGCAGGGTAGGAAGCAATCAAGTCTAAGCAAAGTGAGAGTCTTCCTGGAAGCTTCAAGAAGGCAGTTGCTTGGTGGGGCATGCTAGTGATAATTGTGGGCAGTGGTGCTGAGTGTAAGAGGTGCTGCCATGAACAGGGGTTCATCTGCATAATCTTCTCACCTCATTGCTGGCCATAGAATAGTCTCTGCCTTGCACACTGGGTCATTCTTCTAAGCTCTTTTTATTAAACAGTTTTCAGCCTAATGACTGACTTCCCTAAATCAATAAGAGGGCACAGGAAAGGTTTGCAACTCCCCCAGCTCCTGCACAGCTAATGCCACTGCAATTTAAAAACCAAATGGAATCTAAAAGTTCTTAGACCAAAACTGACTGACTTTAAACACTCGATTTCCAGTTGTTTTTCCAATAGCCCTAATAATTAAAACAATTGCATAAAAAAAAACCCTCGGAACCAAAATACCTCTTTGAGCCAGTGCCATAAAACAGTCCTCTAATTAGAGCCAGCACCTTCTGTGTTCTGATGAGAAATTTCCCCTTTATAATGGGATTAGCAGAGCTTTGCTGCACAAGGAGTGGGCTGATTAATAAGTGACATTTTTGAGGATATATAACCTAACTCGTGGTCAGGGTTTGTGTTCCTAAAATTCTTCTATTCAATTGAAAGCTATTCTATTTAACTCCAACAAATGAATTAAGTTCTGATTAGACATCAATGGAATTATTCTCTCAGGCACACTGTTTTCAACAAAGACAGGGCTGTGACAGGGTGGCCAGCAGTTAACAGTTTCAGACTCAGTGGGGCTCAGCTTTAGCAGGGCTAGTTAAGGGGGGGATTTTTGAAATGGAGAAAAGTTGCTCAGTAGTCACTTAAAACACCCAGCAGATCAGAAAAACCTAACTTAAGAAATGACTAAATCACAAGAAAACATGTTTATCAACAGTCAAACAATTATTTAGTCACATATTATCTGTGAAGTAAGATAAATAAATAATCTGCTTAGATAACATCCTTGAAAAAAATCCAGTTATTTCAAGCAGAAATGACAGTAGAAATTGCTCAGAGTTGACGGAAAAGGGTGTTCTAACCAAGGTCAGGTTTCTTTAGGGGAGCAGGAGAGACAGGTCTGACAGGGATGGGTGCAGATAGAAACAGAAAGCCAGCAGAAAGCAACAGAAGCAGGAAGAAACCACTGCACTCCTCCCATAGCTCCTCCATGGAAAACTGGTAGAAGGAAGCAAATCCTCCAAGCCTGGATAACAACCAACTAGCCCTGCCTTCCTTTGCCTCCACTGTGACAGACAATGCAGTTCAGGGGTGGCCTGGGCATAGACAAGATGGCTCCCTGAGGAAGGGCTTACTGTGAAAGCATGAAGACCTGCACGCAGAGCTTCAGAATCCCATAAAAGCCTTCAGTGGCAGAGGGAGTAACCTCAGCACTAGTTTGGATAGACACAGCTGGATCCCAGGACCTAGATGGCTGGCCAGTCTAGCTTGAAACTGTAAGCTCCAGGTTTGGTGACTGAGAGTGTCTCAAGAAAATAAGGGAGAGGAGCTAAGGAAAAGAGATTAAGGTTGGCCTCTGTCCACCCTATCCCCCCTAAACACACACACACCATCTAGAAGAGATACTTTGAGAAGGCGAAAGGCCAGTTGATTCTGGCAGTACTGAGACTGCAAACAGCAAAGCTGCATGCATGTAAAAGCTCAAAAAACATAGCTTCCTTTTAAAGATCTGGTGTACTGGAGCTACCTGAAACAGTCACTTCTAACTGTGACAAAAGTGCTCGAGTACATCTTCACAGAGGTCAATGGCCCTCATCATAGCCATTAGAAAAGAGCTGTCTTCATAAAGTGTGTGTGTGTGTGTGTTAAGACATTTTCACATAAAGTATCTCTGACTAGAATTTTAGCCCCATTTTACAGATATGGCATAATAATCCAATCTAAATGTCTCCTAGGCCATGAAACTATAAATGCAGATCTTAAATTAGTCTGGATTTTTCTGACTCAAAATTCAATATTCTTTTTAAAAACCTTCTTTATCACACTTATGAGTGTACATGTGTGTGCACACGCATGTGTGCAGGTCAGAAAACAACTTTCAGGAATAGGTTCTCACCTTCTAGCAAGTGTGTTCCATGGATTGAACGTAGGTCATAGGGCTTGGTGATAAGCACCCATAGCGGCTGGACCACCTCACTGGCGTGAATTCAGCATTCTTCTGGTGCTCATATGTACAAAAATTAGTTTAAGCCTTTTGAGATGTAAAGATTAAGACAAGGAGAGTGAACCTAATCTGACCTTCCCAGATAGCTTCACAATCACCAATATGAACACTAACTGTATTGCCTTCTATATGATTGGAGTTGCTGGGACAGGTACATCTATAACCCTCTATAAATGCCCCTAAGTACCATTTAGTGAGTTATTGAGTCCAGTTCCATGCTCTCCACTCTTCCTGTTCCACGTTGCTTCATATTGTGCATATGTACCGCCCCATAGCACGCCTCCACACTTCCATCCAATTGCTTCTCCACTAATATCTAGAAAGTCAGAACACTCAAGCTTGTAAAGACGGTGCATTAATAAGAAGAGTAGGCTCCAAGCAAGGGCCCTGGGAGCTCTAACATGAGCTAACTGCATAAAGAGAAGCTCTGTGCCATTTTACATCATGTAGAGATATTTGCAGCTAAATCAAAGTTTTCTTGCTCTGATCAAGAGTTCAAGTTGTAGGACAGTCAACTTCCAGTAAAAGCATAGTGTTGTATTCTAAAGAACCCTTTTTCCCTCCATCACTGGCACCTGACACCTTAGGGAAGACCAAAATCATTCAATGTTGATAAAAACCCTGGACTTATACCTAAAGATTTCCTAGTAGTGTAAGGTTCAAAGTCATAATGAAATTCCATGAATGAGAACAGAACTCTAATCACGAAGATGAAGAGGTATTAGAGATATGAAATGTCAGACTTCAATCTCATGTTTTCTTCAGGGGGGCCATAAATCCCACCGCTTCATACTTTTGTTTTGCCTGACAGCAAGGAGAACCAAGTCATAGGATAGATAGCTTGGGAGGCACTGTGGTACCTTAGAGTTTCCTTATCTATAAACTAGTGATGATTACAGTACAGGCCCCATAGGGTTGCTAGGAATATTAAATGAGATAATTATGTAAAAGTAAGCATCATACAGTAGGCACTTACTGAATCTTCACCATTATCTTTATCCTCATTATTATAAAGTAGGGGAGAGGAAAGAGAGAAAGCAAAGGGAAAATGTACTTTCAGTGAGGTTTCTCAAAAAGAATTAATTAAGCAGAAACAAAAAACGATTGTGCTGCCCCATTTTCCTAAGCACATCTAAGTAAATTAAATTTAGGAAACGAGGCAATGCAAAGATTGAGGATAAAGAACAACTTTTTTAATGCTTCAATCATTATCAAAACAGCATTAGCATTAGAGCGCTCCAACCACTGTAGCAAAGGGCCCCAGGCTCATGTGTGAGGGCAAAGGCTTCCTGCAATCAAAGACATAAAATCCAAATCGAGGCAGTAGGGACTGCTCATGGAACTGTACACATAGCTCCAAAGCGCTCTCACTGCTGAAATACCCCCTAATCAGGGCTATTGACAGAATCCTAAAGAGATTGAGAATCTAGGCCAAGATTAAGATAAGCTTACTCCAACTGCACGTGCTGGAGAAAATAGCTCACCAAGGCTACCACATCAAATTTCACATCAACAAAGTAGTAGGGCAATTTTCTCAATAACTTAAGTCTACCAGGATCTTCTGGGATGGATGTTTAGTTTTGAGCAAAAACAATTGTGCCCGTCAATCCCAATTCATGGGAATAATAAGTAGTTATGAGAAACAGGAAATAGGTGCCCAGCTCTCCTAGCAATTGTCTCGTTCTGATGCCTTGTTTGAAGCCTTCTCTTGTCAAAATGCTTGTTACAGAAAGGATTTGTGGTCAGTGCTTCTCCAAGCATAACATAAATGCCGTGAGGTCTGTGATTGTGGTTGATTTCCTCTTGTGGGCTTTGGTTTTTTTTTTTTGTTGTTGTTGTTGTTTGGTTGGTTGGTTGGTTTTTAAGTGAGGCACACTAAAAATAAAAATTTTTAAAAGATCAGAATGAAAAGAGATAAAGAGGAAGTAGGAATGATGGTAAGATTGCAAGCACAAGGAAGTCGGCATGATTTGCTGTCTCCATGCTCCATTCCTAGGGTTGTCCTTCTGCCTGTCCCTGGGATTCTAGAAATAAATGTGTATGTATGTGAGAGAGACAGAAACAGACAGAGGACATCAGTAGTAGTCAGTGTTGCCTCTGCTTTCTACTCCCTGCTCATTTGGCTACTATCCAGCATTTATACTACAGTAGCCGTATCTGGACCCCAATCCAAAACATTGTCAGGACTTATTTTTGTCCCTAGTCTCGAACTGTTGCAATCCCCTAAAAAACAATATGTAAAGTGCAAGACTGGACAGGAACAGGAATTCCAACAACAAAGATCTGCAGATGGACAGCAATACCAGCTGCTCTGAAGACTGGAATACCAGCATCATCATTCTGCCAGCCCATGTCAGCAGGCAATGGTAGAAAGGGAACACCAGGGGCCTTGGTTATTCTAGGAATGAAAGAAATCACTAATATCCCACTGTCTTTAAGTACCTCCATGCCTCCAAGACTAAGTTCCATCTGTCCACTTCAACCTAATCGTCTTGTAACATTACTTATCACCCGGCTTCCAGCCAGTATATTAACTCCAAAACCAATCTAAGAGGTACATGAATGGTGCATGTATTTTTTAAACTGGCCTGAATTATTCACTCTATCACTAAATTGTTAGTCTCAACAAATGCTTCACGGGAGCCTCACTGAATAAATAGGTTAACAAAGATTTCACGCTTTCATATTACACTTCATATAATGAACCTAACATCAATAGCCCCTGGGTCTTTTGATACAAGAAACCATTGGGAATGTATGTTTTATTAGCTAATTTGAACAACATTTTAGCTAATACTAAGGATTTCATTTTAAATACCTAAAATAAGGTATAATCGACCCACCCTCTAATTCAGAGGTTAATTCTTGTAAAGGTGTCATTAATCTGAAACTTAAGAATGTCAAGTAGTCAGAAGTGTTAGCTCTGACCCCAAGCCTATCTTTACAGGCAAGTGGCAGCTCATTCAGTAATCTTAGTTTAGAAGGAAAAGAAGCAGGTCAAGGGGATAGCTCAGCTGGTCTAATAAGGAGTTCGGGTACCCAGTACCCACAGAAAAAGTCAGGTGTAGCAGTGTGGGCCTGTAACCCCATCAGTGGGGACAGAGAATAACCAAGGAGGATTCCTAAAGCTCATTGGCCAGCAAGCCTAGCTGAATAGGTAAGGTTCACATTAAGGTGAAAGATCCTCTTTCAAAAAATAAAAGGTGGAGCGTGATAGAGGAAGACGCACATGCATTGACCTCTGGCCTCCACACATGCGCATACATGTGCACATGCCCATATTATCACGTATATACCCATCCACAGAAAACCCCCCAATACAACTTTAAAGATGGGATGGAAGAGACTCTCCATATCCACAAGTAATTTTCCTAGTTGCCAGAGGTAGCCTAATTAGGGGATAAAATCATGGACTCCAAGAACCAGGTGATCTAGATTCAAATCTTGCCTTCACCATTTATTTTAGGTAGGTAGCCTTGGCAAATCACTTAACCACCTTCTGGTCTTGCATCTTCATCTATAAGATGGAGGTAACAAAGACCTACCCATAGGTATATAGTGAGAATTAAATGATACATGTAAATTAAAATACTTAAAATCACGTGGTACTCTGTAAAGACTTCTTACCCCTCCCATCATCTCCACTTGATCTTTAATCTGAAGGAGTCTTCGCTATGCTTCAGTACTTTTCCTGTAAATTACCAAGGGTGGAATCACTTGCTGCCCATCCTTTCACAGTTCATAGAGAAGCACGGTGAGAAGGGACATTCACAAGAAGAGAGGAGAGGAAAGCACTCACACACACAAACTGGAAACTGGCTGGCCAACAAAGCCAGCTTCTTCCTCTTAAATGGAAATGTCCCCAGTGGTCAGAAGGAGCTCGTGTATGTTCCACAGATATCTGACTCACTCTGGAAGAAAACTGGCCTTGGAATTTATGAGAGTTGTTGTTGTGGTGGTGGTGGTGGTGGTTGTGAGGGTTGAAAACAACTCTTAACAGACTAACAAAGAAAATTATCATGGACTTTTTCAGCAGTGCTTTATGCCTTTTATATACAGGGAAACAAAATGCCCTTGGACAATGAGTTTTAATACTATTCGCTTTTTCAAAGATCAAAATGAAGTTCCTTTCAAAAAAAAACCTGTGTGTTTCTTATCCAGGGTCTCTCACTGGGAGGTTTTTATATCAAGTATGCATGCTGGAATTGTAATTTATAAATTATATTTAGCATTTGAAAGCCCAGTGCCCAAATAATGATGCCATTGAACAGTACATTGAAAATGATCCCCCAAACTCACCTTGGAAAACTGCGGCATTCTGAATAATTAAGAACTTGAGTTCCATACTCGCAGACTGGAGCAGTTGTTCCATGTTCAGCCGTGCTGTCAGTTGGTATTTTTCTTCCATCTTTCTTGAGCAGCATGTTGGGCCCTTGGGGAGACATACTTGCAGATCTGATCCTGAAACAAATAAGGTATTCATGTTTCAGTAAGCAGAAAATCTCTCTCTCTCTCTCTCTCTCTCTCTCTCTCTCTCACACACACACACACACACACACACACACACACACACACAAAACAGGACAAAACAACAAGTTTCGCTTTAAATACAGTAGGTCTTTATTATGTTGTTTATCTCAATTCATCCAATTGCCCTCATAGCTGATTCCTTTTAAATAACTCTCAGTTAATTGCTGAGGTCTAACTCATAAATTCTACAGAAACTAATTTATAGCAGCACCAAGTACAGGCTGTTGAACACCAACATTTAATTTCTCTTTTAAAATATCAATCTTCATTCTTCTAATTTATTTTTCCTGATTGTTATTTACGAATATGAACATAACCCAAGACAATTTTTTTTTTAAATCCCAGTTACGATTCCAAGTGAAATATGTCTGGCTAGCCTAATGTTGCTGTTCAGGAAAAAATAATCAAAACATCAATATCAAATCAACACTTTGTTACCATTTTAACTAAAGGTCTACAAGAGTCAACAAATATTTATTAGGCTGCTATTACATGCCAATCACAATGATTATAGAGTACACAAAACAATGTACATGAAACAATGGGCCCACCCTGCCCTCATGGCATTTATAATCTTGAGGAGAACAAACAACCAAATAAAGATAGAAACAAATGTCAAGTGAAGATAAATACTATATAAAATATAATACAAATATGGAAAGGAATAATGGCATACAGGAATGAAGTCCTGGTACATCTTAACACACCAACGAACCAAAACCCAGTGATTTCATTTCTATTAGGCAAAATGGAAACTAATCTATAGACAGAGCAGTTTACTGGCAGCTGTGTAAGGATGGGTGGTAGAAAAAGAGGACAAAGGGGAGGAGCACAAAGATCAGTAAGGAACTGTCTTGGAGTGATGGACACCTTCATTATTTTGATTGTGGTGTACATATCCAAACTGTCAATATGTACTTGTGAAGCCTATGTTGCTTACTATATAGCAGTTATCCCTCAAAGTACGCAAGATACAGAATGTGGTGGCAGCAAGGACCATTCTGATTTATAACTGGTACTCCATGAAGCTTGTTTTCAGAAGGGAACACTGAAGCATGATGAAGGAGGTAGGAAGAATCTGAGGACACTGTGTCCTCCACAACATGGGCAAATATTGAGGCTTAATGAGTATTGAATCCAATCTCCTTTCAATCTGCAACTCTTGTTTTTGTTTCTCTTTCTGTCTTTTTTTGTGGCAAGGGGTAACAGAGGATCGAATCCTCACCTCACACATAAGCCCATCCTTTCCTATGCAGCTCCTCATTTACTCAGGCTCTCTTCAGTAAGCATTTATGAAGCGCCTTCCATGTGGCTATGAAAATGTGCATCTGGACTCTCCTACTGTGGAGAATAATTGACTAGTAGCCCAGAGGCTGCTTTCTGATTTACCACCATGTGTGCAGAGGCCACAATCCTTAGGGGTGACTCCCAACTCGTGAATGCATATGGCAAAGATATAAGGTACTGTATATCATAGAACTTTGCTCACAGGGGACCTTAGGGTAAAGATTATCATTTTGAAAACGTTCTTAATAACTATTAGCTACAGGTTTTCTTACACAACCCTTCCTTTTCCTCACCTTCCTAGGGGGGACAGACTTGCACTGTGCTCTAATGACTTTTCATCCTCCTTCAGCAACCTCCCTCCTTTCCTTCACAATTGTTTATCCTAATAAACCTAATGAACACCCAGTCCCATGCTAGCTCAGATACTTGTCCAATTGGCATCTGCTCTTCCAATGACCCTATCTAAAATGCTATCTGTGTGCCAGGCACTGTACCACATGTTGAAGGTACAACATTGCCCCTGCCCAGAAGGACCTCATCATCTAAATGGATTAAGAGAGATACATCTCTCGTCCTAGCAAATAAACGTAATAAATCAACATCAGTAGGATGATAAAATATATATGTGGACCATAACTTCTGCCCAAGTCCATAAGATCCTAGGGAAAGTAAGGTTCAATAAATCTTAGTGACATTAGAAAGCGTCATCGGATATTTTAGGGACCTTTTTTAAAGTTCTGAAATTTAATAAAGGCAGGGAGACTAGTTAGCCCTAAGTTACCAGAAATTGTCATTTTAGCATCATGTTGTTTCAGAGTAATTGTAGTTGATTGTGGCCTTAATGCATGTTTTCTTAATGTGGCCTAAGTTTTCTTAATTTAAGAATGAAATTCATCATCCTGTGTCTCTCATGCCATCATTGTTGAATCCAAGGTTTTGACTGTAAGATCTTCACTTCCCTTTACCCAAAGGAACAGCTAACAAATGCATTAAAGGAGAGATCAGATAATATGTATCAGCAAACCTAATCCAGCACCATAATTTATATTACTGGAAGGAAAGATGATATTTAATGGCAAAATACAAGTTGGAATCTGAAGACATGGAGTTCAGATTTATCTCCTATAAACGTCAATCTCATACACAAGCCTTAAACCAACTTTAAATAAAGTCTACGCTTAAAGGTTTTATGATTATAGTCACAGACACACACAAAAAGAAATCAGGGCTAGTTCTTTCTACATGAAATTACAAAATACTAAGCTATTCTAGGAGTGGAAACTGATGCAGTCTGCTGGACCAAGAAGGGAAAGAGCCCCCTTGGGGAAGAGTGGCTAATCTAAATTTAAACAATGTTGGTTGGGACACACACATAGATGTATGTGTGGGAGAATAGAACTCTATTTAGTAAACCTTTCTATATATCAAGTCTCTGATTATTTAACAAGGTTTGATTTACTTCCTTGGGAAAGCAATGCCTATATCATGTGTGTTTAAACTCTCTGTACTTACATAAGTTCATAAAATTAATTGGCATAGACAAAGAAAGCCCTGTATTTTTCTAAATTTGCCTTAGGGATCATTTCCAGTTTTGCAGAATGACTGAGCTGTTTCTACAAGGTGACTGGCTATTGGTACTGCAACCATTTCCACTAGCACTGGTTATGGGAGGGATAAAATAATAGGGTTGAATTTTTGCTTTTATGAAGTGCTGTGTTCCTAAGATCTTATAAGGTAATGAAATGTTGTTCAATGTACCTGCAGAAGTTCAAGAATGATTCTAAGCTATGGTGACCCCAGTTTTATTTGCTATTGATATGCTCATCCATACGGTTACTTAGGATGGCAACACTGTAACCATTGGCCAAGTCTTGGAAACGTTATCATCTCATCCAGTTAGCTAAAACCATTTAAAAGGAATAAAACCTCAAATGCAAACTTTTCAGGAACAATACCAAATGTCATGAAGATGTAAGTATATTTAGATCCAAATGTAAATGTGGATATATAGCAATATTTCTATTCTGTTTCAATTATTACTGACTGGTAAATCAATAAACCAGAACAATTGATCTTAGGGACCAAGAGTTTGCTATAGAATCAAGGAAATAAAAACAATCATAAACAATAAGAATTCAGGATTTCCCATCAAAGGGAATACATATCTAATGGAAAAAAATAACTTGTTGTAAATAAATTTTCTATAATCCATAGACAAAGTTCAAAAAACTCTCATGACAAATTCAACATAGGAGCACTACTCATGCCTAAATGAACTAACAGTAATGAAATTTAACCACTTCAATGCTGTGAGGATTTGCAGGAAAGGAATAAAACAAAAAAGAATAGAGAAAAAATTAGAGGGAATCTCATCAACTAAATAAAAAATTATTCTAAGAATTGATTCCTAAATGGGATGAATACCAAGTAAATCCTAGGGCAAATGGTTAGAGAGGTACACTGAGAGAGAACTCTACGCACTTGTAATGGCAAAAGCCAAAAGATGAATTGAAGAAATAAGATGCCACCAAAAAGAGACATATTATAGACACTGCTTTGGTGGTTAACAGTACTAGCTGACCTTCCAGAAGCCCCAGGTTCAATTGCCAGCACCCACAAGGTGGCTCACAACAGTCTGATAACTCCAATTTCAAAGAATCCATTGCCCTCTTCTGGCTGACATGGGTACTACATGCATGTGGACAAGACATAACCAAGCAAAATACCCACACATGTAAAATAATTTTTAAAACAAAGAACAAAAGACTTAATAAATAGGGAAGCATTCTTTAAGAACATGAGGAACAGAATGTTAAAGGGAAACATTCCTGTTTAATAGACAGAAAATTAACTTTGGGCTAAACTTTCAAAGGATACTCACATACCTTTAATGTAAAGAATGAAATTCACCTGGGAATGGAAAGTGCGACAAACAATACATCCTAGCATGGCCATAAGTAGAAGACTGCACTGTTCAAGTCAGAGGAGGTCAATTTGAGGAGACTTAATAACTTTCATTGTCAAATGCTAAAGAATAATAACTAAAGTCTTTACCAGGTTACTAACCTCCATTTATTTATTTTGAAGAATGAAAAAAATACCTTCATACTATAATTCTACTCTTCTACATTATAATTTCTTAAAGAGCAGAGAGGAATTCTCATCTCCTTTGGAATGTCTCAGTGATTTCATTCAACTGATGTGCATACCATTGAATTAATGAGAGTTGTAAACTGAGAAGACTAACAAGAACTATGTGTCTGCCTATATTTAAAAATCAGGGTAGTGGAGATGTCTCTGGTGATTTTAGGTCTGTATAGTTACATAACTTTTTTTTTTTTTTTTTTTGGTTTTTCGAGACAGGGTTTCTCTGTATAGCCCGGGCTGTCCTGGAACTCACTCTGTAGACCAGGCTGGCCTCGAACTCAGAAATCCGCCTGCCTCTGCCTCCCGAGTGCTGGGATTAAAGGCGTGCGCCACCACCGCCCGGCCTAGTTACATAACTTTGATCTTGGAAAGATACCATGAAAGCAGTTTCCAAGCATCTTGACTATCCACAACTACATGTTTCATTTGAAGGAACTATGCAGCATATATTTTTAATTATTTTTACCTTAAGTCTTTCTTGCACGTGGAATCCAGCTCTGGGTCTGACAACTGAAAAGGGCTATCTGAAGCATAGCAGCTTTATCTCTTGGGGAGTTATACTCATGTATCTTCAATTTGGGCACCTTTTCCTGGCACTCCTTTCCCAGAAGCTAACCACAGATATCCCTGTGGAAGCTCTCTTTAGATCTGTACATTTACGTTCACATCTCATGATGTCTCCAAACATGGGTACCTGTGGCTCAACCTTCCTGACAGCCATCCCATGCTCTTCCCATTGGGCCCAATTCTTGCTTTCTGTTGCCTCCATGTAAAGACCTGACATTTTCAGGTGCCCCCAATCTTCCTTAGCCAACCCCACCAGGGCTGTGAAGTAGCGAAAAACTCTACTCCTTTTCCATAATTAACAGCATAGAGTTGACAGTGTGTATGACTCTCTGTGTATGTGAATATGTCAGTCCTATTGGGTTTTATTCCAAGACAGGAAGCAAGCATTACTAAAAGCAGTAATAGCAGGAATAAGCAAAGGCACTTTTTGTCCCATGGGTCAAAATGCTTAGAGTCCAGTCCTTGCCATTTGCCAGCTTGCAAGCATGAGCAGCTTACTTGACCTTTATTTGCTTTTTTACCCTTATCTGTAAAATGGGATTACCCACACTCTTTGCTTCATAGATTAAATAATTATCTTAGCTTTCTTCTTACAGAATAAACCTCCAATAAGTGTGAATTCAAATTAAACAAATTTTTAAAAAAAGCCTAAATTCATGTGGAGACCAGACTTTCACACCCCAAAATAACTAGAGAACAGTTAAATTGGTCCATGGATATGTGACAAAATATGAAGTATATTTTTTGAAGTGATGAAAATAATCGATAGTTTAATTGAAACAGTGGTTAGAAGACTTTATACATGTTAATCAAAAGTCATGACTTACTGTTTACAAAGTATATATCAATAGTATCGGTTTAAAACATGTAGTATGGCAATATTGTCTAGATAAGAAAGTACTCATCAGACACCCTGATGGGGGATCAAAGGAAACTTCCAAGAGGATGTGGGGCTTCAGTTAGAACATAGAGGATGGAAAGCATTTATTTGGAGAGGTGCTAGGAGCGTAGATGGGCCAACTTGGCCAGAGACAGGCTGCAATCTAAGCTATAGCTAATCAGGTAAGAAAGGCCCAAATTTGAAGGGCCTTGAAAGCAGGCCAAGACCTATGGGCCTAACCCTAGGGCAAACAATGGATGATTACTGGTTTTCAAGAAAGAAGCATAATATGACAGAGAGTACTGTCTAGGAAGATTAGTCACATAGCCTGAAATTGGGAAATGGACAGAGTAAGCCCTCAAGGTCACTTCAAGTCCTCCTTTTATTGTGTTCTATATGTCGTTTATTTTACAAGACTACAATTTTAACTAATGACAATAAATTGTCAAAATCCTATTGAATAGCACACAAAAAAACAAAACAGAAAAAATAGTCATGTAGACCTTGATCCCTATGCTTCTCTAAGAGCAGATACAGCATACTCAAACAGCAACAGAAACAAAAAATCGTCAGGCCTCAGTAACAATGAAAATTGAAATCTTTTCCATATATATGTGAGTATGTATGATAATTTGACACATTTCATTGTCAAGGTCTGCTTTATGAACAGTGGTTTTTTTCCTAACAAAGGAACACTGTGCTGAAAATAAAAAAGCAATATTATCATGAAGTAATATTGGACAAAAGAATTTAATGATATAAAAACATGGTTACTTCATGACTTGTAGGAAAACTAACACATGTTTATTAAAATTATATATAAAATGTATCAGGCATTTTAAAAGGGAGTTTTTAACAAAGGACAAGTCAATTTGCCATCCAAAAATATTAACTAATTTCCTTAGCATATAATAGTGACTTGCTATTAGAATGGCACCTTTCCCCCTAATTAATCATTATCTAAATCAAATCTTACATGCTCATTAATTTCTCACTAATCAAGCTAGGAATACAGATGAAAGAAATGGCTGCATTTGAAACCATTGGGGAAAGTGATCATTGCTGATAAAGAAATGATCTTAGGGAATCCAGCAGACGGTTATTTAGCCTGAAAGAACACGACCTTGTAGAGGGTGCACCTGGATATCAAGAGCTCAGACTTTAAATCAAAGACTATGCCTGGGGCTGCCATAGACTCAGCTTCTGTAAAAGGCAGGGCAAAATGTCGCTACTACATTGGAGTACTGGAAGTTTAAAGCAACCCTAGAGATAAGCCATTCTCTAGGCTTGAGAATTAGAGGATGAATTACTTTATCTGTACTGCCAACTGCCAACTAACTGCCTATCATTTCATGCACAGGAAATGTTAAATCCCTAGATATCTCTCTCTCTTTCACTCTCTCTCTCTCTCTCTCTCTCTCTCTCTCTCTCTCTCTCTCTCTCTTTCTCTCTTTCTCTCTCTCTCTTCCTAGAGTTCATAGACTATTCTAAGGATTCCTAATTAGACCTCTGATCACTCTAGATATCTTAGTTCATCTTCATCTGCTATAGCCAAATTTGTGACAGTCAACTAATCCTACTTTAGAATTTCACTATCTGTATATATAGCTCTGTGTGTGTGTGTGTGTGTGTGTGTGTGTGTGTGTGTGTGCAGGAGTGCAGTGCCCACAGTGGCCAGAAGAGGGTGTCAGATCCCTTAGACTTGGAGTAATCAGTCAGCTATCAGGCATCAGACATGTTCTGGGAACTGAACTCTGGTCCTACACAACATCAGTTTGTGCTCTCAAGGCTGAGTTCCTGCTCCTGCTTTTTAAATGTCCATGACTCTCCCCTTCCTGTTGCTACCTCATCACCTCACCCCTTTTCACTTTGAAGATGATACAACCTCCAAAGTGGACTTCCTGTGCCTATATCTTTCTTCACCTAATTGGTCAGAGACATTTCTCCAGTCCATTTCTGGTCAAGTCATTCTATTTCTTTCAAATTCTCCAAGAAAATGGAGCAAGGATATGGGGGATTTCAAAGTAGATAGAATGTTCGACACTTAAAGGAACCCAGCAAGACTAGAATGGAAAGGAGAGGTAAGGCAGAGCCATGTGAGCCCTATTGCACCATCACCCCTAGTTGTCTTTGGATTGGAGTCCTGTGGTAGCGAATGTTCTTGTGAGCAGAAAAAGACAGACTCCAGGAGCTGGAGAGATGGCTCAGCAGTTAAAAGCATTCACTACCCTTCTAGGGGTCCTGAGTTCAATTCCCAGCAACCACATGGTGGCTCACAACCATCTGTAATGGGATCCAATGCCCTGTAATGGTGCGTCTGAAGACAGCAACAATGTACTTACATATATAAAATAAATAAATCTTTAAAAAAAAAGACTCCAAAAGTTTTAGACCTTTGAATTATCATGACACACTCCATCTTTTATTGATACTTCTCACATTCTAACTCGACTCACTGTTATATTTATCTGCCTTCTCTGGACTTAAGTTCATTGAGGGAAAGACCTTTCACTGACTCATCTTTTTATCTCAAGGGACTGATTGTGGTTTGGGCCTGAGGCCCTTCCCATGCACTTGGAGGTAATGCCAGAATGTCAGGAGACTTCTGTTGAAAAGAAATAGTCAGATTCATTGATAACACTAGGATAAATATTACAACAGTAGAAGGACACACACACACACACACACACACACACACACACACACACACACATCCATGGTAGCAAACCCCTTAACATGATGAAAATTGAATTGGAGAACGAAGCTAGAGTTGGACTGAAGAACAATGGCAGTCACTGTGCAGTTGTATGCACTATATTCTTTCAGTTTAGATTTCTTCCAGAGGGACTAAGCTAAGGTAATTTCACTGTCTCCCCTAGTGACTCCCTAATTGCTATGCTACACAGATAAGTAGCTGAGATCCTGTCTTTCAAAAGATGGATAATTTTTTTCTTTTAATTTTTGAGATGCAATCTTCAAACACATGAACCAGAGTGATAGCAGAGAATTTCAATATCCTAGTCTAAACCTAAGGGCTCAGTTCTTCCTTCTCTATGAAATCACAATGAGATCACACCATTGGGGAGAGGATTCTTTTACATCAAGGATCAAGTGTTATCATCTGCTCTGTCGCAAAATCAGCTGTGAGTTAGGCAAGTTGCCTTTCCAAATCTGGGCCTGATTTTACTGTAAGGGTCTGGCCTTGAGAGCTGAGGTTTTGCAAGCACAGGATAGTCAGTGTTCACTGATGGGGTCATGAGATGGGGTCCTGAGAGGACACAAAAGAAGAAGCAGACTATATTCTCCTCTATTCGAAAAGCTTTGCCAATAAGCATGTGGATATGGAAATACAGCAATACCAACAAGTTGGGCTCCGCAGCACTACAGTCCACAAAGTAACAGCATGCCCTTCTGTAGGTCTATATTTCCATAAGCCATCTCTTAGTAGTCAGCTTCCTTATAGAATAGCATGCAGTGTCAAAGAGAAAGACTCGGAAAGCAAGCAGACAAGGCTATAACACAACAGCCATTGGCCACTAAACAGCCTCCCATGGAACCTTGAGCAGATCACTTCATCTCTAAACCCCAGATTCTTTACCTTTTCAAAAAGGTAATCAACAGCTACATCTCAACGTACTTGCAAGGACTAAATTAAACTCTTCTTTAAGATTTCCAAAATGAATGTCTCCATGCATGCTCTGCTTCCTCTTTTTGCTCACATTCATTGGCTTTTACCCGCTCTGCTTCAGCTATTAAAGTTTTACCTACCAATTCTCCCTCATGTACCTCTTTCATAAAATTCTTCCCTTCCTTCGGAATAAACCCTAGGAGGTATGATATCTCTGATTTGTTTCAATACACTTTGTGCCTATCTGATAGTATATTTTGCAAGCTAAGCTCTGTGGTCATTGATGTTCTTGTCTTATTCCTGCTATGAGCTGTATGAGTCCATGGGCCAGAACTGTATCTTGACTATGTTTGCATTTCTTGTCATGGTCTAGAGCAGTGGTTCTCAATCTTCCAAATGATGTGACCCGTTAATAACAGTTCTTTATGTTATAGTGACCACCAACCATGAAATTATTTTTGTTGCTACTTCATAACTGTAATTTTGCTACTGTTAAGAATCATAATGTAAATATTTTTGGAGACAGAAGTTTGCCAAAGGGGTTGTGACTCACACAGGTTGTGAAGCAATGGAATGGACCCTGGTCTACGGTATGCTCAAATACTGACTATTGAACTTGTGAAAACTCAACGATGAGACTCCTGTCTCTTGAGGCTTTCAAACAGGATTTGAATAGCCATATCAGAGATCACTAAAGCAACTCAGTAGGTGACATTCTTGTGATCTCGCTATACTTACAACCAAGGCCATTCTCTTACTTACTAGTCACATTACACGCCTAAGTTTTCTCCATCAGAAAAGAAATAGATGTTCCATAGCCAGGAATGTTCAAACAGGTCCCTTTGTCATAAGCAAGTATGAAATCGCTTCTACAGAGAAGGTCTCATCTGCACAAACCATATTAACCACTGTGTATGCAGGCCAGATCTGTATTTTGAGCCTGTACCTAAAAAGGCAGTCTTTTGTTTCACAGATGTTTCTGGCTTACAAATCTCCCTGTTGCTAGTATTGAAGCAAATCACAAAGACGAGGTGGGAGCTGCAGCACGCCAAAAGTGCACCATCACCTTGATCCCGCAGATCCTGTGAAAAGGCTTTTCAGGTTGGTAATAAGCAGTAATTGCTTTCCTGTGGCTAAAGTGTTTAGGAAAGAAAATAGACTTTTCAAGGAAAAAAAATCCGAAGTTATAAGACAAAAATCTATGCCAAATAACATGGTAGCCTATTGTGTTTGAAAACTCTTTTCTTTTGATCCAAAATGACTTTTTGACTCCCCATGTCCTCAGTTTAATCATGTGAAAAAAATGGGTTAACAGCAGGTACTATGTACATCCCTCTTGGGAAAACCCTGACATCTGACAACCTACTTTAAGCATTCCTTGAACAAATTCCCTTTGTGTATCAGGGCCCTGAAAGATGTTGTGATTCAAGACAGCCCAGAAAGCTCACATCTACAGATTGTTGAGTGCTATCTCCTAAAAAGATATGTCTATGCTCAGCTCCTGGAACTTGTCATTGTGACCTTATTTGGAAAAACTGGGGGGGGGGTGTCTTCTAAGATATAATTAAGAATCTGGAGATGAGGTTATTCTGGATTATCTTAGTGGAGTCTAAATCCAATGACAGGTGTCTATGTAAAAAGACACATGGCAAGAGTAGGACATGTAAAGAAGGAGGCAGAGGTGGGAGGGATATAGCCACAGAAAAGAAGCCACCAGAAGCTTAAAGAGGCAAGGAAATACTCCTTCCCCAGAGTCTTTGGAAAGGCAGTGCTTCGTGCTAGCCTTCCTTTGGATTGCTGATCTCCAGAACTGTCATGGGTGGGGGAACACAGCCCATTGTTTGCAGCCACCAAATTGGAGGAAACATGTTGTGGCAGTCCTAGGAAACATCTCCCCTTCTACCTCGTCTAAAAGCATCAGCCTAATGTTGTCTAGATGTTTCATCCTGAGGATGCTCTGCCACTTATTTCATCGAGTGCTGTCTTGACATGCAATACTCCTGAATATGACCTTCCTGCTTGAAGACAAAGGGTTTATTTAAGAACCTTCCTCCAGCAAAGAAAAGGAGGTAGGGAGATGGAGTATATAAGGGACAGGGAAGGGGATGTATCAAACAACAACAACAACAACAAAAAGTAAAGATCAAGTTGATCAAAAGATGAACATGGAACAGGAAGCCAAATCAAATTCTATTTAAGGTTAGCCTTAAGATAAATAATACTTAAATAACACAAATTGTCTTTTAACTTCAATACTTACATAATATAAGGATTTAGAAGCCCTGCAGAAGTGAAATAGTAAAAACAACAATACTGCCTCAGTTGTTGGCCCATATTTCAGAAAGTCCAATAGGAGGCTGTTTGGGACCAATCCAGATGCCTCCTTCTCAGTGCTCAAAGGCATTTGTTATCTAGTGCTTAACAAATTAGGCTTGTTTTGGAAATAGGGAAAAAAATCTCTTTCAAGAGATTAGCAATTAAATAATCAGAAAGGAAGCTGGGCAGTAATGAAAGCTGCCCATGAGTCTGGACCTGAGCCCAACACTGAGTTTGGATTTTTCTTCACATTCCCCCTGCCCTACCCCTTAGCATTTCTGGAGATGCTATTTAACCAGCTCGCTGGCAAATCTTTCCGATGCCCAATTGTCCTTACCGTGAAGATGCTTTTCCCAGCTCTAATGGCTAACCTACATTTCAGTTTCAAGCCATTGCACCTTGTAATTACATTCTCAGCCACTGTAAATAATCTGCGGCCTCTATTATATCGTTCCTCTTTCCCTAGGATAGAGATTGTGGGAAAGGGAGTTGGTTGTCTTGTTAGTGCAGCATGCACACTGCATCTAAGCAGACAGCAACTAAAAGAAAACCAAATGCTCTCTCTAACCCTATTCCAGAAACGCTGCTATCAATCATTTCATTTTTCTCATTTTTCAGCTTATCTGAATGACTGGATGTGCTCCAATGCTGTGGTGTTTATGCCGTCTTGGGGACTAGGTGAGTAAATGCTCCAGTAATGTTATCAGTCTTCACCATAGTGTTGTGTTAGAACTTGAGAATCTAAAGGGCCAGAATGGACATCGTTTCTACCTCCTCACACTCACCCATGAAATAGGGATCAAAATTTTCACTAATTGGTTGCCCTCGGGCATTGGACTGAAGTCCAAACCTGGTTGGTGATATCCTCTTTCTATGGAAGAGATTTAATAGAAAAGAAAGTGCTGGAGAAGGGAGTTGACAAGGAAAACATTGCAGACAGACTACAAGAAGATTGGAGACAGGGTTTTGGTAGGCTGAGGTTTAAAGCCAAAGAATATGGTTTCAAGCACACAGACACAAAGACACACACACACACAGAGGGGGGGGGGAGAGAGAGAGAACTGAATTCATTTTTCCTGAACCAAATGTTTTTCTAAAACTGAGGAAACTATAAAAGTCTTTTCTTTTTTTCTTTGTTGCTTTCTTTAGAAACTATGAAAACAAGATAAATTATCCAAACAGGGGACCTGAGGCTTTCCCCTTTCATTGCCATTATTTTACTGAAAAACTAAAAAAAAAAAAAAAATCTCAATGGGAAGTTGAATCTCTTATCAAACTGTGGGTGAGTCAGATACAGAACTCTTGGGAGTCCAGATCTAGTCGAATGCACTTGTCTGGACCCATGGTCTCCCTGCAGATCACCACTCTTAGGACGTGCCTCCAGCTCTTGGGACACAGTGAGTGATCTGGCTCAAGAATATCTGCCTCATTTAATTTTAGCCTTTCTTGCAATGAAATTGAAAATAAAGGAGAAATAGTGACATGGAAAAGATGGGGATTATTCCCCTCCCCCAACCATGCATATCTAAGGAGTGGTGGTTTCAAGATAGCTAATGCTACAGTGGGCTAAGACACAGATGTAAAGAGGTTGGCACAAGCACCTACGGAGTTCAATTAGAAGAACCACTTTCACTAAGCAGGAAAGAGATGCCTAAGGCCCCAGACTACAAGAGTATATTCAGAAGGCAACATTCCAACCAGTTCAAGCCACTGGTCTTTTTATGCACACCTCCTTCCCTTCAACAGGTATCAAGAGCTTCATCTTTCTGTGCATCTCCTTTCCCTGTCAAAAGCAGGGAACGTAGATTATTTGACAGTGACTCCTTAGCATCTCATACATACTCAATTTTCAAAACGAGTTACCTAAAAATGCTCAACCTATCATGTCAATAAAGGAAGGGATGGGATTCTGGAGTGAAAAAGAACTGTGTGCCTACTTGATCAAAGACAAGTAACTAAACCTCTCTAAGCCTTGGTTTCCTCATCTGTGAAATGGAGGGAAAAGATGTACCACCTGGTAGTGCTGTTGTGAGGATTAAGTGAGATATTGCCCATAAAAGGCTTAGCACAGTGCCTGGCTCAATAAATGTTAACGATTATTAGCACCACCCCCACCACAGGTGCCCAATAAAAACTTACTGAATTGAAGTCACACCAGTTGGAATGACTAGCAGATGTGAGAGAGACCTGGGTCTTTTCTTTTCTTTCTTTCTGTTTTTTTTTTTTTAAAGTTTTCCCCACCTAGCTATGCACCAGATGACTTTTGAGGTATTTTAGGGAGGTGGCTGGTTTGGGAGCTTCGGTATTTTATTTTATCTTACTTTATTTTATTTTATTTTATTTACGTGTGTGTGTGTGTGTGTGTGTGTGTGTGTGTGTGTAAAGGACAAAATAGGGAAACTTAGGTTACACTTCAGTTATCAATCTTTTTTTTTTCTCACTCAAAGCAGAAACCCAAATCTGGCAAAGTCAGGCATATGATTTTCCAAGAAATATGACAAGGCTATTAAAAACTCTAAATGAAAGTTGTGTAATGAGCATGAATCTGAATTCATTTAAATTTCCTCTAGACCTAGTATTTCCAGCAGGATTCTTAGATGTTTTTTAAAGTGTGCTTTTGCAGTGTGAGGAAACCAAACCCTAAAAGATATCAGAATTTCCTCCAGTGTGGGGGTAGTAGACAACATGCAATTGTAATGAAAATTAACCCCTGAAAATGCACTAGATTTTATTACCAAATGGATGCCTGAGGAGATTACTAGATTTTTAGGCTCTTTTCTATAAAGAGAGCAACCTGCATGCCTGAAATAATTAAGAAGAAGAGACTCAATTATCTAGTAAACTGAGATTTCAAACCACCCTGCTTACCTAAGTGAGAAAAGCTGCTTAGACTAAAACGTCATTACTTCTATTTAGACAAGCCTTAGCAAAGATATACAAGGAGCTAAAGAATGGGACCCACATTCTTCTCTAAGCCACAACAATGCCTGTTTATGTAAATAGGATTTTCAATAACACAATGGAATCTAAAAAAAAAATGTTTTCATTATTGTCTCTGAAAAAAAATGCAAACACAGAAGATGAAAGTCAGGGGGCTTTCACTATGATGTGTAGTGAATATCCTAAAATATTTATTCTGTGTGAGTCTGACCCTGGATTCCAAGCAGATCTCAGAAACAGGCACTTTCTCTCCTTTTTCACAAGTCAGTACAATATGAGGAGGCACAAAGACTTCTCTGATTTCATGGCAAGTTGACTTCACAGCCATTCAAAAATCCAGTTCAGAACGAAACAAAGGCAGTAAGTAGTAGGTGTCTACTTGCCTTTCTCTGGCAGCCCCTTTTAAAATCTGAGCCAAAATTATAAATATTCTTACCTTCATCATCATCACCATCTGACAATCAAAAACTCCCACATGACCATAACAACCTCCAGGCACACACTGAAAGCTCATTAAAGAATATAGGAAGGCTATTTATAGAAGAACTAAACAAAGAAAGAAGGAACTATTAGGAAACTTAATTAGACTGTTCATGGTTTTGGCAACTATTACTATTTGTTTGAACTCAAGTGTCTGCCTGCTTTACTTGACAGGTATTGATGACTAGAGAGATACGAATTTCTGAGGTTTTTAAACTGACCTTGTAGTTTTTCAGTTCAAGAACTCAAGTTTTGACCTAAACTCTGTACATCAGCCTTGCTGTTTCTCTTGCTCATTAGGTCAAGAGCTGCTGTTAAGCAAAGGGCTGGGGAGGGGCGTGTGCAGTGGCCCAGAGGAATGTGCTGGAGTCCACATATAAAGCCAGCCCTGATTTGGGGTTAAGAATTTAACCTTAAAAGGCTGACAAGTCATAAATTTGCCTGAGGTTCATATATATGTGTGACTTTCACAGTTTATATTTCCTAGCCAGGACCCAGAGTCAAAACATGGTCCCTGATTAATGAACGGTACTAATTGTTCTTCCTGACTTGAGAACATTAGTCTTTACCCATAATATTTTCTTTAAAAACACAACCTCATACCTCAAACCTTCTGGCTTAGGGGAATTTAGGGAACCGGTTAGGGAAAAAAATAGGACAAGAGACTAATGTTATTTGTGACATGGCCATGACGCTACCATTTTGATAGTCCTGATTGACAGGAAAGCTTGCATTCCACTGTGTCCATCAAGCGAAGGGCAAATGAATGTCCTCCAAATCTAAACATCTGAGTTAAAGCAACTGTTGTTGACTCTACAAACACACACACACACACACACACACAGAGAGAGAGAGAGAGAGAGAGAGAGAGAGAGAGAGAGAGAGAGAGAGAGAGAGAGAGAGAGAGAGAGAGAGACTAGCTGCAAGCTATGAGGAGGGGGACAGGAGAAAGATTAAAATATCTTCAATCACATTTTGTCTAACTTATCTTATTAAATATTTATACATACAGTGCATCACCTCATAACCTTGCCAAGCTTGGAAGAGATAATAGATACAAGACACACAAAAGATCCCCATAAGTATAAAGACAAAGAAACAGTATCAAAGATCAGTCCACTTGGAACACAATCTCAAACCTGAAGTCAGGGTTGAGACTAGAACAATGGAACCCCACAAGTGAAACAGGGTCCCTGAAATGTGATAAGGTCATCAGGGAGAAGCAGGCTGTAATTTGGTTAACCTACAAGGTAGGTGTTAGTTCTAACAGATGTTAGCAGGATTTCAAAGGGGCTCCCTTATCTTTAGAAAAAATGAAAAGGCACTGGGGGAAGGGGCAAGGTTCTTAACCAGTGAGCCATCTCTCCAGCCCTGAAAGAGAGGCAGTCCTAGGAACAAAAATGCAAACCACCTTCACTGAGAATTATGATAAAGTGAGAGATAATGTCAACTATACAATAATTCATGAGCTACTTGTCAAATATAAGTAACCTTGTTCTGTCTACACAAAAAACATTTTAAATACTCATGATTCTTCGAAAGAGGGACATTTTAGAGCTCTTCACTTCCAAACTAAATAAAGAACAGAATTTCATAATATCCCAAGAAAAGTAAGTAACCAGGTACTCAGACCAAATATGTGGCAGAATCACTGGGCACAGGCAAATGAGGAAGAGGCAGAGGACAAGAGAGGGAGAGAGAAGGGAGAAAAATCAGGAGCTACAGGAAAAGGAAATACAATTTAAAACCAAAACACAGAGGAAAATACAAAACATGACATTCATCTATTTTTTTTTTTAGAAAAACAAGATACACAAAACCACTCAATAAATATAGCAAACCATAAAACACCTTCTGTTTTAAATTGTAAGCAGGTGATGGAGTATGTGAGGATGGAAGGGAAACAGAGGAAGGGAGACAGATGAAGGAGGGCCCTTGTGATCTGGAGGTGTGTAAAGTCCCTTGTCTCCCTTAGCCATGGGGTGTTAGCTAAGTAACTTGGGCTGTCTATTAGCACTGATCTATGAAGTGTTGGTGAGATTTTCAGGAATTTTACCCCTGAGTGACAGTTGGTAGTCAGTGCTATTAGGACCAAACTTGAAAATAAAACTGGATGAGGGTTGAAGGAAGACTCTAAATGACTGGATTCCAGCGTCTGTCACCTTCAGGTTTTGTGAATGAGGCAAACATACTTCCTCAAAGAACAAAGAAACACCAATCTGGCGGCTTTTGAAGCCCTCCCCCCCCCAAAAAAAAACCCTTTAGGTAATGTTATTAAATTGACCCACAGCACTGAAATCTCAAAGTCAAGAAATGACTTAGATTTCAGAAATTAACATTTGTAGAAAACCTTCAGAATACAGTGGGGAAAATAAACCTTTATTGCAGAAATAAACTTTGATGCTTGAAAACAAAGCATAAAATCTGTTTCTGAAAAGAGAAGGATCTGTTGGAAACACTGAGTACAGTTCTTCCATGGCTCTTTGAAACCTTTCAAGTTGTACAGTGACATATGGGAATGACCAGAAAAGATAGATCCCAGAAAGCCAGCAAAAGAAAAAAGCCAGAAACCATTCAGCAATTCTATCCCCCTAGAGTAGAAGCAAAATCATGACTGGAGATATTTGCTCCAGGCTATAGCATTGAATTGGGGGAAGGCCTAGACTAACTTTTACCACAAAGGAGGTGTTCCCCAAACTAGTGACAGTTATTAGCTACTCAGAGATGCTCCTGGATGCTCAGCTCTCCCCACTTCTCTCTATGGCTAGTTCATCATCTCATCCTCATTTTTCCTTCAGCCTTCCTTCCTCCTTCTCTTCTCATTCCCTCTCCTCCAATCAGTCATCCCTATCCCTCTCTCCTTCCTCCGCTCTTCTTTTCCCACTCCCCCACGCATACCTTATATATAGATCCCCAAGGCCACTTCATTGAATGAATGGGCAAAGCACAGATATGAAAAATGACAAGGAAGTTAATTTATGTTTAAGATGTTAATTTATTTTTAACAAGTAGTGTAGTTCTTACCCTCATCTAACTTGCACTTGGAGGCTTTTTTCAAACTTTTAACGCACATCCAAATCACTGGGAGACCTTGCTGAGAATGCAGATTTTGATCCAGTTATAGGATAGCATGGTACAAACAAGGAACAATTGCATCTCATGATGTGAAATCAGGGGGAGGTTCATGAAAAAATGGCACTGTACTGAGACTTTTGAGGGTAGGTAAGACTACACTGTGTAGTGATGATGGGCAAGGAATTGATAAGATTTAGCCAACAGACAACTGCAGCATCATTTCAGTAATGGTTCAGAATCCTGTTGTCTACAAATAGAGGGCATATATGGCATGGCAAAGAGATAAGAGTAAGAGACAGTATGTAGATTTGCAGGACTTGGCCAATTAATATGGGTATGAGAAATCAAAGATGATGTCAAGTTTTCAAGTCTTTGCATCAAAAAGGAAAGCCATCTCCAGAAATGTAGAAGCTCATGAAGAAGTTAGTGGAGATAGGAAACAAAAAGGATGGGGTGAGTAATTTTGGCTCTGTTTAAGGTGAAGCACTAAGGACCTTCTGATGGATACATTTAGCAGGCAATTGTGAGATTCTGAATTGGACAGCAAGGGAGACATCAGATTAAGAGGAGATGTAGAAACCATTGAAACATGATAGCGCAGTCATGGGGAATGAGTACATGAGTAAGCAAAGACAATGGAGAGGGCCCAGAGGACGCATGACACTGAGCACCCACATCTAACAAAGGATACAATGAACAGACTGGACAAGCAATGGCAAAATCAAATAAAAGACCTAGAATGTACAATATCTCAAAAGGCAAAGGAATATGACAATTCCATTCAAAGCTTTCTATGTACATTATATTATTTCCCTCACAGTCCAAAGGATAAGGATGGAGCAAAACAAATATAGATTTCAGTCCTGGTGCCACCATTCACACAAATTGTGGGAAAGTAAACCTTTCTGGCTCTCAGTTTTTCCAACTATAAAATGGACATACACTACCTCCCTTTCAGGTTGGCTTTATATATTGTGATAAATACCTAGATAGCAAGTGGTATACAGTAAGTACTGGGTAAGTGTTATTTTCTATGATAGTCCCATATGGGGGAACTGTCCAACCAACCTAAAAAGGACCCACTCCCCATCCACTAAAAACAAAGGAGTTTCAAGTATATGTTGGAAGAAAGTAAAAACTAGGCATAGTTAGGAGAACTTAGTGTTTTGTTTTTTCCAGGGACTGGAGTTCAATTCCCAGCACCCACATCGGGTGGCTCATGGTGCCTGTAATTTCAGCTCCAGACAGTCTTGATGCCCTCTTTTGGCATCTAAGGGCAAGTGCATACTTAACACATGGAGACATACACTTGGAGAAATTAATAAAATAGCAATCTTCAAAAATGAAAGTAGAGGCTGGGCAGTGGTGGCGTACTCCTTTAATCCCAGCACTTGGGAGGCAGAGGCAGGCGGATTTCTGAGTTCAAGGCCAGCCTGGTCTACAGAGTGAGTTCCAGGACAGCCAGGGCTACACAGAGAAACCCTGTCTCGAAAAAAAACAAGAAAAAAAATGAAAGTAGAAACCCTGGTGAAGGCAACACTATTAAACAACAGAGAAATTAAGGACACCTCACTTTCTCCTCACCCAGAAACAAAAATCTGAAGACACTTAAGAGCACTGCCTGCTTTTCCAGAGGTCCTGAGTTCAATTCCCAGCAACAACATGGTGGCTCACAACCATCTGTAATGGGATCTGATGCCCTCTTCTGGTGTGTCTGAAGACAGCAACAGTGTAGTCACATAAAATAAATAAATAATCCTTTTTTTAAGAAGAGAAAGAAAGAAAGAAAGAAAGAAAGAAAGAAAGAAAGAAAGAAGGAAAGAAAGGAAGGAAGGAAGGAAGGAAGAAAGAAAGGAAGGAAGGAAGCCAGCCGGGCGTTGGTGGCGCACGCCTTTAATCCCAGCACTTGGGAGGCAGAGGCAGGCGGATTTCTGAGTTCGAGGCCAGCCCGGTCTACAGAGTGAGTTCCAGGACAGCCAGGGCTGCACAGAGAAACCCTATCTCGAAAAACCAAAAAAAAAAAAAGGAAAGAACGAACAAAAGAAAGAGAGAGAGAGAGAGAGAGAGAGAGAGAGAGAGAGAGAGAGAAAGAAAGAAAGAAAGAAAGAAAGAAAGAAAGAAAGAAAGAAAGAAAGGAAGAAAGGAAGAAAGAAAGAAAGAAGGATCACCCTGTTTTACAAGTATCTCTAGACTTTGCTTAGAACCACATGTCTCAGAGGCTAGTCTGCATGGAATCTAGTCCAGATCTCCTAAAAATAGTGTAAAAGCTTTCATCTTGTAGAGTAGGAGTCCCCACTGGGGAGGAGCAGAGTGCCTCCATATTGGAATGACTGAGGTGCTTCGGCAGCACTTGCATTGTGTACACATGAAATGGCAAGGTGTGGTGATGCATACACACATGCACGAGTGCATGTGCGCGCACACACACACATCCACTATCTCTCTCTCACTCTGCCCCTCTATCCCTCTTTCCCTCTCCATGTGTATGTACATTTGGGTGTTTAGTACCTTCTAGCTAGCTTGGACTATAACAACATAGACTCATACTTTCTCTTAATCCAGAAAGTTCTTGAAAGATTTCTTCTTGTTGTTTTTTTTAAAATCACCCGATATTAACAAAATATATTTTACAACACATCCCATACAAAGGCCTGGAAAATGCCATCCGCACCCATGGAACCATTTGAGCCTATATACTGATGTGTCCCAACTATGCTTCATCTGAACTCCACACTTTTCTGGTGAGCTCCCAGGACTTTAATTAGCATCTATATACTGATAAATCCTACATATGTAGTCCCAGTCCTGATTGTTCTCTATTGTGTGATCCAAATAACAACCTGAACTACCTCACAGGTATTTTTTTTCTACCTCCATGCTAAAAGTGCTCCACAAACTCAGTCTGTTCAAAATTGAGCTCATTATTTCATCTTTTAAAATATATTCTTCTAAACTGGGCATGGTGCTGCATCTCTAGTCCCAGCTCCTCAGAGAGGCTGACACACAAGGAGATTTTGAGCCCAGGAGTTTAGAGACCGCTGGAAAATATATCTATAGCCTCTCCCACCTCATTATTATATGTGGATATATGATATATGGGTGTTAGCATGTGACACAGCCCATGGCTGGAAGCCATGCTTTGTGCATTTGCTTCTCTCCTATCTTTCTGTGGGTTCCAGGGATTAAAGCCATCAAGCCATCAAGCCATCAAGCCATCAAGCATGCCTAGCAAGTGAGAGTGAAGCCTTGTGTGTGGCAGTCAGAGGACAGCCTCAGGTACCTTTTCTTCCACCTTGGTTTAAGACAGAGTACCTTCATTGTCAACAGCTCCATATGTCAAGCTAGCTGGGAATCTTGTATTTTGCCATCAGAGCATTGGAACTGAATGTGCATACTACCGTGCTGGCTTTACATGGGTTCTGGGGATTTGAACTCAGGTCCTCATACTCTCCAGTTCTTCCTTTTGTCATGAGTCTCTCTCATGCCTCACGCAACAGCACTATTTTTTTAATTGTTTTAGAAATCTTGGAAACTGCCTTTGGAGCTCCATTCACATGCAATACTACCAATGCTAGAAGTAGTCCTCCAGAACGGGCCTGGGACATAGTATGGGCTGACTGTAGTTACTTAATGAGGATTACATCTCCACACTTGGGGAAATGATGAAACCTGATAATTAACCAGTAGGTGTGTGATATCAGGGGCAACCAGCACAGCAACAATTTGGGGCTAATGTAAGTAAAGCACATTTTCTCAGATCTTGGAATGCTGTATCCCTTAGTTCTTCCCACCGAGGGTTAGGCTCGCCCTCCATGAGACATGTCCAACCTTTTGATGTTCTGACATGTCATCATTTACAGAGTTCATGCTCAAGATTCAAATGATCAAATTATAAAAAAAAAACCTCATAACGTTTTCAGTAATTTTACAATTTTTTGTTGAGCTGCATTCATAGCTAAACTAGGCCATAGGTGTGCATGATCCACAAACAACAGGTTGGACACACCCTGCTTCTGTTGTAGCTGTAGTATTTGTGTACCTGCAGAATATACTCAGAACACATGCACATACATGCATGTTGGAACCAGGCCCATTCCTGGAACTGAGAAGCTACAGACACTCTATGAGTAGCTGTGTCGTGGAGACATGAGCTATATTAAAGCACAGCTTTCAAATCAGAAATGTAAGCTACAACTGTGTAAATCTACCCACTGTAAGACTAACATCAAATTTGAGCTGAAGCAGTATGTGTAATTAAGTATGATTATCAAACTAATAACGGATAGATATAAGTGTATATGTATGAATATATATGCATATACATATTCAAATACCATCATTTAAGTAACACCACAAGAAAATCTCTGTGTCACCTCCTCTTCAATCTTCTTAGAGCAACAGGACTCCCAGGGCCAGTGTTTCAACTCGATCATCCTTTCTTCGTTCTCTACTGCAAACCAGTTTTAGACAACCATGCACTCAGGGAAACATTCGCTAGTTACATCCCACCCCAAGCTTTCACTGGACAGTAGTCAAGTCCTTTAGAATCTCTCTTCACATGTTGGTTAACTATGTCATAAATTACAATAATAATTCTGCACAAGTCACTATACTCACCAGTCTAGAGGAGATCATGATTCAAATATGGCTCCTGCATTCAGTGAACGGTAGGTTTGCATGAGGTCATGAATTCCCTAGATACTTCAAAATCATAGATGCAAATTAAGAAGTACAGGTAAAATACTCTGGGCAACAAATGCACTGTGGTGCACTTGTCTCTCTGTATTATCCCTGAATGCATGGACTTGCAATACTCCATGTTTGCAGTCCTCTCTGTCTGTTCTATGCTAGTTAATATTCTGATATGTACCAGAATGTGAGCTTTTAATCTCCTCCCTATGTCTGTCATTCTAACTCTTCCTCTTCACCACTTTCCCCTCAGCTTCAATTATGCAAAGCCAGGTTTGTAAAGAGCAGTGGAGAGTCTCAAGATGTCATGAAACACAGTATCAATACTAAACAGGCAGTGGTGGGAGAGAGGGGACAAAACTGGAATTGAGAAAGGAACTATGCAAATTATTTTATTCTACCATATAAAATTTCTCGTCCTGCAAACATATTATGGAATAGGTCCTTTTAAATACAGCATCAATCTTAGTGGCATAAGTAAGAAATAGGAAACACTGAGGACAAACTTAGTTCTAATCAGTTTGTTTTAGGAAGGTCACCTTAATGAGTGTGCTATAAGAAAGCAGTATGTTGTACAGTACTGCGCCTCTTTAACTGATACTGGACAGCAATATTTTCATAAACCAAAACTCAACAGATCTACAGAGCAAAGAAAATACATGAATATATAGATGTGTATAACTTTACCTTTAAATTACTTAGAATTGCCTTGGAAACAAGAACAAAATACTTACCCTCTTGTAAGATTTGGCTAGGCTACTTCTTCCAGGGAATGAAGGCACAAGCAACTGAATTAAACCAACATTCTTTTTACTTACCTATAGGTAACATGATTTTTTTTTAACCTGAAAAAGTGACTCCTTTTTTAAAAACCCAGTAAAATTATATCAATACTTAAATACTAACTTTATTGAAACTGTATATTTCTAGTACATTCCAACTGCATTCATTTGGTCAGTAAATACGTACTAGTACCTATTGTTCACACTAAGTGTAGGCATAAAAATGAATACCATATAATCCCTAACCTAAAGGAGGAGATACCAGGCTTGTGATAGGAATACCTGTGAAAGTGTACCTCATGGGTACTGTAACCAGGATTTCAAGTTATTTTCAAAAGGAAGACTCCAAAGGATCAATTGAAACTTTGCCCTAAAATTCTGCCACGTGCTTCATTATGGAAAATTAAAAAAAATAATGATTTAAGCACTCTAACCTTTGTTAAGAAATGAACAACTTTCATCTTGCAGTGCATGGATGCATGCAACTGGTAGAAGTTTCTTTTATAATGGCTTTGACTTCCCTGTTTTCTCTTATCACCATTTTCACCTATATTTCATCTCCTTTTCTATCAATTATTTATCAATATAAGCCTATTAAGCACACTTCAAAGAGCTGAGTAGATTTCCTAATCTGGCATATAAATACAATTTCAGCTCCTAGAAGTAATTAACTGTTCAGACACTACCAATGCATTGACTCCATCATGAGGAAAAATACAAATTCCCTAATGTGGCTTTGTCCATCTCCACACAAAGAGAAGCCAAAATGAAAAATGTCTTTCTTCGTAATCACCTTGGGTTTATGTTTGTTGTTGGTAGTGGTGGTGGTTTTTAAATAACAAGAATTTCTGATAATTAACATTTGTATATGTAATATTTAGTTGCCCTGATTTGAAGTAAAAGAGTAAAGCTTCTTTAGTTGTATATTCAAAAAGGTCTTTTGCATGGGCCCAAGGTGTTCCAAGTGGGTGCCTTGCAGCTCACACACAGAATTTCAAAATGCATTTTTCTCTGCTGATATGGCCATTGTCACATTGCTTTCTATATTGTGTTCACTCTGCCATTATAATTCAGCAGGTTAAATTCCCAGTTACTCAATGCTGTCTGGGGAACCATGGCTTGGATTTGATTTTCTGATATTCATTTATCTTTATTTAAAGATTTATTTATCTGTTTATTTAATGTATGAGTGCTTACACACACCAGAAGAGGGCATCAGATCACATCATAGATGGTCCTGAGCCACCATGTGGTTGCTGGGAATTGAACTCATGGCCTCTGGAAAAGCAGCCAGTACTCTTAACCACTGAGCCATCTCTCCAACTCTGGTGTTCATTTCTTAATGGAGTGCTAGAGATCCTGTTTCAAGCCAGACATGATGCTATATATAGGCAAATAACTAAGGGATTTTTCTGCCTATACTTCCTGTTAGACCCTAGATTACCAAATGGATCAAACCCATTTACAAAGTCGGCTAGGGCTCAACAGATGTTGGCTCTTGGAACAGTCTCTTGAGTTGAGCCTGTACAGGAATTCTGATCCCAGGTTATAGAAAACCATGAGGTACTTCAACAGATTTGTGCATGTCTCCTAGCTTGACTTCCAAATATGGCAACACCAACATGAGCAAAAAAGTCTAGCTGACATTAAATCAAAAAGGACTTGATTTAGGAGAGGTCCTTTGATTTATGTGCTATAATTGTTGATCTTTAACTATACTAATCTGGGCATAACAATGCTGCTGACTTTAATTTGTTCTTTGGGTATTCAATATTAATAAGCCCAACCAGTTATTAAGAGTCAGCAGATAACTGAAATAAGCCTGGATCTGTCTACAGCCGAAATACGTAAAGACTACAAAGTTTATCTACATACCCTAAGAGTGTGCCATAGCATTACGCTTAAGCTTTTAAAATAAGCTTAAGAAAGTATTTGAAAGTTCATATAAAATACTTAATAATCTAGAAATTCTTCTTTGTTAATTATCAACCAAATGCAGTATGGCACTGTAGCATTGTGCTCAACACTGCTCAGAGAGCTTTCCCTTTAAGAAGCTTATAATCTAAAACATACAAATAACCATATGCAGAAAAAAAAACTAGAGATCAGAGTAAAAGGAAGCATTCACAAAAATGTACAAATTCAGCACGCCAAAACTTTTCAGTTGAGCAACATGATCCCCAGTGAAATTCTTTCCAAATGATGTATCGTGTGCACAAGTTATAAGTGATTATCTTCAATTTTCTTAGAAATGAGTAATAAGATCCTTCTTAAGACCCATGCTCTTGTATAGGCATCAAACACTAAAGTTGGCATGGTCGTTGATAGCTGCCATTTAAAGAGAAAACATATTTTCTCTCTTGTCTCATAGGAGACAAATCCAGGACTCTTCTCCCAGGTTGGTAATAAGCAGTCTTTTCCTAGGCTACAGTGAACAGCAAAACATTGCAACTCTAAAGATGGAAGCAACAGAATGCTCAAAAATATTGCATCAAAATATTGGATACAATCTACCAGCCCGTAAGAAAAAAACACATTGCAAAACTGACACCATCTGTGTCATCTAGCATCCATCAAAACCTTCTTCTGTGTCTTTTTAAGATGGAGGCTCTATTAAGAGACTTCTCCGTATCTCCCACTTCATCTCTTCTGTTCTTTTCCCTTGCCCAGGCAGCCTATTGTGACCATTTCAGCCAATTTCCTGGAGGTATTTTCTAGCCTCTTTCACCCTATTTAATCCTACAAGTTTCCTGGGAAGCTTGTTTACTTGTGTGCTCCCCCACTCTACTGCAGGCTCCTTGACAAAGGGGACTGCATCTTTCTCCTCTCTACACCCCCAGCACCTAAACCAGAGCCTGCCAAGGAGCCCCACCAATCATCCGCCATCTACATCAGAATGATGGCGCCTTCTAAATACTTCTCAGTCAGGATTTGTGCACTAAATATATTCAGAGCACATCTGAAAGAATTCTCTAAACTCCTCATAGTTAGCACACAGCAGTACAAACTTTTGAAAAGTTTTGACAAATCACCTGCTCATCCAAATGTCTAGTGCAATCTCAGAGGAGAGAAAAAAATTCTCCCATACCTCTGTTCTCATTGTCTCTCCTAACATTTGGACTGTTCGTTGTTGCAAAATAATTGGGGAACCACAGCTGGCAACACAGATATGGTTGCTAGTTCTCATAGTGCATGCTCACTCACGCACATGTGCGCGTGCACACACACACAAATGCACTCACATTTAAAAACAAGCTCTTTGTTTCAAGAATTTTCCTTTGTATTTTTTTTTCTTTCATCAATTTCAAGCAACTCCGAGTGATCATGGCTCTTGGAGGCTGCCTTTTACTCATAGGTGCATTTGGCCTTCTGGATCAGTTCTAGCACTTTCCAGGGCCCTCTCCAAGACAAGATCTCTCCATCTTAGGGGAGTTGCAATGCTACCATGGTTTGTTTGATTTTCTCATTTCCATCCGACCCCGGCAACTCCCCCCCCCCCACACAAAAATGCTGTATGGCATTCATAAAGTGAATTACACTTGATTTTTGTTTAGAGGAATTTTTTTTCAGACTTCTGTAACATTCCCTTGAGACAATTGGAAACATCATTGTCTGATTACTAGCTCACTTCCCTTGCCTAAAATTGTATCCATTCTTGATTGCGCCTGTGGGTAGGTTAAGCAAAACAAAATAAACATCTAGACTTATGAGCTCATGGGCTTTTTTTCTGAATTTCTCTAAATTAAATAAGGGCAAAAGAGCTGCACTAAAAGTCAGTTATATGGATTTCCCTGCCAAATGCTAACTCTGTGTGCCTGGTTTCCATCTATAGTGCTTTCCAAGTTACAAATCCTTTAAAAAAAAAAAAAGTGGGGTCTGAAGAGATTCGGGGATTTGTGGAACATGCTATTTAGAATGGCTATCCAGTACCTGTGAACACTCTAAAAGAAATGAAACATGTGATTGGAAGGGTTTTGGTCAGCTTTGTGGAAGTCGGAGGTAGTCCTTCAGCACCAGTGATTTATTTTTTAGTCTGGCTGATTTCAAATACCATTTAGTCTCATCCGTATTAACATAAAAAATGTACCTTATCCACGCTAACCCAATTCTGCTAATGGCCAAAGTTAGCAGTCAATCCCAAATGTGGCCCTTACGTGTGGAAACAGGACATTCTTGAGAATTTTTCCTGAGTGGGGACCGAATCTCATTTTATCTGGGACAAAGAAAGCATTAATGCAGTTAACACAGTGTAGCAGACAAACTGAACATGGCTTAAACTGTACATGTGGACGAGGGAGGGGGAGTCAAGCGGTCAGCGCGATGGTTCATAACTATCAAATAATTTGCAGCTCTCTTTCAATTTCTAACCAGTGAGCGACAGCAGCAAATTACACATTTATTCGCTTTGAAATTATGCACTTGCCATTGTATTCGGTCTGCCGTTATCATCTCTTCTCTGAAACACTGATGAGCCCTTTCTACACATGAGCATTAGGGTTTTTATCATATTTTCTATATCTACATCGTCCATGGTTACCCTACTAAAATTCAGGACAAATGGCTTTGTTTCGGGCCTGAGAATCTGACAGCTGTACTGCCACAGTACATGGGAGCTGGATGGATATCACCATATTTGAATTTGGGACTTGTTTTCCATGTCTGCATGTAAAGGTGCTGGGCTCCACTTAATTTTTTGAAATGAATTGTGCTGGGTTTATAAGAAAAAGAAAAAAAAACATTAGAAGAGTGTCTCCTCCTAGAATTTGAGAAATAATACATGAAAAAAAATCTCTATTACAAATAAGGCTCTCTAAGTATGATCATCCTTAGGCTGGAAGCACGCAAGGCAGGAAACAAGCCCTAGCCAACTCTCATAGACACAGTGTGTGGGCCTTCCCAATACTTTTATACAGATGTAGCAAAGAGGCAGGCAGCCAGAGAGCTGGGGGAAGGAGAGAACCGCAAGCTAACGCGCGTGTGTGTCTCTCTCTCCCTCTCCCTCCCTCTCTCTCTCTCTCTCTCTCTCTCTCTCTCTCTCTCTCTCTCTCTCTGTGTGTGTGTGTGTGTGTGTGTTCGCGCACGCGCGAGCGTGTGTGCACGCGTGCGTGTGTAAGGGAATTGCTAATGAGTATCTAAATGAACTTTTCTCTGTTCCCCCTTCTTGAAGCACCATTTTACTTCACTTCGCATCAGCCAAACACTACCCAACCCCAACCCTGGACTAATTCATCTTGCGGGGGCTCAGCCTGTAAGGACCAATTTTTATATTATCAACAAAAGCGTGTTCTCTAGCCTTAGCAGTCTAATTACCATGGCACTTCCAGGGGAGAGAGATTCGCCTGTTGTTTCAGCTCTGCAGAACTGATTCATAGGTTGCCCCTTACAGCTCTTGCACACGCCCACGTGGTACGTTATTAAGACTTAACAGTGGAAGAGGTAGTTCTACCCTCCCTTAGAGCGATATCCTGCAAGGCAATATTTAACATATGCGCAAGTGTATTTCAGTCGCCAAAAAAGGGTGACCAATTACCTTTGCAACTAAACAGCAGGCTCGCTAGCCTCTTTTCATCAACCTAAAGAAAAGACTGAGGGCGCGCTGGCTGCCTAGGTAACCTCCTGCCAGTGAACGCTCCCTGGCAGCGCCCACAAGGCGCGCATACGCATTCACAACTTGGTCCAACGATCCGGCCCGCCTCCCTGACTTGTTGAGAGCCACCAGCCAAGTTGTGGCGAGGCTTGCTCCCAATGTCTCCCAAGCGCGGGATGTGCGCCTAGCTGGATGCACGAGTCTTCGGAAAGAGAGCCTGGAGGCCACAAGCGGCTCTGTGGGCAAATACGGTCGGCTGCTTTCTTCCAAGCGCACCTCTGAAAAATTAATCTTTTCGAAACCCATTCTTCCTGCCCGTATTATTAGTATAGCAACTTGTCCTGATTGGATTCTAAGGCAGGCGTTAAGAGCCCAACCGCTGGACAGTCAATCACATAAGGCCATTAATATTCATCTGTTGACAGCAGCACCCTCAGCTAGGGTTAAAATATGCCCCTACAAAATGATCTGATTGTGTAGAACAAAAGGCAGGCACTCTGAAACTTTCCTCTGCCTAAAATCTTCTCTTGGGGGTCCAGCCTGTCAAGGCAGATGAATTTCGGAGGGGGAGGAGTTAAATCCTTTTTGGACTCGTGCTCCGCAGGCCAGCGCCGCCGATTTTTAAAGAGATTTGCCAACCTAGATAAGGGAAGCTGTTTTGAAGGAAAAGGCTCAGTCTTCCACGTTTTGGAGGACCCTCCTACTCAAAAGTTTCCTTCACTGTGTCTTCACTGGCCTCTGAGGATTCAAAGATTTGTGTTCAACTTTGCCTGCACTTGGGCCCGGCCAGCCTCGGGAACCCAGGGTAGGGAACGGAAAGCATTGGGGGGGGGGCACAGGGTGGAGAAAGTATGGCCAGGACTACGGGTCCAGCTAAGGTAGGACGTGTGTGTAAGGGAGATAAATTCCCGAGTCACCATCTTCACGTTGTGAAGCCGGTTTGCTAGGAACAGAGGGGAGCCAGCTCCCACCTTCCCGCCCTCCCCAAAAATGGGCGCTAGAAAGGCGATCTCTGCTGTTCCTTGCTCTGGCTTGCACATTTCCTGACAGCAGCGTGAGCCCGGGGCATGTGGACAGAGTCCACCCATACTCTGCTTCCCTCCCTCGGTAGATGGTCCAGGCCCCAGGCAGAGCGACCATTCCCAGGTACCCTGCAGCAGAGAGCACGGCCGCCGCGGCCCCGCCAGGCTAACGCGCTCTAGGAAGGGCCACCACGCGCGCCTTGGCTTTCCAGGGTGCGCGGGGAATGCTCAAGGGACCCGTACTCACCTGGCACAGGGGTTTCTGGAACCCATTTGAGTCCGGGCTGCAGTCTCTGGAAGAAAGAACGGACCTGGTGACAGGTGGCGTCTGGAGGCGGCGGGGGCTGCGCCTGTCCCAGGCAGCCCAAGCCGAGCAGCATCGCCACCAGCAAGCACGCGGTGCGCACGGTCCCGGCCATCCTGCTTCTTCGGGGAGCGAGGAGAGCACGAGAGAGTGGCAGTAAGAGCCGGAGCGGTCCCGAGACTCAGCAAGTCTGGCAGTAGCCCTGCAGAGCAAGAGACCAGCCGCTACCCAGCCGCTGCAAAAGTTTCCTCGCAGCTACCTGGGCGCTGGGCGAGGGCGGGACCAGCTTGGCGGTGCGGGGCGGCCCGGGGCGGAGCCTTGTGGGCGTGGCGAGGAGGGACGGGGCGGGGCGAGGCGAGGCTAGGCGAGCCGCGCTGCCTGGAGGACAGCGTGGGGTTGAGTAGCTGCTGGCCTGCGGGATGCGGGGCGTGGCGAGAAGCTTAGCAGGGAGACTGGGTTTACCAAGGTGGCGGGCAAGCCTTGGCGGGAGAGGCGCGGGAAGAGGTTAAGGAGCGTGTGCGGTGGCTCCTAGCAATCCTGCCCTGCCACTCGCTCGCCGCTGCTCTACACTGGGCGCTCTGGCATAACTACTGCAGAGGGGCTGCAGGCTCAGGCACGCTGATTGGCTTCCCAGCAGCAGTCCCCTCTGACTGGCTCTGGGAGAAGTTCCCCAGCCTCACTCCTCCTTCCCGCCTCCCTTCGGCCTACAGCCGGGAAGGCTTTTCCTTTCAGCCTTTGCAAGCTCTCCATCCTTCCTTGGAGTGGAGTGGAGGCCCGCGATTTAGGTACACACACACACCCGATTCGACCCTAGGCCTTCTCCCATCCAGATATGGCTCCTTCTGGCCACCAGAGCCCACACAAGGTTTCCTAAGCACAAAATCCCTCTCCTTGTCCTGTTTTCTGAGAAGGCTTCCTGGGAACTCTTTCCTAATGCAGCTCTGGCCAAGCTCTCAAAGCCTACCGACAAATAGTCATGTTCAGGAGCAGCTGGGGAACTTTGGATTTCACAGCCTGCCTCATCTTTGTACCTAAGGGGTCTGGAAGCCCTTGTAGCTTGCTGGGTTTCATTCAATAGAACCACACAAAGTAAGTGTGTGTGTGTGTGTGTGTGTGTGTGCGCACTTGATCCTGATTTGTAGGTGAATCATATCGTCTGCAGGATAGTCATGGGTGACCCTCATAAAGCAAAGTGTAGCTGGTGAGAGTAACTCGTTCAGGAAATAATTTTACAGATGAAATTAATTGAGCCATGGATAGTCTGTTTCATTACCTCGAGTAGAACCCTATTTAGAAGATTTCCTGAATGCCAATCCCCGTTTCTTTTACTTAATTCTCACCATTGAAAATGCATTTGTCTGAGAATCAAATGCCTCTTTGAGAAGGAAAAGCATATGATCATTATCGCTGCAACACTGAAATGGAATCATTCCATCGGACTGGCTCTCTTTGTGACTCCACCCATGTGCACACGTAGACAACTTTAGCCCAGTGTCTTGTACATGGTAGGAGCTCAGTATTTCTATAATTAATGAATTTAATATCTCAATGTAAACTAGCTTGTTATCTAATTATGTTCTTCTTTACTAGACAAAAGTATGCTTGGAGAAATAGAAAGATAAACACAGCTTGGGGGGGGGCTGTGTCTTGCAAAAGGGAGCTATGAGGAAACACAAAGCAATATGAAGGTAACTGAGCAATTCATTCAAGTCTTCATTTGTTCACTCAATTACCAATATTTGAATTCTTATTATGTGCCAGACTCCGTGTGATGCAAACAGAAAACAGACAGAAAACTCATTCTGTAGTACCTGACCTCAGTGAGTTTTAAATCTAATGGGGAACCAACAAAGTGAAATGTTAACACATTATGTTAAGTGGTAAGATGGAGTTCTGAAGGGTGAGCGGAGGGATCAGAGAACGTGTCCCAGAAATGCTGATGGCCTAAACTCGGACTTGAAAGCCCAGTAGGGGCTGAGGTGAGAAAAGACTGGGGGAAGGGTGCCCTGGCAAGGAAGCAGGGTGAACAAAGAGGAGAAGCCCTGGCATGGCCCATTTGGAGAGTAGGAGGTGCGAGTAATGATTTCAGGCTGAGAAGTTAAAAGAGCTAAGGCCAGAGGGAGAGGCAAGCAAGGGCCAGATTGTGCAGTCTGGAAACCTGCAGAGGAGTCTGGGGAACCACTTAAGGAAATTGTGAGCATAGGGGTGACATGATCATATTTGTCTTATTAAAAGATCTCCACAACAGTGTTTCAGAGAATGGTTTGAAGAAGGGAAAAGACTGGGAGCAAGAAGACCAGTTAAGAGGCTGTGAAACTTATACCCACAAGAAATGACAAAGGCCTGTGACAGACGGGTTTGGGAAGGGGAAAAATGTCCCAGAGGGTGCACAAGTCTTTTAAAAGAAACATGGTTTACTTGCACAAAACTGCTCAGTTTGAGAGATCATTAGTGCCCTTGAAGTGGTTTTTGTGGGTAGGAGACAAATGGTGAGAATTTGAATCGGCCCCTCTTATATAGTATTGAAATTAAGTCTACTTAACTTATCAAGTCATGTTCATGCCCTGATTTTAGATATTTGTAGCTATCAATAAACATTGTGATACTTGAAAAAAAAGAATTAAAAATGCATGCCGATGGGTGCCTATGGGGGTTGGGAAAGGAGGAGTCAAGGACGGAGGGCTTATTCACCCCCCCTTTTTCAACAAACATTTGAGTGCTGCCTATGTATCTGGCATTCTTCTTCTACTTCATAATTTCGCCTGGGGCTAGGCCTGCGCCTGCATTGAACATTTGACAAATGACATATCCACTTTAAAAGAAACACCAATTAAGAGTCCTAATTTGGCTGGTGAGTTTGATATGTTCCACCTGTGGAGCCCTGTGACCAAAGGGCAGATTGGAAGGCAAGCATTGATTGAATTTCACGACCTCGCAGAGGAAGACATGACCTCCCATAAATTCATGATCTTCCAGAGCTCATGCAACGAACTACAAAGGCAACAGTTGTTTTCAACTACTGGGTATAGAGTACCTGGGGAAACAAAGTGGCTGTGCCTCCTTTTCAATATGTGCTTTTTATACATAGCATGCTCTGTATAAACTAAAGCACTGCTTCCCAAATGAAGTGTGGATCCCTGGAGTCAATGCAGTTGGACCCATGAACTTGGGTTTATTGTCAAAGACTTTATTTCAATGGGTTACAAACTATACATATAATGACTGCATTCACCTCGTGAGCTTTGTCAAGACAAAACTAAGTACCCAGTTCAGCAAACTATGAGATAGTTTGAAGATAACATTAAAATGGCATTGGAAATATGGAGATACAGCAAACCAAGTAGGGTGGTCTGTGGGTCCCTAGGATTTGAGCTAAGTCAGAGACACACTGGCTCTGAGGTTTGAAGAACTATATTTTAGCCTGGAAGTTTCTGCTCTCACTCTAAGAACCTACTTCAGAGCTTTTAGCCAAGCAACAGGAAGAGTTTTTAAAAAAACAACCTTGCCTAGCTGAAGAAGTGCTTCCATTTTTATAAGTGCCTCTCAAAGGCTTCTAACCTTCCCAGTCCCCCAAGTGATGACTCTCACAGTGGAATTTCAGTCACTGAAATGGGCGTTGTGGGATAGGCTTCTTTGTCAGAAACACTTCCAGAAATGTCACAGGCAGCCATCTCCACTGCTTAGTCAGTGTTGAAAAAGTTTCCTCCGGATAATCTTTAGCCAGAGGCTGGGGAATGTGAATTGTGGTAAAGCACGTGATAAAAGGCACAAAGTCTGAAAAACAAGAAAAGGAAGAAAAACAGGAAGGAAGGAAATCCATATATAAATGTGTAGACTCTCTTCCATCAGCATATTTGTTATACTGCATGCTACAAAGATAGGGGATTACTAAGGTTGAGTTTCCTAGCAAAGAAAGGTAGAGCGTGCATATAGTCTCAGCCATTCCTCCTCAGAGTGAGGTAGAGGCATGCATTGAGCCCGGATGTTCAGGACCAGCCAGGGAGACACAGTGAGACCTTGTCTCAAAAACAATAAACAGAAAACACGTGTGTGTGATGACAAAAATTTTATTTTCTCTTTTACAGAAGCAACTGTCTTGCCTCATGCAAGACAAGCTCCCTTTCTCGTGCTCCTTTTTGTCAGTGAGTCCTCTGAACTCTCTAGCAAGAGAAGCACAGAGATAATCAGTGTAGGGATACAAAAAGGACTTGCTGATTGAAAGAGTGTTCACTTTTGACAATCATGGCTCTGTGCTCTCAGACCCAGTCGAAAGTGTTTAGATAGCATGGCTGGACCCCCTTTTTTTCCTTTGGACCCCAGGGGAAGGCTATCTAGCACAGCAGGCCCAGAAGAACTTTTCTTCACCTTTTGCTCCTAGACTCCAGTTTGAAAGAATTCGAGAATTCCCAGCTGTAGCCAGCAGCTATTATCTTGCTGTAGCAGGGAGGAGAGTCTGGTTCTATGGCTCCAAAAGCAGCATAAATCAAGTTTTCTGGGAGAGGGTTAAGAAAGGGTGTTCAACAGCTGCCGCCATGGGAGGAGCGAATACACAGCCATGCACATGGCCACACACACACACAATATTTGTCTTGGGCCCAGTTCCTTTGCCCCCCAGGTGATGTTCTCGTTTTTCCATCCCTCTCAGGTACACAGTGTCTTTTGCTCTTAACCTCACTTTCGAACTTGCTGTCAGGAAAGAAGCTTTAAAACTCAGCCTATCTCAGTGTATCTGGTTGATGGGCTAGAATGGGGGCTGCCCACCCAGGGGTATAAGGATTTCAACAGGGATCAAAGCTTTAAACCAAAGGAACAGAGCTCTAAAAAGTCTGGAATTCCAGGCATCCGCCAGTGGGAAGGGAGTGTTTAAACTGAGGGGCAATGAGGCCTTTTTTGGTGCACCTGAAATCACATCATGTAGACAGTTGCTTATATGTTAGACTTCTTGCTGCTCACAGTCAACACCTCTTGTGCCACACCTCTGAGCTAGATGGCACACAGCCACTTTGTCTCCTCTTCTCTTGCACTGTATGAGTCCTTTGTGGGGCAGAGGGAAGGGGGAGGCGCCAGGCACACTGATCCCAATTCTCCCAAATGTATAAGCTATGATCAGAGGATGAATTATAGTCCTTTGGGAAAGAGTGTTCATTCATCCATCTCAGCCAGCAGGCCAGTGCAATGTAAATGGTAACTTTGTAAGTTGAAAGACTTAAAGTCATTTTGAAAATTGCATAATAATCTCAGGCAGAATTTGGTTCCATGTATATGGAAAATTAATAGATGTGACTGGGATGCTTGCATTGTAAGTTGTGGAGGGCTAGCCTCTCTTCAGACTGGGGACTATGCTCTGCCCTCACTAACTCCACAAAGTATACTGAAATTCTTAAAAGTCAGCAACCAAGTTTTGAAAATAAAAATAGCGAATTCTTTTATTTGTGGCATCATGTTGATTACCACAAATAAAATATATTCTATTGTGTCTTTGTTTGCATAAAGGAATATTGATCTTGACTCCTAACATATTGCTTTATGCCTTTAGTTTATTGATTTCTTAACTAGACATAAATATACTTTATGTATTTCTAGCATTTTGTGTCTTCTGGGTGTGTGTGCTGTGTGTGTGTGTGTGTGTGTGTGTGTGTGTGTGTGTGAAAATTTGAGTGGTTTTGTACTTTGGCAATTGAGAGCATGGTAGCTTTAAGTTCAAATACTAGTACTGCCCAAGGCATAACTCTTTATATGCTGCATGGTAATTCCAGTGTGCTTTATTTTGCTTTTAAATTACTGTGGACCAAAATTTACAATGGTTCAAGCATGTAGTATATGCATCTTAATGCTTGTTGCAGAGAATTTTCAAGTAATTTCTGAGTCTTTAGTCTTTAAAGTCTGGTTCTCCAATACTGAGTCCCTGCCATATAGATGGGAAGATATCAGTAGCCATCATCATAGACAGAAACAAAGACTTTTAGTAACCTTTCCCATCCTACTTCCCAAGCTTCATTGGCAGTATTGAGTCGAGGGGGGGGTGGAATTTCCAAAGTAACAATTCATGTGTCTAGTGAGATGGTTCAACAGGTAAGAGAACTTGCCTCCAAGTCTGACTATCTAAGTTTGTTCCCTGAGACCACCATAATGGCAAGAATGAACCAACTCTCATAAGTTCTCCTCTGACCTTCATACCTATGCCAAGGCACACAGATGCCCACACACAGAAAAGTATACATACACAATAGATAGATAGATAGATAGATAGATAGATAGATAGATAGATAGATGTTTTTTTAACAGCATATGGTAGGACAGGGCCATATTTAGTACTGGGCCCAACTGTAGTTATCATAAAGGTTATCCATTAATAGCTGCGTTATGGAGACCCAGTGTGACTGTGCCCTGGAGCCAGAGGAGGATAAGAGCAGTTCCAAACAGTTCATACTCTCCCAACCAGGCCCAACTCCACTTGCTGTCAGACCCTGAGGGAAACTCTCTGCTTGCCATCTAAGTAAAGCAAATGCATGCTTACTTTATATCTTCAATATAACTTGAGGACTTTAGATGAACAGAACTTCATACAATTCTTCTCTGTGCTTCTTCTAATCCAGTGCTACCCAAAGTGTATTCCAAGTACTTGTAATGATCTGTGCACTCTTACTGTGTGACTCTATGATGACTTAAGGTACAAATGTTGAGAGTACATGGTGAGAAACTTTTGAAAATTTTATTTCATTTTACTCTTGAGCCCAGGCTGACTTAAAACACTCAGTGTGTAGTTGAAACTGACTTCAAACTCCTGATCCTCCTACCTCAACCTCCTCAACACTGGGACTACAACTGTGAATGAACCACTATACCCAGATTCATGTTGAGAAATGTTGATAGTGCTGCCACTTTCAAGCACATGACAAGTTGGCCCCACTGGTGACTCTAATAATTGTTTGAAATGCCCTTATGTTTTGTATTACATTTTATTTTACCTTTTCAAACTACTTGTTCACCTCAGGTAGAAAAGCAACATGGATAAAGTGATCCTTTGGGGCAGACAGGACAAAGTACTGAACGTTGCCTCAGTATGCACAGTACTTTGGCCCATGGTCATCATTTCATAAATGGTTTTTCAATGAACCCCTCTGGTAGTTTCCTTTACAAAAGAGCACATCCCTCTTCAGAGAGAGTCTTGTTGATATCACAACACAGAAAACTTTCCCCTATTATACATAGTTTACCTGAAGATGAGTTTGTAAAAGTTCCTCCTTCTAAGTTATTACATAAGAATAGTGCCCTTTGGTTCACTTTTCTTAAAGAAATTCTAAGAAGAAAGGAATATAAGTTGTGTGAGATCTTACAGTAAATTATGAGCAGGAGTTGAACTCCCTCACTTCTACATTTTATTTTTATCAATTATTTCTCCCATAATTTATATCACACTTTCTGTTATAAATGAAAGAGATACTAACCTGTGTACCAAAAAGTAACTCTTTAGAGCAAGATGAAAATAGGCAGAGGGAAGGACTCCTTCCTTGGAATGCCTTAATCTTATTCCTCCTCACTGCTTGTCAGGAGCAAAGCATGTCATTACTCACCAGATTTACACTCCATTGGATGTCTCTAGTCTTTCTCTAACTGCTGTTAAACTGACAGTGATCCCAGATGTTTTGTCAGCAGCTTTTTGTCTGGTACAGTTTTGAAGTAGTTTAGTAAGAAAGTATCCTGTTTTCTCAAATAGACCAGAGTAATCAAAGGAACAGAAGTGAGAAGAATTGGTTTCTAGTCCATGTTCTATCTCCCTAAGTAAGCATGGTAGCCTGGGACCAGGAAGTACATTTTCCTAACTGGAAATTGAAGGTTGTAGGCTACATGCTTTCTAGGGTCCTTCCTACCTCCAGCCATCTGTGTTCCCATGCCTGGGAACTCCGTGAGGAGAGAATATTACACATCTGGATATGAAATAGCATATGAAACTATCTAGAGTATAGTAGGACTTCAATACATATTGTTGAATGCGTGACTAGATGTATCCCCAATAACACAAGCTCAGCAATGACTCCACAGGGAATCCTCAGGAAGTATTTGTCAGTGGATCAGTGTTTTTCTTAATTGAGAGACTACATAACAACATTAAAATCTCAATAATTTCCTAACGAGCAGGAGAGTAGGCTTGCTGTAAACAGTGTTGAAAGAATGGGGTTATGAACAGACAGACTTCTATTGTATTCTTTACTACCAGAAATCTAAATCAGAGGGTTTTTTTAATTTTTATTTTTAAATATAGCCTCACTATGTAGCTTCAGCTGGTTTCAAAGTCTTCACAAGGCCCAGGGTAGCCTAGATTTAGGCATCTTTCTGCCTCTACTTACCAGGCTAGGCTTATAGGCATGCACTATCATGCCTCCTGGCCTGAAAAAGAGATTTTTAAATTAACTTATTAAAGTGTTTAAACAACTGAGACTTTGATATTTGCTCTTTAAGATTGTAAAGTACTAAAGGTAATAGATCATGTTTATCTAAAATTCACTGTGTGGAAGTATGATTATTAAAGTGTTTGGAAATGAAGATGGTAAACTCTTCAGAAGGTTCATTATTAGTTTTTCTTATTGAGAAATCTATGTCAATCCCTCCTATGGAAATATTTCACAAACGAATTGCATGTTTTTGTGCTTCTGTAAACACTGTACATGAAATCTAATCTAACCTGTCCTTGATGCTCTGTTATATCATATTCAGTCTTTGAATGATGCTGTAAATATATGGCCTTGAGGAGACATTGAACTGGACCTATACCAAGCCTGATACACATCATGAAACTGGATTTCTCTTAAAAAATAAACCCTACATACTGATATTTCTCTTTCTCTTTAGTGTGTGATGCATAATGTACAGTCTCACTTTGCTGCTGCCTGTGTTTACTTTTACAGATTGCAATTCTGGAATCAAAGACTAAGGTAGTTCTTCCTATGTTTTTCCTTTGCCTTCAACTTCAACATTCTATTTAGTTTCAACTTGCCCTCTGGTCAACTTGCTTTAACTTATGTTGCAACACATTGATCAAAAGAAGCATGACAACGTTATGGAATGGGACTAAGTTTCAGAGTCAGAGAGTCCTGGGTCCAAATTCCAACTTTGCTGCTTGCTAACTGGGTGATCGTGGGCAAAAAAATCTTATCTAGCTAAGCCTTAACTTTACAAAATAAGGATTAAAAAACTTTATATTTCTGTAGATAGCAGGAGTTAGTGGGGATGTGGAATTTGGAAACGTGCACCCTGCTGTTGGTGCAGCAGCTATGAAAAACAGTATGGAAGTTCTTGGAGCAACTAAAAATAGAGCTAGAGCTATCGCCCATATGTCCTTGTTTATCCAAAAGAATTCTTCAGGCCTTGTGGCATGCACTTATAATCCCAATACCTCAAAGCCTAAAGACAGAGGCTTCCATCTGAGCTGTAGCTACACACACACTCACCCATACGCGCTCACTCTCAAATACACTCACAAACACGTATCCACACTACAAATCCACATATTTTAATTTCCAAAACAGCAAAAAAAAAAAAAAAAAAAAGCATCAGAAGCATGATTCTGCCAGGCATGGTGGTTCATACCTGTGATATTAGCACTTAAGAAGCTGAGGCAGGAGGATCACCTACAAATTTGAGACAGCCTAGGGCTACAGAGTAATACCTTGTCTTTTTTAAAAGCTGGGTTCTAAGTAAGCAACGTTCTTAGAGAAAAAGTTACAGAAACAACCTAGGGTAGCATTTACTGATGAATGTATAAAAATTATATATATAAAAGAAAAGAAGGAATAGAGCTGTATATGACAACAGACATGATCTTTAAGAACAATATGTTAAGTAAAATAAAGAGGAATATAGGAGAAATAGCTCATGATTCTGCTTGCATGAGACATCTAAACTGGCCAAATAGACATAGAAGCAACTATGTAATTACAAAAAGCTGAGAAGAAGGAGAATCAGGGTACAGTTTTAGTCAAATAAGATAAACTCTCAAGATCTGTTATACAACATTGTACATATATTCAATACTATTGTACTGTACCCTTACGAGTCTTTTAAGAGAACAGTGCTTATGTCAAGTGTTATTACCACAATAAAGAAAACTTAACCTTGATCAATGAATGGAAGACACACAAACTCATGTAATAGCTCAAGTCCAGTGCAGCACAGATGATAGAATATAGAAGACAGATTACCTGTATCCATTGTAAAATTCTTTCAGTTTCTTTATAAGCTATACGAATATAATTTTTCAAGATCTTTAGGGAAGGAGTGGTGAAGAGCAGTGGGGAAGGGAACGAAATATAATAGCATGTGTTATGAATATGCCACAGTGAGATCCATTACTTATTGTTAACCTCAAAAATTGATTTTTAAAGTTTTACATTCTTTGTCATTGAGATATTATTATATCATTTCCCCTTTCTCTGTCCCCACTCCAAATCTTCCTATGTGTCACCCTTGCTTTCTTTCAAATTCATGGTCTCTTTTTATTTAATTGTTGTTTTACACACACATACATATCTAAATGCATAACTATAACCTACTCAGTTTTTTTGTTTGTATAATATTACTTGTTCATATACATTTTCAGGCACTGGGCAACCAGTTGGTATGCTCTTCCCTGGGGAAGACTATTTGTCTCCACTCTCAGCATTCCTTAGTTATCTATGGTTCTTTGTTCAGACTTGAAAAGAGAGTTTGTTTTAAGAGGCCGGAAAGATGGCTCAGCAGTTAGGACCAGAGTTCAGTTCCAAGCACCCACAGTGGGTGGTTCCTAATCTCTTGCAGTTCCAATTCCAAAGGGTCCAATGTCCTCCTGTTAATCCCAGAGGTTTAATCATAAACAGGAATGAACCTAGTTTATCTTTAAGATAGCTTTTTAAACCCAAGACGGAAGCAGGTTGGGCGCCACTCACATGTACACAAACCCACACTCAGACACACACATATACACATATTTTAAAAATAAAGTAAACTCTTTTTAAGAAATTTCAAAGTCTTTATAAAGACTGAATATAAGTAATTAATGTGTTTGGCACATATTAGCTCTTCACATTAAGATTTAAGGCTAGTATTTCACAAATGATGCTATTCTTGCTATTCTCATTATTCATTTCTTACCCACAGTTACTAAGCAGTCATCAAATAGTAAGCCTTGGTAGTACAGAGATGAGGGCTGAATTCATGTCCCCGTGCTCCTCAGCCATGTGTGTTTTAGTGGCAATTTTAGGGAATATCTGCAAGTGTTTTCAGATTTGTAGGTATGAAAGAGGAGTAACTATATTCTCAGAGGATCTTCTCTAACTGTCCAGTCTGACTAGTAACTATGTCTTCCTTCAGCTTGTCTTTCAAAACAGGTCTGTGGAGGGGACCAGAGCAGGCAGGCTAAGCTGTGTTCAACAAGAGACCTGTCACAGGGCCAGGGATTCTCAGACATGGATTTGCCTTTCCATTTTCCAGGGTTTAACCTCTGTTGTTTAGCCTCCCCAATTACAATTACATTTCCAGCCTGTATTTTGGCTTTACTCTCAATTCCCAGCTTTAGTAATGGCTTGTATTTCCTGGATGTAACTACAAGAGCTCAAATTCACTTCTGGAAGAAAAAAAAAAAAGCTTCAATCTTGAGATTGCAGCCAGACTGAGTTCAGTTCTAAACTTCAGTTGTATTTGCATGTTCTCATAGCATTTCTAATTTACTGGTTTATGGAAATAGCATGTCACATTTACTTTCTTTTTCTTCTGCTTAAGGCTAGGCAGTGCAGTGACTCTCCTTCACAGGAAAAAGGCCAGTGATTTTCTTGAAAACTGGAAACAATGGCAGGCTCTCAGTTAATATTCTGTGTGTTGGAAGGATAACATTTATTCCACATATGGACGGGAAAGTTCACTTTCCCCAGTGTTACTGCTCCTAAGACAAAAAAAAGAGGTCATTTAATCACATGCAAGCATCCAGACAAGATGATAATGTAAAGCAGCATTCGGTGTGCTTGTAAACCATATGGGGCTTATCAAATGCCCTATATCACTCAAGGATGGAAAATGCTGAGCCCGTTGAAGAGAAAGATCAAAGAATGAATGATGGAATTGCCTATTGTCCTTTGGTGGTTTTGCACAGAAATGTGCAGTTCTTGACCCCGAGGTAAAGAGAGCAGAAGAGTATCTTTCTGTGAACACAATGGTACTTAGATCTGAAGCATAACCATGATTCAGAAGTCTAGAGAGACGATATCTGTTTCTTACCTTACAATGTAAAATGTGACTGATACACTTTAATACATTCACCATATCATGAGTAGAAAGAAGAAAACAAAAAACCACAATCCCGTCCTGTTTTTTTCCTTATACTAAGAATATAGTATCATTATTTTTTATTCTCAACACTAATGCAAAGGCCGGCAATATAACTCAGTGATAGAGAAATTGCCTACTGTGCATGAAGCCCTGGATTCAATTCCCACCACAACAAAAAGGGGGGAAATATATGTCAATTCATAGCACTTTTTCCTAGAAGTTACACCTTTGCAAGTGTGTTTCTACAATAACAACAAAAAACCACCAGACCCAGGAATTAAAGTAATTGTAGTTCATAGCATGATTTGAGAAGCCAAGAGGAAACAGATCTCACAAGGAAAGACCACGTTTTCAGACTACCTAAATATAAGAATTAAACTATCTCCTGTTTAAGACTTCATACTCCTCAGAAAGAACTCCCTTAGAATTATTTACATTACCCTTTCCAACAGCCCAATGAGGCAGACCAGATAGGGATGGATTACTGCCCAACAATAATGATGAAAAAGCCCTTGTGACTCAGAGAAATAAAGCAATGACCTCAAGGCAACTAAGCGTGTCAGCAGTGATGACCAGACTATACCTTAAGTCTAAAATAAAAGGGAGAGAAAGAATCCCAAGCAGCCCATGTGGCAATGCTTTAAAAACCTAAATGTCATAGGCAAAAACATTTCAATGTTATCCAGATGTCTTTGGAAAGCTTGAGGGAATCAATACTCACCTTAAAGAGGCAGGCAAGAAAAATGACATGTTATGAAAAACATGCCAATTCGAGATTTACTAGATGAGATAGAAAAGTTGGGGACAGTATACGGATATTTCTTGTGCTATTTTTGCCACTGAAAACAACCGTCGCACAAACAGAAAAGGTACAAAGCAGACAGTAGAGTTTGGGACAGAGACTTCAGTCACAATTTGTTGAGGGTAAAAAAAATGGCAGACATTTTGGAAATTACTCTCCTCACAGTTTAGGTTAAAATATTTGCAGAAACCTTTCTTGATTGTTAGTGAAAAACTTCAGTGTAAGTAGAACACGGAGGCTGCTGTCCATGTTCTGCCTTCCTTCCTCCTCCTTCATCCTGTAAGCTAAAATGAAATTCAACGATAAGTCCACAAGAAGTAGCCTTTGAAAGCATCTGGCCAGCAGAATTTGACAGCTAATTATGGGGACTCCTGATGCAACAAAACTTGAAAATTCTCAAAACCTAGCAGTCATGTCTGGATAGGGAGAGTCCTTACAGGAAATTCCCAGCTGTGCTCAAGAAAGGAGGTTCTATGGGCAACAATCCAGCCTCATGCTTGGAATTGGGGGTTACAGGTCTGACTGCAGCCCTCTTCTTCCAGCCTGAGCCCCTCAAAGGGGCACTCCCCACAGGAAGGAAAGTCAGCCTGAGAGGGAGCTAAGGCGATGAAGCCCAGTTGCCAGAATCCCTCTGTAGGCCACCCAAGCAGTGAAGAAATTCATGGAGAGAAAGAAAGAAAGAAAAGACCCACAGCCGTGAGCAGAGCCAGCTGGGAGGGATGTTATTACTTTATTTCTGTTTTATTAACTATGTGTGTGTGCATGCATGCATGTGTGTATGCATGTGTGTGTGTGTGTGTGTGTGTGTGTATGTGTGTGTGTGTGTGTGTGTGTGTGTGTGCAAGCATGCACGAGTTTTGAGAGGGAGAGAGGATTGATTGCAGAAAATGTCTGGATCCACAGCACTCAAGATGGAAACTTTTGTTGATATAATTTCTTCTAACTTTCCTACACCTTCCTTCCCCTCTACCCCATTTCCCCAGTGGCTATCAAGAGCTGTATATATCTGACCACAAAACATCCAGTCAGTTCAAGTCAAAAATGCAGCCAGCCATCTGGATTGACTCAAACTCTGTCTACACACACCAATTGGCTTGGGGGTAAAAAAATGTAATTCAGTGGAACAACTGGTTATTTTTAAAACAACGAGTTGAATTCAGACAACCATCCAATTAGTTGATTTCAAAATGCCTGTTTGGCGACATGAAAAGGGTTCTTTTTCAAAGGGCCTTGTGTGTGCATAAACAACCTGAATGCTATTAAATTGATGAGCTATTTTCGAATCAAGTAGATAAGGCCAAAGCGGCTGGATTCTGTTTATAAAGGGGAAACCTGTTAGAGCAGCAGTCCATGAAGCACTCCAGAGAGTGACACCTTCTGCCATAAGGATGAAGTCTTTGAGTTGACAGGGGCATTGCCATGCCTCTCTTTTTACAGACGAGTAATTCAGTCATTTCTTACAGAAACCTCTAATGTGCCTTTTTCCTGGATGTGCCACACCAACCCAAAACCCAGAGATTCAGACTGTAACAGGCAAAAAACCTATTACTAGCTATCTCTGCCTAACATTTCTTAAGGCATACAGTAGTGTTAACCTGATGCTTGCCTTTATGGGTTCCATTGACACAAACTGTAATGAGTTGGATCAGTGTGAACTGTACAGTAGTATCTCCCTCAGTTCACTCTTCTCACCCCCACTTCCAAAATGGAAGTGTTGTTTTCTTGAGTTACATTATTAAGGGATAATACAAGGGAAAAACGGCTAAGAGTTTCTCCTCCTGAAGAGGATTTTATTTGTACTCCCAATGCTTTGTCATAAAAGGCATTGGACCATGTTAATCACCTAAGTTTTTCACATTAGGTTTAAAACATTGCCCCTGAGGTGGTGCTGATGGCTCCCTTAGAAAAGGTTTTTTGGGGGTTGGAGATTTAGTTCAGTGGTTGAGAGCTTGTCTAGTAAGCACAGAGCCCTGGGTTTGGTCCTCAGCTCCAAAAAAGAAAGAGAAAGAAAGAAAGAAAGAAAGAAAGAAAGAAAGAAAGAAAGAAAGAAAGAAAGAAAGAAAGAATAAAGAACAAAAGAAAGAAAGAAGGAAAGAAAGAAAGAAAGAAAGAAAGAAAGAAAGAAAGAAAGAAAGAAAGAAAGA